>NC_084703.1:40360882-40672191 GCF_033807575.1 Cydia pomonella
TTATTACAAGCTTTTGTTTACTTTCAACTGGCCCGTTGTCATCTTGCAAGCAAAATTAACTGAAACTTCACATTGTTAAGTAAGTTGGGTGACAATGCAATATTATGGTACGGTCTTTGACTGTACCATCGAGCTGATCTGATGATGGAGACCGGAGGTTATAGGTTATGTGTCCTGATCTTTAACGCCTGTTTTCGAAATCAATAGTAAATGAGCTTGCTACTACAGGGTGATCCAGGCCCACCGGGACCACCAGGTCCCCTAGGCCCCGTAGGGCCGCAAGGATCCGTTGGTGAGCCGGGCCCCCCGGGGCCACAAGGATCGTCAGGCATACCCGGAAGTCCCGGAGAAGTTGGCCCCCCGGGTGACATGGGGAAAGATGGACCACCAGGGCCACCCGGACCGGAAGGAAAGGCGGGCCCTGTTGGATCACAAGGGCCACAAGGTCGCCAAGGGGACACGGGATTGCCTGGACCGCCGGTAAATAAAAGCTTAATTTATTGTTATTCAAATTGATGTACTTCTCTGACCTTCTTCTCTTCCCTATTAGTGTGTCATGTATGTTTGTGTGGGTCAAATCTTGGTCACTTCCCGGATTCCGATTGAGCTGAAATTTGGCATATATATGTATGTAAGTCGGGTGATGCAATATTATGGTACCATCGAGCTGATCTGATGATCGGGAGAGTAGGTGGCCATGGGAACTCTGCGTAAGAACAACGCAACCTACTTACTTAATTGTGTTTGGGATTTTTAGAATTTTCTCGATGAGTATTAGATGCCTGTGGGAAGAAAAGTACAGTCAGCGATAAAAGCTTGTACCAAACAAAAAATTTGCCAAAAGTTTTTTATATCTGGTTAATTATTTTTAGACATTATATAGAGGATATTCAATTCTTTATTATGTATTTTGAAATAATCTATTCAGTAGTTATCAACCTAGAGCAGTTCAAACACAACTCTGCATTGTGATTATTTTTTTGACAGTTTCTAAAATATGTTAAACCAAATAGTTAAAATGTTATAAGTAGTGTATTTGTAATCTACTCACAAAGCCCTTTCACTTACACGCCTACACGCCTGTCATCTCATATATTGGTATTCAGTAGGTATATAATACTTAAACCATATCCATCATACGATATACCCACATCCAAGATGATTTGGACGGAAAGTAACCTGAATCCTTTTTTGCCATCCTACTATTTACAGGGTACTCCGGGGCACAAAGGAGATATAGGTCCTCCTGGACTCCCCGGGATAAGAGGAGAAAAGGGCGAGCAGGGTGAAACTGGTCACGACGGCCCTATAGGACCACAAGGACGAGAAGGTCAAAGGGGGTCTCCTGGACCTGGGGGCCAAAAGGGAGAGATCGGCGAACCAGGACCACCAGGTGACAATTTTTTTTTAATGCATATACACTGATTAGTCTCCAGTCTCTGGGCCCATTCTTAAAGAGTTACACCATGTATAAATGTAGAGGTAGATTTGTAAATCATACTCAACGACTTTTACCGTGGGGCGTATAACGTCTAAAAAACGACAAAGACACAGCAACAAATAAATGCCGACAAAACAATAATTGTTTGACAATAAATACTGAGTCATGAGTGTTTTCTGTGTACATATATGTTAGTATTTATGTATAATATATATCGTTGTCTAAGTGCCTACAACACAAGCCTTATTGAGCTTTGCGTGGCACTTAGTCAATTTGTGTTATAATGTTCTATAATATTATTTATTTATTTTTAACGGGCCTGTTTTAGGTGCAATCGGCAGAGACGGTCCACCTGGTCCGCGAGGCTTCGGTGGCTCGCCGGGACCAGTCGGAGCCCCGGGCGAAGACGGCGACAAAGGCGAAGCGGGACCTCCCGGTGAAAAAGGCTTTAAAGGCGCCGCTGGCGAACCGGTCAGTATGGGAATAATGACACGAGTGGCCAAGTGCTTTCATGGTGTACTGTGAAGGGCCCTTATCTTTAATAAGTTCAACAGCTATATTTATAATTGCAATTACTCGAGGCTTTTTAGACTAATCACTTACTAAGGTAGGTACGTCATTTCAGTAAAATAACTAATTTTTGTTCTCGACACCGACACACGGACAAAGTACCAAAAATATGTACACACCTGTACCTTAACGTATGGACAATAATAAGGTCCTGTTTACATATTTTTGGCACTTTGGCCGTGTCGATATTTAATACCTTGATGGTACAACTAACATTTTCTTTATCATTACATAGAAGAAGAAAACTAAGAAGAAATTATAAATGTTACTTTACAGGGACCCCAAGGTTCCCCAGGTATACAAGGTTTACGCGGGGAACCCGGGTCTGTCGGGTTACCTGGCGAAAAGGGGCCGCAGGGTGAATCAGGGCCGCCTGGAAATCCCGGCGCGGATGGAGTTAGGGGACCTCCGGGCCCGCCTGGCCCTCCCGGTCTTCAAGGGGAGAAAGGACAGCAAGGATTCAAAGGCGATAGGGGAGATATTGGACCTAAAGGTAATAATCAGAAAACCAATTTATCGCATCCAACCGCTCTATAGAGCGTAATCATATGATCCGGCATAACAACTACCAAATCAAATGTAATATCACTAATGTTTTTGTTAATGTAGGACCTACCGGACCCCCTGGCCCGATTGGTTTGCAAGGACAGCGGGGCTCCAAAGGTATCCCGGGTGAACCGGGTTCTCGGGGTGCTGAAGGGCAACGTGGGGAAGTCGGGAACCCAGGTGCCCAGGGACCGCCAGGACCGCCTGGCCCTGAAGGAAAACTGGTGATGAATTAATTTTGAAATATTTTTTTCTGTTATTTTTTCATCGCCATAAAGTTTTTACAAGCTCCATTGTGATTAACTTATTAATTATCAACTAGTACAAAATCTAAATACTCTTAAGTAGTACCTATCTAGTATTAAAATGCAGTTCCTTTCAGTAGCTGAATAATATATACATGTTTATAACATCCTTGTACAGACTTTCGCCATATCAAGTATTTAACATTTCTATAAAATGTTTTAGGGTCCTAGAGGCCTCGCTGGACCAAAGGGAGACGATGGTCCGGTAGGACTTCAAGGAGAACCAGGACCAAAAGGACCAATAGGCCCTGAGGGACCTAAAGGAGACACAGGCCCGGCAGGCTTCCCGGGTGAAAGGGGCGAGCCAGGCGAACAAGGCATAAAGGGCGAAGTGGGGGCCGACGGTCCTGAAGGCAGCCCTGGTCCCCCAGGCTCGCCCGGACCTATTGGTCTGATAGGAAAACCAGGAGATATTGGCTTACCGGGCAAACCAGTAAGTCATTAGAATTCTTATTTTAAGAATTAGTGGCTCAAACCGACCCGGCCCGCGGCTGCTATAAAATTTGGGGTACTACATTTTAATTTCATACTGTATATCGACTATTCTAATACATTATTAATTTATAACCTAAGTTTGTACCGAACTTAGGTACTCTTTATCAGTGACAAATATATGTTCACGACATACTTAATGCAAAACTCGTCGGGTGACTCAGACGCACTATATTTATCTAAAGGTATAATAATTGATTCCACAGGGCGCAGAAGGCAAAGCTGGCGCCCAGGGCAGCCCGGGAGTCCCAGGCGACAAAGGCGATCGCGGGCTTCCCGGGCCGCCGGGAGAAACGGGACCGGCTGGTCCCACCGGTCCCCCAGGAGAAGAGGGCCAACGTGGTATGCGTGGGTTACCAGGGCCTAACGTGAGTGTTCTTTCTACTCTTTATTTAGTGCGAAGTTATGAAACAGACTGTTTAAGGCACGCGTGACACTTTTATGTCTATGTAAATTAGTAGATGTGTTTTGTAGCTCTTAAGGCTTACCGAAGCTTTGACTTGAGACGCTTAAGCTTACTTAAAAACTGAGTCAATAACGTTCAGGAAAACTGGTGGCATTTCTGTAGACATTACAACGATTTAGATTTGGATATTTTTTTATAAACTTCTAAATAAACAAAAAAACACAATTTTTAAAAAGGAAAATATTTTTCACGTCAGCAGCTCGAACAAGGGTAATTTACTGCTTAAAAACAGAGAGCAAGATCGCGTTTTGCTCACTGAGTGAGACAAAATAACATTCAAGTGACCTTTATATTCGAATGTCATTTCAACGTGCGGGGCCTAATACAAGTTCGAAATATTTTGATTCTATTCTCTTTGCCCCTTTCACTTCATTAGCAAAAAAGAGACAAAAAAGTTCATACGTAATTCAACGGTATATTGACGGTTTATAATAGACCCCCGAAATAAGTCAGACCGCATCGTTCCAAAACACCCTACGAGTCTTGATTCGTAATAATTAATTATTGAAATAAAAGTTTATAATTTAATAAAAACACCATATTTTACGTATTTTATTATACTATGGGCGCATACCAAGATAATAAATTCGTGAGCGGCGTACGCGCACCGACACATACAGTGCGCGCCAATACATGCAGTGTGCGCCAACCTCTAGCAACCGGTCCAGCCAGGCAGGCGCGGAGGAGCGGACACCGGCCGCCCGACAGAGCTAGCCGGGCCGCGATCGCGCACGCACGTACCACTTCGCATCAGCTTCGCCGCGCGCTATCAATACGCGATCTTATTTGTAAAACCGTATCGTTTCAATTTCTCATTTCCTATCTTCTGTATCGTCCTGGTTCTTTCTGCATTATACCTTTGTTACTTTCTTCTATCTACGTGTTTTATTCAGACGCCTGCAACCTTCTGCCTAGACCTGCTAATTAAATAGCGTTTAAATAATATTATATCGCTAAACTGGTGACCCGCGCGTAGGAAGAACGCTGAAGAATGCCGGATGATGACGCGACAACACCGCCGGGCCATTCAACGGCTGCCGCAACGGATGACGAGGCGAAATCGGTTTTTCGACTCGGTGCGAAGATACCCCCATTTTGGCCGGAAGATGCTGCTTTATGGTTTGCCCAAATTGAAGGTCAGTTCTATAATGCTAATATTACTGCCGATGCTACCAAATTCCACCATGTAGTTTCACGCTTAGATTACAATATAGCATCCGAAGTGAAAGATATTATTGTGTCACCGCCAGCTACCAATAAATACGAAAAGCTTAAAACTACACTTATTAATCGCTTGTCACAGTCACGTGACCAGAGGCTTAAGCAATTATTGATGCATGAGGAGCTTGGCGATAGGAAACCCTCGCAATTATTGCGTCATATGCAATCGCTGGCCGGAACCACAAGCGATCCTAACGATTTTGTGCGCACAATGTGGGTTAGCAGACTACCTACTAATATTCAAACTGTACTTGCTTGTCAGGAGGATATTCCGTTGGACGTGCTAGCAACGATAGCAGACAGAGTCCATGAGGTCGTCGTTCCAGCAGTACCAGCACCGCACGTCGCGGCTACCAGCAGCCGGACGACGTCACACACAACCATGACGCAAAGTAGCAGTGAACTGGAAAGGCAAGTAGCAGCACTGACCCAGCAGGTAGCAACATTGATGGCAGAAAGGCACACTGGTCGTCGCACTCGTTCTCGCAGCACCCAAAACTGGAGGTATCGCAACCGTTCTCGCTCTCGCTCTCGCTCAGGCAAGCAGAATCCTGATCATTGTTGGTACCATAACTGTTTCGGATATAACGCGAAGAAATGCGAAGATCCTTGTTCTTACAGCAAGGGAAACTCAAACGGCAGTCGCTAATGGCGGCAAACGACTGTCCTCGATCCCCTGGCCGTCTCTTCGTCACCGACCAATATACTAAGGTGCAGTTTCTGATAGACACGGGATCAGACCTGTGCGTTTACCCAAGGTCAGCCATCAAAGAGCGCCGGAAGAAAACTGAGTACGTATTGTGTGCAGCCAATGGTTCGCCAATATTTACATATGGAACTATACACCTGGAACTGAACCTAGGACTTCGTCGCGCGTACTCTTGGAATTTTGTCATAGCTGACGTCACGAAACCCATAGTAGGCGTAGACTTCCTGAGTTTCTACAATCTTCTGGTAGACTGTCGGAACCATCGTCTCATTGATTTACTCACCACTCTCTCCATCCAGGTGCCACATAGCAACTCAACCAAGTCCATCTCATCCGTTAAGGTCATGTCAGGCGATACGAAGTACCACGATGCCCTGAAGCTGTACCCTGACATCACAAGACCTGCAGGTAAACCAGTGAAGCCTAAACATACAACGGTCCATCATATTAGGACTACACCTGGACCACCTGTCACCTGCCGGCCTCGACGTCTAGCACCTGATCGCCTGCAGATAGCTAAAAAGGAGTTCGAGGCAATGCTTCAGTGCGGTACAGCTCGTAGGTCAGAGAGCCCATGGTCTTCTGCTCTTCACCTGGCACCAAAGAAAGACGCTGGATGGAGGCCTTGCGGCGACTATAGAGCGCTGAATGCAAGGACGATTCCTGACTGCTACCCACTGCGACACATCCAGGATTTCTCCTACCAGCTAGCAGGTACTCAGGTCTATTCAAAGATCGACTTAATTAAGGCCTACAATCAGATACCTATATTCGAAGATGACATTCCAAAATCGGCCATCACGACACCCTTCGGTCTCTTCGAGTTCCCCTATATGACCTTTGGACTCCGGAACGCTGGCCAGACCTTCCAAAGATTCATAGACGAGGTACTCAAGGGGTTAGACTTCTGTTTTGGCTACGTAGATGACATACTCGTATTTTCACGGACCGAGGACGAGCACCTGGAACACCTGGAAACGGTATTCAAGCGCCTCAGCGAGTATGGTGTACTCATAAACCCAGCAAAGTGTCTTTTTGGGCAAGAAGAGGTCACATTTCTAGGCTACAAGGTCTCTTCTGCCGGTATTCAGCCCATACCAGAGAAGGTGCAGGCAATAAAGGATTTCCCAGTACCTAAGACAGTGAAAGAACTGCGTCGCTTCTTAGGTATGATCAATTTTTATCGGCGTTTCTTGCCAGGTGCCGCTCGGATCCAAGCTTCACTCAACGCCCTACTCTCTGGACCTAAGATGCGAGCCAACCAGCCAATCACTCTCTCAGCTGAGCAACTCCAAGACTTCGAGGAATGTAAGTCAAGTCTCTCGCAAGCCACCCTACTCGCTCACCCTGACATGGGAGCTGAACTGTCAATTTACTCAGACGCTTCTGACACTGGGATCGGCGGTGTACTGCAACAACGTAAAGGAGACTCGTGGCAGCCGTTAGCCTTTTTCTCTCGTAAGCTGAACCCAGCACAAACAAAGTATAGTCCCTACGATCGAGAATTATTAGCAGTTTACGAAGCCATCAAATACTTTCGCTACATGGTTGAAGCAAGACACTTTACGGTCCACACCGATCACAAGCCCTTGACACATGCCTTTAGCACACCCCGAGATAAATGCTCACCACGCCAGTACAGATATCTCGATTTTATTGCGCAATTCACAACCGTTATAAAATATGTTCCAGGACAGGAGAATGTCGTGGCTGACACTATGTCACGCGTAGAAGAGATAATGTCTCCTGTGGACTATCCAGCACTCGCGCAGGACCAAGAAGGTGACAACGAGCTACTGGCACTACTACAGAATGGTACTAACTTGAAGATAGAAAAGGTCAGAATTTCAGGTAGTAACCAGCAGCTCTATTGTGATGTGTCAACTGGTACCCAACGACCGTACGTAACTGCCAAGTTTAGACGTCAGGTTTTCACAGCACTGCATAGCCTTAGCCACCCTGGTGCATCAGCAACGGTCAGGTTAGTTGCTCAACGTTTTGTCTGGCCGGGCATACGCAAAGACTGCCGCCGATGGGCTAAAGAGTGCAACCAGTGTCAGAGCAGCAAAGTCACACGCCACACCTCAGCTCCACTGTCGTCAATCTCTACGCCGTCATCAAGATTTCAGCACGTGCACATAGATCTCATTGGCCCATTACCACACTCACACGGATACAGGTATTGTCTCACAGCAATCGATAGATTCACTCGTTGGCCTGAGGCATACCCATTAGCAGACATCACTGCTGAAGCCTGTGCTATGGCTTTTGTATCCGGCTGGATCGCTAGATTTGGATGTCCAGAGCACATAACGACAGACCGCGGAAAGCAATTTGAGTCCCGTCTGTTCAAAGCGATCGCAAGCATCATGGGCACTAAGCACCACCAAACCACGGCATATCATCCTGCGGCGAATGGTATGATAGAGAGGCTACATAGACAGCTAAAGGCAGCTATCATGTGCCACGACAGCAGCAGCTGGTCAGAGACCCTACCATTGGTGCTCCTGGGCATACGCACGGCTTGGAAAGAGGACATACAGGCTACATCAGCTGAGCTGGTATACGGCGAGTCACTGCGCTTGCCGGGTCAGTTCCTAAGCCCCAAAGATGACTCAGCGACATCTGCTGATGTAATGGACTTTGCACAAAGATTACGGTCACACATGGCCAAGGTTTCACCAAGTCCACCGAAGTGGCACATTACCAAAACTTTTTTTGTTCCCAGGCAACTCACTACCTCATCCCATGTGTTCCTGCGAAAAGGGCAGGCTCTCAGGTCCCTTGAGCCACCCTACTCCGGGCCACATAAGGTCATCAGCCGCACCGATAAGACCTTTGATATAGAAGTCAATGGCAAGGTCGTCACCGTGTCCATCGACCGGCTCAAGCCGGCCTTCTCCGTCACTGAGAAGGCGCCCTTACCCGTGGCGCGACCATGCGCACCGCCAGCGCGACCATGCGCGCCGCCAGCGCGACCATGCGCGCCGCCAGCGCGACCATGCACGCCGCCAGCGCGACCATGCGCGCCGCCAGCGCGACCATGGGCGCCACCAGCGCAACCACCACCACCAATCCAGCCAAGGACAACACGCAGTGGGCGTCGAGTCACCTTCCCTGACTATTACCACTGTCGACCGTAGCAACGGTCTCGGCGGGGGAGTAGTATGGGCGCATACCAAGATAATAAATTCGTGAGCGGCGTACGCGCACCGACACATACAGTGCGCGCCAATACATGCAGTGTGCGCCAACCTCTAGCAACCGGTCCAGCCAGGCAGGCGCGGAGGAGCGGACACCGGCCGCCCGACAGAGCTAGCCGGGCCGCGATCGCGCACGCACGTACCACTTCGCATCAGCTTCGCCGCGCGCTATCAATACGCGATCTTATTTGTAAAACCGTATCGTTTCAATTTCTCATTTCCTATCTTCTGTATCGTCCTGGTTCTTTCTGCATTATACCTTTGTTACTTTCTTCTATCTACGTGTTTTATTCAGACGCCTGCAACCTTCTGCCTAGACCTGCTAATTAAATAGCGTTTAAATAATATTATATCGCTAAAATACAATCAAAATAATGAACTTATAAAAATTTACGCAATTGTTACGCAAAGCAAATAATTCTATTTTAACGATCACTACTGTTGACAAAAAGTAGTATCCGAAATTCGGACCGTATCTTACAAAGTACTTTTTTTACAAAAAAAGTTGTCGATTGAACTGTCAATTGATGTCCGTTATTTCATTATTTTTGTATTATTTTATTGAAATTTTCTTCGTTTTGTTTTATTGCGGGAAATAAACTAAATTGTTAGAATACCTTCAAAAACATGAGTGAAATAGTGATAAAGACGGATTACATTTTTTCAGGTTGTATTTTTACCTTCCAATTGCCTGCCGACGTGAAAATTTTTGTGTACTACAGGAGATCAAAGTTATTTACGTCTCGTACGCTTTTGAGTCCCTTACTACGCTCAAGATTCTAGAATCTTTCGCTTGCACGGGACTCAAAATAAGCACTCGAAGAAATGTCAAACTTTGCTCTCTAGTTGTACAAATAACTATTACAGTACATATGGTGCTACCTTCCCGCACTAGTGCGAAAATTAGCATATTACGTTACGTCGGTCGTGTTTTAATATATCGCCACTCGTTTCGAATTTCCTATTTTTCGCACTTGTATCGTAATGTACTATTATAATACCTGTAATAATCATTGTATTTGTATTTTTTTTATTAATCTGTAAAAAGCTTAAATTTGTGTAAGTTAATATCGTGTTTTTGATTGATTTATACATCTCGTGTTTTTGAGTCCCTCGCTACGCTCAAGATTCTCTTTTTTTTCACAAATAACTACTGTTGGTTCGGGTGATGGTGCATATACAAATGAACATTCCTAAATGGATATCTCTAAAACTATAGTTGCGATTCACTGTAAAATATTTGTGATAGTCTAGTGATGGTCCTTAGATAGGATTTAACATACAGGGATAATTGAACGCCCTTTTATCGTCTTTTACTGTGGCTGTCGACGTTTCAACAAGTGTTTATGTGCAAGAGTGACGCATAGCAGACAAGTGAAACAGGCGATAAAAGCGCGACCATCCTAGTACCTGTGCGAAGTGTGCTGGTATAATTTTATCGGAAGCTTAAATTAGATTGCTTTAAATATGAACAGGTTCGTTGAAAAC
The DNA here is from genome assembly GCF_033807575.1 of Cydia pomonella. NCBI lineage: Eukaryota > Metazoa > Arthropoda > Insecta > Lepidoptera > Tortricidae > Cydia > Cydia pomonella. The sequence continues at coordinate 40,371,324 of NC_084703.1, forward strand.
AATATTTTAATAAATATTTTAGGGTGAAGTTGGAGCACCGGGAGTTACCGGGCCGGAAGGCCCAGCAGGCAAAATTGGGCCGCCAGGACCACAAGGGCCTCGAGGAGAGAAGGGAAACACGGGGCCCAAGGGCCATATGGGCGACACCGGCCCGATGGGCTTGAAGGGCGATCAAGGCGACATCGGGAAGCAAGGACCGCCCGGGCCAACTGGGCCTTTGGGACCTAAGGGAGACAAGGTAATAACACTAATCATTTTTGCTTCTACGCCTGCTGGGACCGATTTACGGGTATCTATAAATGGGTACTAGCAGGTGTATTACATAACAGCAAACTTCTCCAAAGTGCCTCTACGTGTTGGATCTATATCCCCATACACGCCTATCAACTGACCGGGATATACCCGTGAGTTTTCAAATTAATAATTTAACACTATTATTATAAGAAAGGTGATGATTTCTTCTTCAGTCGTAGCGCCAGTAAAATAGATCAGTTATCATTGGATTAGTTAGCAAACCACGTAAAATAATCTAGATTTTCAACCGAATTTCCCTATCATGTGTATTTATTTATTTATATAAGTATTATACGAAAAATCTGTAGTGTTAATTTTACATGTAAATTACAATACATCTATGAAGTTTATCATTTCTCTTCAATCAGTAGATATGTCTCAGTAAGCAATATCAATTGATACTATTCAATACTTTTCTTTTAAAAAAATGTCCATGCATGCGTGGAATTTACATAACAGGAAAACCAGTATCTTGTAAACAGTATTCGTAAAAACAATACCTATCCATTTTATTCAATATTAATTTCCTACGTCAGGTCTTAAAGGTTTATTTTCCAAAAACCGATGAGAAAGTTGATCCACAAGAGTGTCAAAGTAATTTGTGGCCAATTCTGAGTTATTTCCTTATGTTGGCTGATGTAATGGACTTTATTAAGTGATGATTTTGAATTATAAATATTTAATAGCGTTCATTTGGACTTGATTTGTAATGTTTTATTGTTAGTAATTTACTCGAGTTAATGTGGTGAAAAATGTTGTGTTGTCACTCATTAGCAAAATATGTTAAATCCCCGTGCCTTGAATGAAACCCTCGCAACGCAAGATTTGACTTTACGATCCATTCATTCCGCTTGTGGTTCAATTTTGGAATCTCTCGCTTGCTCGGGTATCAACATTAGCACGAGGAAATAAACTTCAACATTGCCCCCTTGTAAAAGAAATAACTAATTATTCTTAGGGTCCCGAAGGACCGCAAGGAGCAAAAGGCGAACCAGGACCAGCGGGTCCTGTAGGTCCAGAAGGGCCTCTCGGTCCCAAAGGTTCGCCGGGCCCTGAAGGCCGGCCGGGCCAGCCCGGGCCGCCAGGGTCGCCGGGTCCGCCCGGCCCGCCGGCGCCGCCGCCGCAGCTGCCCGCCGAACTGTTCGTGTCGTCGCGACGTAGACGCAGCGTTGAGGATGATGAGTCGACGACAGATGCCGATATTGAAGACGGTTAGCTGATCTTTGACATAGTATTACAACCCCCAATACTGATACACATGGAACCAACCAAGTAGGTGCTTACTATCGAACAACTTGATTCCTGACCCACTGTGAAACATTATCACATTTACTAAGTCATTGGCATTACATTGATTTGTCAAGTTTTATTAAGTATGACACTTATCTTCTGTGGTGTACCTACCTACGTTTTATGGTAGGTCACAAATCAGTTTTCATTTCTCATGCTCTGACCTGAAAGACGGTCATTGTTGTTCTAAAAAGTGCGCAGAAAGTGACACATTTCTGCACTAGAGCATTATATTATCGAAGTAAGATTTTTTTTCATTATAATACGATAAGCAATTGAAATTTAGTTTTAAATGATTTTGTTATCCCTATTCCATAAATAACGATACTTTTACATAAATGGTTAATTGAAAGTACCCTCAAGAAATGCTACAATAATTATAATTAGTCATTAGTAATGTTTAAAAAACACATGTATTTTAATTTAATACCCTCATATTCGAAATGAAAAGTAGAGTAAATATTTAACTCGGGTGAAAGGCAACATTTCATCCTTGGTTAACAATCTACTATTGTTTGATTGTACATGAGGTCTGACGCCACATCAATATCTAGTCCCAAAACGGCTTGTTGCTTTTTATGTGTGCGTATAAACAGTAGATAGGCAGTAGAGTTGAGCAATAATAATTAATAAAAATGTCTGATAGCAATGTTTGACGTCATCTAAAGACCTACCGTCTGAGCACGGCACATAAATACGTGATGAATCCTCACACAAAATTCTTAATATTCTTTTTTTATAAATTCGCTTTATTACATTTCTAATTTCATAATTAATTTTCTTACATCTAATTTATTACAGAAGACATCGACTGGGCTAAAGAGATAATGAACGGCGTACTGGCCGCGCGCACGGAGCTGGACGCGGCGCGGCGGCCGCGCGGCTCTCGGGGCAACCCAGCGCTCAGCTGCAGGGACTTGCGGGTCACACATCCTAACTCCACTGACGGTAAGGCGGTCTTCAACTCTTCACGAAGGATGCGGATTCGCACACCTCTCTATAGTGCAAGCGGGAACTCGCTGTCTCGCTCACATACCGGAGCGGCGTACGGAGAGAGAGGCAAATAGACGAACAAACACAAGATGTGTGTGGTTATATCCCAGTCTGCGCCGCGCACACTTCTAATCCAGCCCACCAAAAGGGAGGGGCAGAGAGTATACTTAAACCAAGTTTTAAACTACACAAATTTATCTAAAGTGCATCTGTGCAAGTGGCTCTCCGGTTAAAAAAATAGGAGACATTCACTGTACTAGCCATCTACTCCACAGGATATTACTGGATCGACGCGCGCGGCGGCAGTCAGCCGGTGCGCGTGTACTGCAGGGGTTTCTACACCTGCCTCTATCCCGACGCCAAGGAACCCGCCACGTACAACACTTATGGGCCCGCGCAAAAGTTTTCACAACTCGACCACGGGTACCGGGTAAGTGTACTGGTAACTTTACCGTCACAGACATTGGTTACCTACATATTAAATCGCCTATCCTATCAGACAGTCTATCTCACCCTAACATAACAATGCAAGGCCATTTACTCGTACAGTACAAGTATAAAAATATGCGTGTATCTTGCTCAAAAATATGTCCCATAGCATTTTATTCCAGTGTAATAAGAGCGTAGTACCATATTTATGAGACGATTCTCTCGATACATATTTTTGCAAATTTGTTCTATGGATCGGCCGCGATACACATTAGTAGACAAGTAGCTTATAGCAATAAAAGCTCGTTGCTCTCACACGCGAAATCTTGATTTCGACGTCTATAAATATGTATTATCACATTTATCACTGTATTATTATTCATTTTATACTTACTTATTTATGCTGTAAACTGCCAATTAAGTAGAAGAGAGTTTGATTTAAATTAAACTTAACGTAAGAAAAAAAAATCAACTTATTTACTTACCATTTTCAGATAACGTACGAGGGTGAGGGTACTGGCTCTATACAACTGAGATTCCTGAGGCTACTATCCAGCGGCGCCAGACAAAACTTTACATACACGTGCCTCAATACCAGGGTAGAACAAAGGTGATGGGTCGAACACACTTCTGTGGACAATGCAATACATACAGGATGTGGCCTGTAACACGAGCAATACATTTAACTGCAGGCTGTACTCCTCAAACTTACCAACATTTGTTCAGCGACTTTTGAAAATTATGAATTCTTTAGACTTCCTATTTTTCATACAAATTAAATATTACCTTCAATGTACGCTGTCATTAGTGTAATTGACGTTGATTGACACGGTTTAAACATTCGCGATACATTGCGTCAACATTGCGTCTTAGAATAAACTATAAAATGCTCTAAAATAAAAATAAAAAGTTATTTTTAAAATTTAATAAAAGTAAAAAACGGAATAAATGTTGGTCAGTTTGAGGAAATATATATATCATGTTTATCTTATTTGAGTAACTGAAAAAGTATTCCACTCGTAAGGATGCATTAGCTTTTGATTGTATTAACTTTGCGATGTCTACAGGAAAGACTCGAACAAGTTAAGCATACAGCATCTCACACTAATATGACTATAACAGACACAAATGAGAATAAACAGTCACAGATAGGAATGATACCTACTTTCCCGACTGGCACCACCTCGGTTACGGGGCGAAGACAGATGGGAATGCATAATACCTACACCGCGTGCAACTGAAATAATAGAAACTTGTTTTAAAATTAATGCGTTATCACTTATCACAAATTACCTAAAAGTAGTTTTGACGGTAACATATGTAATTCATGCAATACAGTGTATGTATGAGTATAAGTAGACTGAGATATATATAAATCTAATATTTTTGTATGTAATATGCTATTTTTCAGATCGGACATTCCCGCGGACTTCATACAAATTAACAATATTAAACTGATTGGTCAAAACTCATTTGAATTCAGAGAACCAATATTTCTGAAGGACGAGTGTAAGGTAATTCCTAAAGTTCTTTAACTAAATAAGAAAAAAAACCGGCCAAGACCTTGTCTGGCCATGTTCAGTGTAGGATTCCGTGGTTACCCACTTGTCACATTAGGCTTCCTTGAACGCGGGCATTAGGTGGTATCCAGTGTATAACGAGCGAAAGCTTTACAGCACTTTTACTAAGGGAAGACTGTAAAAACTCAAAAACGGCTCAACTAATCGTATTCACTATAGTTTTCATTGAAAGTATGTACTAAGCTTTATCTGCATGATTTTTTTCATAATATTTGGACCCATGGTTGAAAAGTTAGAGGTGGGGGGACAGTCCCTACTAAGCAGTGAGTCGCCCGGGCGACCGGCTACTAAGTGCGTAAACGCCTAAACCTATACGTAAACTATTGAAAGTCACGTAGGTACTCATCGCCGTCGACTGAGTAGCCGGCGATCAGACAACAGTGCGTAATAGCTCTAAAAGTTACGAGGCAATTCGCAATAGCCTTCACGAGGCGCCACCTACAGAATAATTGGAATAAAGTGAATGTGTTTTATTTTGCAGACTGGCAAGGGCGAGGTAGTGTTAGAAATCAAGACTTCCCGAATGGATCGGCTGCCCATAACGGATTTCCTACCGCGACTATTCACGGACGCCGAACACGATTTCTCGTTCGCCCTGGGGCCGGTCTGCTTCAAGTAGCTAGGACTGCTTTACTATGTACTTAAGAACCTCTGTAAATATTGTAAATAAATTATTGTGACGACTGATTTTCTTGTCTTTCTAGCCTTCATGCCCTATTATAGGTATCCTATTATCGCCCACACTGTTAACTGTCCATCGGTGGACCTTATTATAAAAGGAATAAGGTCCACCGATGGACAGTTAAGAGATTTGCTGTTTGTACCACGTATGTACAATCGCCATCAGATATTTGGCAGCTCCGATCCGGCGGGGACAGCTGGGAAAACAGTTTTTTTTTTTTTCATTTTAGGTTTATACGTACCTATAAAATCTATCACCAACAGCTTTTATGCCTTCTAAACGTAAAATTTCATGCTATATGCCCTAAGATTTCTGCCTAATGTTCTCAAATAAGGACACTACTTATTGTTCCATTTTGAAATTCCTGGGCAAAAACTGTAAAAAAATAAATGTTCTTATTTGAGCCCATTGGGCAGGACGAGGATAGCTGCGATCAGTCAAGTCCAGTTTTATATGTTTTAAAATTAAAAGTTGCATTAAGGTGGCAGTTTCCATACGCAAATAAAGTGTAATAATAAATAAATAAATAAAAAATAGTTGTTTAGCCCCTTGTGCTAATATTGAACCCGAGCAAGTGAAAGATTGAACCACGAACGTAGCGAGTTCCAAAAGTGGAAGCTTGAGCGTTGCGAGGGTTTCAAGGCACGAGGGTTAAACAAATTTTGCCACCGAGTGAAAAACAAAAATTTTCACCGTATAACATCAAACAAAATACCAAACAAACATTCCATCAAACCAAATCAAATGCAAATGAACAATATTAAATAACAACAACAACAGTGAGGAAACAACTCAAAATTTGCATATACTTTGCCACTCTTGTGGATTAAATGCTAAAACTTTCTCCTCAGTTTTTCAACAAGCAAGTGAGCAAAGGCTCTCTAAAGACTTGCTAAATTAATCCGTCACGGACCACAAAGCAACATGCACCTACATGCATAAAGTTCAATTTCAGTTTTGACACTTCGGTGACGTGCCGTCCGAGCGACAGCTTTTGTGTATGACCCGGCGTCGAAAAGGTCCCTCGTACCATGAAAACCTCGCAATACTCGTTACGTGGTTCCATTTTGGAATCTTTCGCTTGCTCCGGTATCAATATTTGCACGAGGGGTTAAAAAAACAATTTTGCCCCCTTGTAAAACAAACAACTATTTAATTTACAAAATTGACGGTAGTGGCGTTGTATGGGGGCTGACAGTCTTCTTTACTAGGACTGACGACATACGAGCCCCAATGCAGAAGAGTTCGTCAAGTCATAGATTATCAAGTATATGAATCTTATATCAACTCGTTTTATTCTCCTTCATATCCTTCGTACGTTAAATGTTTCTCATGCAGCTTTGTCTTGGTTCCGTAACTATCTCTTTGGGAGGCGCCAGCGTGTCAGGGTTGACGACAAGGTCTCGGAGTGGTGTGACCTTTCTGCTGGTGTCCCCCAAGGAGGGATACTCTCTCCTCTCCTTTTCTCGATCTTCATTAATGGCATTACTGAGTCCTTAAATTGTAACTTCCACTTTTACGCGGATGATTTGCAGATTTACGCAGCGGCTAGCATTGATGATTTTTTATCTTTAGTCGATAGAATAAATGGCGACCTTGAGTCAATTTGTTGCTGGGCGAATAAGTTTGGTTTGAAAGTTAATGCAAAAAAATCGCAAGCAATTGTCATTGGTGGTCCTTATTTTGTGTCCAAATTGTCGGAGATGGTGGTACCCAAAGTGCGTTTTGACGGAACAATTATGCCTTTTTCTTCTACAGTTAAGAACTTGGGTATCATCATTGATCAAACCTTGTCCTGGTCAGCTCATGTTTCTGACATTAGCAATAAACTTTTTGCGTCTCTCCACTTACTGAGACGTCTTCAAAATTTCCTTCCTCTTCAAACCAAAATAACTCTCACTTATTCACTTTTACTCCCGTTGTTAGATTACGCTGATACTGCTTTCTTGGACCTTAGTGAGGAGTTACTGGACAAACTCGAGCGATTGCAAAATATTTTCGGTCTACGTAAGTTTGATCATGTATCCCAGTTTCGATCTCAGCTTGGCTGGCTTCCGATTCGTCGTCGACGAGATGTGCATGTCCTATCATTGCTTTTCAATGTTCCATTCAATCCTGGTTCGCCACCTTACCTTTCCGAAAGGTTTAGTTATTTAGCTGCTGGTAGTGGTCATCGCCTTCGATCAAGCACCAATCTTTCACTCACAACATGGGCCGTGGAAAACCAGTCACAGAAGAAGTCAGGAAAATTATAATTTCTAGTAGTGAGAGTGGAAAATCTACCAACCAAATCGCCAGAGATTTATTACTGCCAAGATCTACTGTCCAGTCAATCATCCAGCATCGCAAGAAACACGGCACAATTTCGTGTTTGAAGAAGTCTGGTCAACCGCGTATGACGAGTGCAGCTGAAAACCGAGTTTTAAAGAAAATTATCAAACAAAACCGCCGTGCTCGTGCGGGGGAACTTACCGTAAAATGGCGTGATATGATCCAGAAAGACGTTTCAGTGGATACCTGCAAAAGGGTTCTCAAAAGAATGGGATATGGTTTTTACACGGCCAAGGAAAAACCTTTACTAACGGAGTTACAGAAAAAGAAGAGGCTGAAATTCGCTCGCGAGCACTCAAACTGGACTACTGAGCAATGGCGTCAAATAATATGGAGTGATGAATCAAAATTCGAAGTAACTGTCGGCGACGAACGAAAAAAAATCGTTCGAAATAAAGACGAAGCATTCATCAAGGACTGCATTAAGAGAAAAGTGAAGTTTCTTGGGTCTGTGATGATATGGGGTTGCATGTCGGGACAAGGGGTAGGCCGCCTGCATTTTGTAGAAGGGACTGTTAATGCAGTGAAATACCAGGACATTTTGAAAACCAGTTTAATTCCATCTATTCCAAGCTTGAAATATGAAAATGTCTACACTTTTCAACAAGACGGGGCATCTTGCTATACTGCGAAGACCACGAAGACTTGGCTCGAGTCTGAAGGAATCGCCACTATAGTCCAGATTTGTCACCCATTGAAACATTGTGGTGGAAAATAAAAAAAATTACGCAAGTTTCCATCGAAGTCAAAAAGTGATCTAAAAGAGAAAATCGTCGCTGTCTGGGAGTCAATAACCCCAGAAGAGTGCGAAGAGTTGGTAGCGACGATGCCATTGATGATCAAGGCTGTTCTTAAGAGTAAAGGCGAGACAACTAAGTGGTAGACGAACTATTTTGCGTACTCAAGATCGATAGCCGAACTATTATGCGTTGTAGTTGATAGAAGAATTCAATTTTTTTATTGTAATACATGAATATTTTTTTGTTGTATTATATAGGAAATAAAGTTGATTAATTTTACAACACTTTTTTTTAATTCTTGCCCCTATGCTACTAAAATTACTTACTAAATTTGACTTTGAAAAAAAGTTACATTCAATTTTAAATAGTAGCCGAACTCTTCTGCATTGGGGCTCGTATAGGCAGGTGTGTCATTTCGCAGATCTGGTGTCGCATTACATGGCAGATAGTTGCAGAAACAATTTAAAAAATGCTGACAACACATAAATATATCGGTATCTGCCCAATCGGCAACGTTTGGGCACGTTTGGTATTTTGTTATGCAGTGAACCTTCTGTACGTAGTACTATTATTTATTCTATGATATAGGTTACGATAAATACTGGGAGAGTAAGAAAATGTTTAAGTAGCATAGCAAATAAATGTATTTCTTACACATAATATTATCATGGATACACGAATATTTGACAGGTATCCTACTGTATATATCATATTATGTAATTTAGAATTAAAAAAAAACAGTACATCTCTAAATCGACGACAGCGTCTAGGATTTACAATCAATACAATAAGTAACAATGGGGAAGGCGGCTGAAAGTAGATGGCGCCACTAGAGTTTGAGACAACTCGACCTACTCGTTGTATGAAATGTATAACTTAAAAAAATTGTATTTAATGAACCAATGTTTAATAAAACTCTCTGTATGAGTATTAAACTTTGTATCTGAGGCCGAGAAACTGTCGGATAAAGTTTCAAAGCCATTCAAATAAAAAGTTTTGTTTTGACAGGAGCATGTAGGATACTTTTATGTACAGTCAGCGTCAAATACTTTGTAGCAACCAAAGTAGTCAAATAGTTCGGTACACCATATATTTACTATGGTGTACCGAACTATTTGACCACTTTGACTGCTACAAAGTATTTGACGCTGACTGTACGTAATAATAGTCTGTTTAACGCAATATAATGGATCCTCATGAAAAATATGGACGTCTGACTGTAACACAGTTAAAAGCACTTTTACGAGAACGCAAGGCATCCGTAAAAGGGAAAAAAAAACTCGTATAAAGGTTAAGTATATTTGGCTATGTACTGTTTTCACTCGAAAATATTATGCGTAAAATATCATGGAAAATGTACAATATCAACCATTTTAGTATTTTATGCAACACCCATAGACTACGAAGACCGCTTAGCGTTGCTTGTTAGTCTCCGTAGGCTACGGTGGCCAAAGTTGAGAAAAAACTGTCCAAAAATTTTATTTAGCAAGGAAGTACCAGGGCCTCATGAGTTACGAGAAGGTGTCGCTGACCGGCCGGGCCGCGGCGGGCGGGGCGCGTAACAAGGTATGCTCGCGCGTCTTGGCTATATACTTTTGCTTTGTTTTCCTAAATTAAGATTTATTTTTGTTGACTCGTAGGAAAAGTATTGTATGCAACGTTGTATAAGTAGGTCAAAAAATGCTCGTGGCGTATTCCGCGTAACTCACGCCACTCGCCTTTTTTGACCCTTCTTATACAACTGTAGCATAATAGTACATTACGATACAAGTGCGAAAAATAGGAAATTCGAAACGAGTGGCGATAAATTAAAACACGACCGAAGGGAGTGTTTTAAATCGACACGAGTTGCGAATTACCTATTCGCACATGTATCGTACAACGTTTTACAGTACATATGGCCCTTTAAATGTTCGACACAGTAACGTAATATGCTACTTCTCGCACTAGTGCTATAAAGTAGCCCCATATGTACTGTAAAATACTATTACGACCAAAATAATAATTATCAATTAAATCCAGAATTAAATGTCGATTATGAGGCACCAACAGAATTCGCCTGTGATGTAAATTCTTACAGAGATATCAATGCAGATTCAAAGCTCCCACCTCTGATCATGTCTAATATTAAAAAAACTATTTAGACCGGTACATAAATATAAAAGTTAAATTAATACAAAAGTTATTTGATTGTGGTAACTCACATTTCCATTAACACCCTGAGCCGCTCACGCAATGTTGTCCCCTTGTCGCTCCGTGCGAGCGGCCGTTTTCGGGGACCCATATTGTGAGTTGGCAAGTCACCACCTGCCCATTTTGTCGTGTTTTAGGGTGCCGTAGCCATGGCATAAAACGGAACCCTTATAGTTTCGCCATGTCCGTCTGTCTGTCTGTCTGTCTGTCTGTCTGTCTGTCCGAGGCTTTGCTCCGTGGTCGTTAGTGCTAGAAAGCTGAAATTTGGCATGGATATATAAATCAATAAAGCCGACAAAGTCGTACAATAAAATCTAAAAATTTTTTTTTTAGGGCACCTCCCCTACACGTAAAGTGGGGGTGATTTTTTTTTTTCGTTTCAACCCTAGAGTGTGGGGTATCGTTGGAAAGGTCTTTCAAAACTAATAGGGGTTTTCAAGAAACATTTTTTGATAAAGTGAATATATTCGGAGATAATCGCTCCGAAAGAAAAAAAAATGTGTCCCCCCCCCCCCTCTAACTTTTGAACCATAGGTCCAAAAAATATGAAAAAAATCGTGGGGGTAGAGCTTAAGAAAGACATTAAATGAAAACTATAGCAGATATGATCAGTTTAGCTGTTTTTGAGTTATCGCAAAAAGTTTTCCCTTCATAGTAAAAAGACTTAATTTAATTAGGTACTGATTATGAAAATTTGCCTATTTGTTTAATTCGGGTGAAAGGTACCGTTTCATCCCTTGGTTAACAATTTACTATACTTTAAGCTCCAGTTTAGCTTATTGTGGCGGAAGAGTAACTACGGAACCCTACACTGAGCGTGGCCCGACATGCTCTTGGCCGGTTATTATTTTTAAAACATATGATCAGGGCAGGTGCCATAGTATTCTCCATAGTCCCGGTTACCAGTCCACTTGCAACTCAACCCAATAGCCCGGTTTATTTTGGTACCCTTTTTTTACAATAGTCCTACACTAACCGGGGCTTGTCCTTGGGTGCACTGCTATAGTGTGAACAGGGATGATCGTCGGTTGGTGTCACGTTACATTTAGAGTAAATTGTCTTATTACAAGGGGCCTCTACGTGTTGGCTTCGGCGCCACGCACGCCTTCCAAATGTCCGGGACCCCATAGGTCCCGAGAATTTGTAAAGACAGACATAATAATAATAAAAAAGGTGGGGCCAAACTACTGCCATGATGTCACAAACTCTAGTGGCGCCACCTAGTAGCAAAGTTTGGCAGCCGCCTCCCCATTCACAACAAATTTTATTGGCTTTGTTTTTATATTATTCTTGAAAAATTATGTAACTAATCAATGGAAGCGAAGCCAGATGTACAGTCAGCGTCAAATACACCATATATTTAGTGTGGTGTACCGAACTATTTGGCCACTTTGGCTGCTACAAAGTATTTGACGCTGATTGTACCTACAATGTAATCTGGACAAAATATGTACTTAAGTATAACCTTATACCTGGCCTCTAGTCTCTACCTAGAGATGCCCCGAATATTGGGTTGGGCCGAATACCGAATATTACACAACGTTTACTTACATTTCATTTTTGTTGATCAGAATCAGTGAGTGGTAAGAGTCAATCAAATCAGACCCATGATGAAAATAATATTAATTGTAATCAACATATGCTTAAAAAACGGGTATTCGTATTTCATAACTTTCCGATTATTCGTATTATAGTGGTTTTCGGTGATTTTTATTGTGTATTTTTTTATTTTAGGTACTTAGGTGCAACAAGTATTCGGTATTCGGCCGAATAGTAGCCGAACTTTGGCCGAATACCTACTTTCGGCAAAGTGGCCGAATACCGAATAGTTGTCGAATATTCGTGGTATCTGTAGTATAAGGCTCTATTTCCACGTAGGGCCAAGCCAGGCGAGCTGCATACGTCAGTCGGTCACAAACCAACGCTTCAAATATATATTTACACGACCTTATTGTCAGTGTGTTAGAAGCGTAAAACGATGATTAAACCGACTGACGTATCCAGCTCGCCTGGCTCGTCGTGTAAATATATTTTAGGATGTTCCTAAAGATCTTCGTGAACTCGATCGGACATGGAAATCAGACCTAACGTACAAATTTATACTCTCAGTCCGATTTGTGGTATTTTTCAATCGATTTTAGTTTAGCGAACTTTACAGCAATGGTAAAAAGTTTATACCTGCTGCAGGTACTAATTCAAAAACTCGTGTGATTACATTTTGTACCACGAAAACATTAAATTCAGCGTTATCGCAATCCATTTACGGGCCACGTCTCGTCTGCCCATGCAAGGTAGGGAGATTTTTCACATACTTAACCACTCACTTGCTTTTGGTAACTGTGGTTACCAGCTGTCACCCTTATTTTATTATAATAATAATAGAAGTCACTGAAAAATATGAAGCAAGTGAGTGGATATATAAAACTAAAGCATAATGACATTAAAAATTAAATTTATTTCTTGCTTTCTATTTTAAAACTAGGGAATATGGATTTTCCCGACAATTTAATTGCTAAATGGACTAACTTAAAGAAGATTTTATCATCATCATCACACCCATAGAGGAACAATTTGACAGAGGCCGCGCAACTGACGACCAGCTGTGACACTGCAACGGCGGAAGGATTCAATGTGTGCGTGTCACGAATGTATACCTAGGCGGATTGAGTACATTTTCCCTAGTTTGGTACGAACACCTTTGTAGCTCGGGGATAAGGTTCAATTTAGTATGGCAAAAAAGTGAGAGCGCCCTCCACTTTAACTTCATGGTTTAATATCGTATTTTACTAAAGATAATGTGATAATTGTTTAACTTATATATGAAAATTTATCCTGCCTTTTTTTTCTTTCGATCGGTATAATTTTCGCAACATTCAACGACGCATGCCTACGTACTTAATTTTTTTCTTCGAACAATTAATGCACTGACGTTTCAATTCGACTGACGGCAGATTGATGGATGAGGCCATAGAGATAACTGTCAATGTGAGTGTGTCACGCGTATATACTAGAAAATTGGTGGATGATGGGATCTATTTGTGTTTTAGCGAAACGTCCTTAGTATTCTAGGTCCATGATCACACCTTAATTTCATCACATCGGGCGAACGAATATCAAAATACCCCAAATCGGCCTGACATCTTGACTTATACGTCATCCATAGACTATTACGTCAATTATGTAATAAAAAGTATAAACTAGCTAATCATCTTGAGTCTCTCCTCGCATATTATATTATTTTTTAAACAGCATGGGTAACGGTGACACATGTATTCAATACAATTTATAACCTTAAAACGCAAAATCTCACAAAACTGTATTGAGATGACATGTGTGCCCATGCTGTTTGTAAAATACTATAATTTGGCTATGGTTCATGCATGTGCATGATTACACATGACACAACACATGTTAAAATATACCTACCTAAACGCTATCAATCAATATTAGTGACGTGAGATATACCCACAAACACGGGTATACAGACATTTTCAGCCATCGACTATACACCAATAGAAGCAATCTTCAAGTCATCACACACCAGGTATTACCCCCTCCACGAAACGTATAAAAATATTTCGTAAAGATTGTAGTTTCACTCCAAAGGCACCTCCTACAAATTTTCGTTTCACGGACTTTCATTTTTTGCCGTCGCTACCCCTCGATAGAACACAGTCATTAAAACAATTCTATTCCTAATAGAAATGCTTCATTTTTGATTCGTTAGCTTATACTTAGTTCCGTAGCTCATCCGTTGCTTATCTACGATATCCCATCGGTTATAAAAAGGTTAAGGATCATGTAATTAAACCTACTTTTTGGTTTGTATCAAAAGTTGCTGTACGAGCCAATATAATATATACAGGACATCCCACGATTCCCAAGAAAATGCCATATTCACATATATGATTTAGAGCGAATATTAAGATAAAATGAAATTAATGGTCACTTTTAGAGCCGAACTGACTAAATGAGCATTTTGGAATAATGTCTTAGCAATAACATAGCAATTCAAAGTAACATAACACTAGTCTAAAATTTATGTATTCACACTGTCTAACGAAGTATATGCGGTACCCTAATTAAATAGGTAATAAATTGAGCACAGAAATAATCATATTTAAATTTATCATTTTTATTTTATTTCCAATGCCATACATTTTTAGTACTACAGGCCATTCAGTAATATTCAGAATTAGGAAGAACTAGCGACCCGCCGCAGCTTCGCACAGGTAACACAAAACCTTAACAAATTATACACCTAAACTAATTCACTCATCACTGTATTGATAGGCGAAAACCGTAGTCAGTAGTTTTTCAGTTTATCGCGAACATACATACACACAGACAGACGCGGCGGGGGACTTTGGTTTATAAAGTGTAGTGATAGAATAAAGGCAGGTTTACAAATCATTTGCAATATAGGCATTTTTTCCTAAAATATTTATGAGATAATAAATATTCAAGGTTAAATCATAATAGTTATTTACAGTACATATGGTGCTACTTTACCGCACTAGTGCGAAAATTAGCATATTACGTTACTGTGTCGAACATTTAAAGGGCCATATGTACTGTAAAACGTTGTACGATATATGTGCGAATAGGTAATTCGCAACTCATGTCGATTTAAAACACTCCCTTCGGTCGTGTTTTAATTTATCGCCACTCGTTTTGAATTTCCTCTTCTTCGCACTTGTATCGTAATGTACTATTACAGTACATATGGTGCTACTTTACCGCACTAGTGCGAAAATTTACATATTACGTTACTGTGTCGAACATTTAAAGGGCCATATGTACTGTAAAACGTTGTACGATACATGTGCGAATAGGTAATTCGCAACTCGTGTCGATTTAAAACACTCCCTTCGGTCGTGTTTTAATTTATCGCCACTCGTTTCGAATTTCCTATTTTTCGCACTTGTATCGTAATGTACTATTACAGTACATATGGTGCTACGTTACCGCACTAGTGCGAAAATTAGCATATTACGTTACTGTGTCGTAATGTACTATTACAGTACATATGGTGCTACTTTACCGCACTAGTACGAAAATTAGCATATTACGTTACTGTGTCGAACATATGTACTGTAAAACTTAGTACAATACATGTGCGAATAGGTAATTATACCACTCGTTGAGAATTTCCTATTTTCTGCACTTGTATCGTAATAGTACATACAAGTGCGAAAAATAGGAAATTCTCAACGAGTGGCGATATATTAAAACACGACCGAAGGGAGTGTTTTAAATGGACACGAGTTGCGAATTGCCTATTCGCACATGTATCGTACAACGTTTTACAGAACATATGACCCTTTATAATTTCGACATATGCACGGAAAGTGCTCATTCCCGATATTTGATCAATTCCATATCGCGGTAATCTCAATTAATACACATCCGCAAACGTGAACACTAATTTTAAATATAAATGAAATGTAGATTGAAATTAAAGTGATTGTTGAAGATGAATCAGTTGATTCAAAATTAATATTTATAAACTCCTGTTATAATGTCAACAGGTGTAAGTGTGTTTTGTTTCTTACTTGAATCGTCGAAAGTATAGTGAAATTTCTGTATCGCTCGGTGACATCACGATCCTCAATATAAATACCGGAACTGGTTTGACATAACTTGTTTCTTTGCATTTTCTTTTTAAATACAGGGTCTCGTGGCATGGCTAAAACTCATTCGATGACAAGAAAATTGCATATAACAAAAAGCTACCTCATACAAAACATTCTTAGACGTAACCTGACCATCATATGTGACTCTGAATTTAGTAAATGCATTCATACTAGTATATTATCTATACTTACAATTATCAGATTTAATTATTACTCTCAGTACTTTGCAAACACATACTAGAAATTGTTCTAGGGACTGATTTTTCCTCACACTCTCCTTTTTCTGCTGACTGTAGCTCATTTAAATGATCCAGGTCTAAATCATCTCCAATTTTTGGACATAAAATAGTATCACTACCAAGTAAGTCTGTAATGTCCATATTAATATTTAAATTTCCATTCACTTCACTTCCATTACCAATACTACTTTCAGGTCTATTGTTGGAATTCAAAATCTTCTTCACAGAGTCTCCTGCATCACCTGAGTTTTCTTCGGGCTTTCTTTTGGGGTTTTCTGGGGTTTCGGGGGCTTCAAGTTCAGACATGTTATCAAGCTCACAATTTTTCTTAGATGGCAAATGTACATCATCTTCGTTTGCTATGGATGCTACATTATTAATACGTTCGTCCAATTCTGATTCCTTCGCTTGTTCAATATCTTTTTCTTCTGTAAAATCTGTCCCAATCTCCATTGGCTCAGATATTTCATTAGTAGATTCATAACCCTCAATATTTGGTTCAATAGAACCCATCTCAATATCTGCAATGTCACAGTCACTAGGTGCATGTTTTGCAGATTCGGAAGTACATGTAACGGTATCTATTGATTCTTCATGAATAGCTGGGCGTGAGACATCCATTTTATCCGACAATTGGTTTATATTTGTAGAACAAGAAGCGCCCGCGCTATTGACTTCGCCAGAAATATTAATACTTTGCGTGCTATCTTTAGTTTTACGTGCGCAGTTGGTAGTTTCATTGTCAAAAACTTCAGAATCTTTTGTATCTATAGCTGGACTTGCTTCACTTTGCGCGATTTCAATTCCATCCAAAATTTTAGAATCATTCGTATTCTGCGGTATTGACTGAGAATTATCACCTATATTTTCATCCTCGGCAGAGCTCATAGATGAACATTCATCTTTAAACCGCGGCCACGCTTTGGTTTGTCTGGCAAGACCGACCGCTTTTTCCAGCTCTAACGTTACTGGGGACATAGCTTCGGTATTCAAGCCAATCTCTTGATCAATTTTCATTAGAAGTTCATCACTACTTTGAGATCCGTCAGACTGTTTCAGTTTATCAATTAATTTATCAACTATTTGCACTGATGGTGAATTTAAATTCAGGAATTCTTCAGTGTCTACTGAAGTTTCTATCAAGTCTTTCTTGGCCTCTTCTGCTGTTTCAGTTGCAATTGTGGATTGAGTATCAGAGTTCGAATTTTCGGGATCTTCACCATTAGATGAATCTGAGCCCTTGAGATGTTTCTTAACAAGAGGATCATTGTAATGTTTAATTACCATACTATCAAACAGCTCATCCGAAGGGTCTCGCGCAATTAAATCTGGCCGTTTTAGAAGGGGATCAGCATTATGTTCTTTGAGGAGTTCCTCATATTGCCCAGATGAAGCAGATGATCCAGGATTCTCAATTATATCCGAATTCGTACTTTGTTCATCTTCAGCATCACTTCGTTTTGCAACATCATTGATACCGAGTTCAGCGCTTTCTGACGTAATACTGTGTTCATAATCCTTGTCTAACATTGGCCCTTCTTTTAACGATACTTTTGACGAGTTATCGCTCTTTCCGGAATTGGTATTGTCATCAAGATTGCTTCCATCGTCGGATGAAGTAAGGACTGTATTTTCTATGGCAGCATCCGTAAAATGTGTATTTTTCACAACACTTGAAGAGGAACATTCAATTTCTTTACTTTCCTCCATTAAATCTCCACTCGCAACTGTGTACTTTTTATTTATGTTTGAGGCATCATTTTTGTCAGCATCAGAATCATCAGAATAACTCGAATTTTCTATACTTATTACGTCAGTAGGCTGCTGCTGTATTGGTTGTTCATTGTCAGAGCTTGAGTCCAAAGTATCCGAAATAGCTATAGGAGTTTCTGAATCAGATGACGAAGAGACAGTGCGTATCTCACAGTCAGAATGTAATTTCTGTAACAAGTGTAGTTCATCCATGTCTGAACCAATTTCGTTACTATCATCACTCAAGCTTTGTATTTTGTCGTCTTCATTGACTACTTCAGATTTGCTCTGAGGTTCTTCTTTTTTCTCGACAGACTCTATGACGCATTCTTCTTCTCTTTTTGTATTATCTTCAGTTTGAACTTTATTTGGAATGTTCTTTTTGGATTGTTCTTGTAGCAGCCTTCTTAGTCTGTCTTTCCGTCTTTGTTTGCTTTCTAGAGAGGAATCGTCATCATTATCTTCCTCCTCACTCTCGATTGGAGATTCTTCAGCGTCTTTATCATCTATCTCTTCAGCCTCCAGTTTTAACTGACTTTGTCTGTCGCAGAATCTGGAATAACAATAATGATAATCAGCTATTGCGGCGACTTAAAGGGCAATTTTTTTTGTCCACACTGTTCTTGTTGCGTCAGTTTTTGATAAAATTTGGTGGTAAGATAGTTTCCTATGAATTGCAGAGCCATGGTTACATTAGTGTTAGCATGTATTAAATGCATGCATGTTTACCCTGTTAGGGCATAGCAACATACTTTGGTTGATATTCTAAAAACTAACTAATATTCACATTTAAAACTTTCGCGTTTTGAACACATTTTAAAACATATTCATTAATATTCGTGTCTTAGGTAATGACGATAATATTTTTTATGGGTTTTAATTTAAAATAACGGTAGGAAGACAGCTGCTCCGTATGCATTGTATAAGGAGTGGTTCAGAAAAAAAAGTAGCAGCACATTATGTGGATCACAATCGTATTTAAAACAAAAGACCGAATCGAAGTTTTTGCGTTCTATATTACATACATGTCTCCTAAAACTTTTTGAACAGCGTCTTCTGAGAGAATTTGAGGTGTTTCTCATAAACATTGTTTTTTCTTTAAGTTTGATAAGCTACTTAATACATTATTAAATTGTCTGATGTTCGATATTAGATTTTTTTATTTGACTTCACTTTGAGGTAGTTACATGGAATTTCCATTTTTGTGTATTTGCGATTTTTACAGAAATTTGTCTCCCATAGAAAAACCTCTGTCAGAGGTTAGATTGAAGAGACTTCCTGACTACCGAAGAGCAACTCCAGTCTATTGGTATAATTTACTCGTAAGATGATATTCCTAAAAGCATACAACTAGTTGTGAAAATTTAAATTCACGTGTGGCAATGTGGAAAACGGCAAGTGAAGATTGTAAAATTGTGTTGTACGAAATATCATGAAGTACATTGCAATAAGAATGGGAAAACTCAAACAATCTGATATTTTAAAATATGATTTTATTGTTATTATATAGTATTTTGTCAACAAATTACTGAAAAAAATAAACTACTTCAAAATTTGTAAAAATAAAAAAAAATATACTAGATAATTCACTGCCACTTTTTTACTGAACCAATGTATGTTAGTATTACTTACTTATCAAATACTTCGGTTTCCTTCGTGTTTGCCAGCCGGCGATTAGCTTCCAATTGCTTCTTAAGTTCATCACTTTGCTCGGCAGGATCGCTGTTCACGGTAATTCTAGAGGTAGCTAATCGCCATTCATTTTCTTGTCTGCGTCTCTGTAACTTTCTACCGCATCGCACAAAGAGATCTCTAGCTGCAATTTCATACAAGGTTCGAGTTAGACACTCATTCATACATATAACTTATCGCGCATATACACAAGTCGTACACAGTCAGAAAAACATAAATTAGCTCTTCTGTACCCAAAAAATAAGGATACTGGAGCCTAATTTTCTCAAACCCGATGTTTACGTTAGTTTTCGATTGTATCAAAATTAGGCTTTTAAGCCGTTAAGTTTTATGAAATATTATTACAATATAATGTTTAATCCAGAAATCATTATTATGTTTAGGTACTATTAAATTATTTACAAATAGTATGAAAACATTTTAATTTTAAACCATTTAATACTCTTTTGTAATTTTAGTCTTAATGCTAAATTGTTACATGAGTCACAAAATATAAGATATAATTATATTATCTTTCTTTTAAAAATAGACATACCTTCTTCCATTATGAACGCCTCACTCCAGCCAAGCTTATCAATCTCATTGGCCTCCCTGACACAGCGCAATACGTCGTGAAAGTCGGGAAATGTTACAGTATTCTTCTTATTGATCCACGCCTCCAGGCGCTTCGCCGGCGCTGCCGAGAGCCCGGGCCGGGGCTCTATCAAGATCCGGGGTTGCGAAGGCAGCTTAGTGTTTGTCAGTTGACAAAACTTGGCGTGCACTCGTACCATTCTTTCTTTATACCTGTAAACGAGTTTAATTTTACAATTACCGATCGAAACAGACCTACAATTATATTATACAGCCATTTTTAAAGTCACAAGATGATGTATCTTAAATGTGCAGAACAATATCTCAATAGTTGACCTTCTAGATTCCAAGCAAGATGTGACGGGCGGTAACACTAGGATGCTTACCTTAGAGTGATATTATATATTTATTTATTTAAGTCTAATATTTTAGTTTGTCTGACGAAAATTATCAGTACACTGATGTGTGATTAATTTTAGTCACCATAAGGGAACCAATTAAGTCACTCTTATAAGCAATTTGTGAACTACACATTTTGCTACTCAGACATTCAGCAAAAACAAATTTAAAGGACTTGACACTACGAGAGAAATCTAGCTAAAATTTAAGACCAGATCACCACAAAAAGTATTAGTGTACTCACTTTTCAGTAAGTAAATAAACAGAGTCTTCTTCATCATCAAAGTCTACTTCTTGGGCTTCAAGTTTCTGAATGGCTCGGTTTAGTTTCTTAAGTGTCTTTTCTAATTTCCGAATCTGTCTCTGCTTGTTAGGATCCAATTCATTTTCTTTTCCATATAGAAAACTGTCTTTGTCCACATCTGAAAGTTCCAATGACAAATTTCAGGCATAATGCTTAACTGAAATAACTGGCAAGATTATCATGGTTGAACCACCACCAAAGAGAATTTTAAATAGAGGTGGACTGTAAAAAAAATTTTTTGTAGTTACAGTAAATTTAATGCCATCTTTAGACACATGATTAAATCTTATAGAACGCCATTTGACTTTGATCCTTATTCTTTCACTGATATATGTGTTAAATTTGTTAAATATCAAAAAGAGGTGCCATCTTTCCGGGCATAGGCCAAACCTCGATCTATTAGATGGCGCCACTTTTTGATATACATGACTACAAAGTTTTCTTTGACAGTCCACTTCTATTTAAAATTCTCTTTGCCACCGCTCACATACCACTGTTTCATGCAGTACAGCTACAAGCTACACTCAAAGAGCTAACCAAGTTCTAAGTTCTTTAATAGTTAAGCAACAAATGTCCTAACTTGCAAATAGCACTTTAATCTCAAAATGTGCAAAGAATTTACCTTTGGACTTGGCTTCTTCTACTGGAACTTGTTTCATATACTTTCGTTGTAAATTCAACTCATCAACAATGTCTTTGATGTACAAATACATTTTTTCTGGGGCAGCCTCCATAGCTGTTATTTTACTAGATACCATATCAAGAAATTCTTCTGATTCTGTATATTCCTTTGGTGCCTGCCTATAATAAGGCTTAATCTTTTTTTCAATTATCTTTTCCATATCATTCGAGTTTTCTAATTGGATACATAAGCTGATGAAGTTTTGATATATAGGATGAAATTCACTTGGCAATCCAACATCTTTTTTTGGAGCTACTTTAGTGTTCTGTTTTGGCTGCACAGGCTTGATTTGTCGGACTGACATAGTACCCTGCTTGTTTTGTGCTATCTCTACTACTACTGATGTTTTTTCGGTTTCCATAATGTCTGGTGTTAAAGAAATTATTTCACTTTCTTTGTTCACTTTAGTTTTCGATTTGTCACTGTCCTTCGAATTTGTATTATTTGTATTCATAGGACTGTCTGGACTTATTGGTTCAATTTCGATTTCAAGTGTACGCATTTCTTCAATGGTTTCAAGCTCACTCGGATAATCTAGTTTCTTTTTACTTTGTGGGACCTTTTTAGCAGTGTCTGCTTCATTGTCACTGCCTTCAGCAACATCTTCGCCAACGACACTACCCTTGTTGGGGCTGTCATCTATCATGATTACTTTTTCAGTGCTTAGTTCCCGTGTTCGCTTTGTTTTTGCAGGTTTAACAGGACTATCTTCTATTGTGATTTCAATGTACTTAGGAACCTCTGGCTCTTTATTATTTGTATCCTCTTGTATAGGTGCCACCTCTTCTTGAAGTACAACTTTATCTTCTTGAATAGTTATCTCAATGTGTTGTTCTGGTCTCACATACCACTGAGGGCTTTTAGATGATGTAGAAGCATCATCATCATCAAGTTCAACTGTTTGCACCACCTCCAGTTTTCTCTTTTTACTTAGGTTTGTCCGCTGTTTTGGCATAGTTTTTGGATTAATAGCTTTTGATGGAATTGTTTTTGAGAGAATAGGTTTTGGAGGCATGATCATAGTTGGAGACGGCTTTGCTGCTGACCCTGTTTTCTTAATTGTGATGCTGGGTGGCAATCTTTGTAGAGGTTGTGGTCTATTCTGCTGAGGTTTTTTTATCTGTATAGGAGTTTTTAACTTTGTGATGGCAGCATTAGGTGGCAGACTAAGTGGGTTAAATATTTTTCCCTTGGAGGCAGGTGGTTGAAGCACTTTTTTTCCCACTGCTTTCTTTTTAAAGGCAGGTAGCTTTTGATTTTGGTTTGTTGATTTGTCTACTGAACTGCCACTTGTTTTTGTGATGGTTATATTTTTCCCCAGTTTTGGTAGCTGCGGTACGGCTTTAAGCGGTTTGATTGTCACTCCAGGGAGGTTCGCAGGAATGTGAACCATGGCATTTTTTACATTCATCTAAAACACATAAATAAGAATAATAAAATACCTTGAAACTAAATATTTACGATATATTATTAATTTTAACATGATGTCAGCCATGCCTAAGTGTAATGGAGAATAAATGTTAACATTGTAACTCAGAATAATTAAACCAAGAAACAATACCAGAGTATGCAAAAATTTATAAAGAGCCTTATGGCTGTAAGACTTGACTTTTAAATTCTTCTATGTGCTATGTCAGATCTGTCTACAATTAGCATGTAGCAACAAAACTTATTAAAACTTTAGTAATTAGTACAAATAGTGATTTGCTAATTATAATTATTCATCGCGGTGCATTACAACTTAAAATACTTGCTTTGACACTAACTTTTACTTCCCTTTTGTGAACTGCCTTTTGTGCTCATATCTTCACAGGTTCAATAGATTGAATATGCATTGCAAATACGAGGGTAGATTGAAAAATTCGCCGCTTGGCCAATTAAAAAAAAACTTTTTTATTTTTTCTGCCGCCATTTTGAACTGTCATTATTCAACTGTCTTCCCGCGAAATTTCAATTGGCGTCTATATTTAAAAGCAATTTTACGGCATATTTAAAGTTACGTCTCGGTAGATGTCGTGAAAATTGAGAAATTAGAGCATGCTGTGATTGACCTGCATAAAAAAGGATTGACACCGAAGCAAATTTATGATGATATGCAAAGTACATTAGGGCAATCCTGTCCATCATGGTGAAAAAATGGGCAGTTGAATTCAAGCGTGGACGAGATAGTATCGCAGATGACCCTTGTCCCGGGAGGCCAACAACGGTGACTAACACAGACAATGTGGCAATTATATGCGAAATGATAATGAAAGACCGGCGACTAAAGGTGCGGGAAATGGCTGACATCGTAGGCATCTCTTATGAAAGAACTCAAAATATTATAGTCAACGAATTAGGTTTTTCCAAGGTGTCGGCGAGATGGTTCCTGAGGCTTCTTTCAGTGGAACAAAAAATCGCTCGCCGTACTAATTCACGCGAATGTCTAGACCTGTATGAAGCCGATACTCAAGACTTTTTGGACAGATTTGTAACTATGGACTAGACGTGGGTCCACCACTATACACCAGAGACCAAACAGCAATCAAAGCATGGGTTCGTCCTGGATCTCCGTCTCCCAAAAAAGCCATGGCATCTGTTTTCTGGGATGCAAAGGGAATAATAATGGTTGACTATCTCCAGAGAGGTAAAACTATAAATTCCGACTATTATTGCGAGTTATTACGCAGATTACGCGAGGCTCTGAAGATAAAAAGACCTGGAATGTTGACAAAGAAAGTTATCTTCCACCAGGACAATGCACGTGTTCACACGTCACTAAAATCGATGGCGAAGATTGCCAAAAGTGGGTGTGAATTATTGCCCCACCCACCCTTTTCACCCCCATCGGACTTTCATCTGTTCCCCAATTTAAAAAACATATGGGTGGTATGAAATTTTCAAGCAAGGTCCAAGCTGAGGTGAATGCCTATTTTGAAGGTCTCGAGGAAAGCTTCTTCAAAAGTGGTGTAATGGCTCTGGAATCCAGATGGAACAAGTGCATTCAACTCGACAGGGACTATGTAGAAAAATAGAAATAAATTAAAAAAACCTCTGTTTTGTTTTTAATATTCAGGCTGCGAATTTTTCAATCTACCCTCGTATATTAAAGATTTAGAAACCATGAAATTTATGTGTTCCAAGATCAGTATCACCAATACTCATACATATGCAAGACATGCACCTCCTATCTAGGCACAATTCACGCAGACACAGCAAAAGTAAGTTGTTCATTGCATTTATAAGATTACTTTACCATTTTTAAAATGTGGACCCTACATTTTAAAAATGGTTCATTTTAACCATAACAGTAGAGCATAGGGCATATGGATCTGAATATAATTTGTCTATTAATGTGTAAAGGTTAAATTTAATTAACCTTTTTATTAATTTAAAACTTGAATATGAAAATACACATTATACTTGCAGCAAAACTAAGTGGCGAGTCAGGTCATGATGCCATCTCTTTCACTCTTGGTTGATCTTAAGAAGAGATAACATTATGATCTCAGTTGCCAGTTACTTTTGTGGCAAGTATAACTATGATGTGTGTAAACTTTGTTTTTTATCCTGTAAACTAATATAGTACCTCAAAAACACTTATTATGGTTGGTGGTTAACATGGTTCTTTATATAGGCAATGCTTTTTAGTTGCAATTAAATGTAATATAATACAAGTATCATAGAGCAGGTTCAGTGGTATAGTTACATTTTTTGTGGCCGTATATAACATTTAGAGATCATAAAAAAAAAAATAACTATAGCTGCTAGTAAAGCCACATATTCAGAAATCTACATGTTTCTGAAACACAGATACAGTCAGTAAACACTATTGTTTATCGCCATGTTCATTGTATCTTAGACCATCCACACTATGTGAGCTGAAACATTGTTTCTGTAAACATCTGCACTGCATAGTGGTTCAGAAACAGTGTATCGCAAACATTGTTTATAGTGAATATGTGGCTTGATATTGCCACCATGTGTGGGTCAATCAGCATTTTCTTATACCTTATACAAAAATACTTGTCTCTCAGATTTCCTTTTACATTACCATGATAATTACACATCCATTATTTTTGGCTAAACATGTGGTGTAAATAGGGTAATATGCAGTAATTATTCAATTTTCTGTTAGACTACATCACAGTCATGTCTACGACAAAAAACAGAATAGCAATAAATAAGTTGTTTGACCCACATATAACACATAACTTTGGTATTTTAACAACAAACAATGAATTCATCCAGCATATGCATTTGTACAAAAGGTTACTTGTTAGAAGCTTTTTATTGTTGTTGGGCCAATTCCTTTAACATTCTGATGCAGTGCAGGAAAATTAAGTATATAGTAAGTAGTAAGAAATTGGTGAGTAATTAGAACATTTACAAAGTGAAACTTAAGATATAAAACTGGCATATTTCTAATTTGTTTAAACACAATGCAGAACAAAACAACCATAAATTATATTATTATTACAGATATTTATATCGCTGGAAGACTACTGGGGACTAATACAATAAATAAGAACTGGGCTTCGAAAGCATCATCAGTCATGTCATGCGCCATCACGCAAACATTATAAAGTTAATTTACGGACACATATTATAAATTAAAGGCTTATTGCCTACTTGCGCTAACAGATCACGAAACACATTCGCCTTATAATATATATCTACCTTTTTAGGAGGTGGCGGTCCGGGTTCTTCATCTGAAGACCCCAATTCTATAATGTCTTCAGTTTCCATCGTGGTTTTGGCACTGCACTGTGTCAGACTATAACTTACGGATATTGCAATTACTCAATAAACGAAAACTGTCACATTTAATACCATTAACAACCTTAAAAAACCTATGTTTCCAATAAAAATTGAATACGCCAAGACTGTTTTAGTGTTATCGGCGCCATAATAGCTGAATAGAGAGAAATGGAATTAAAACCACAGACTATATATCCCTTCTCTTGTCAAAGCAAAAGAGGCGTCGTATGGCCAGCCTAAAGGGAATAGTTAAGCGCCAATTACATCCACACTTCCCGATATCGGACCCGAAGTCAGTGCCATGTGGGGCCGGATAATCGTTTTCCGTTTCAAAGAATATCAGTATGTCGCAGAGTGACGACGGTGGCGCCGCATGTGATAGATTTAAGAACTTGTAATTACGTCGGCGCACGCGTCGTTTATTGATTTTGTAACTTGTGACGCCATTTATTGAGAGGTATCAAAAACTTCAAGTGCTTACTAATAATTATTACTTTTAACGCCATCTTTTGGCGTTCTCGGAAACGTCAAGCATTTTGCTTTAATATCAGGGGTATGACAACTTTAGTACCGCTAGTTTAGTCTGTGTTTCCGCATGAGTACAATCTGGGTCTCTTCAAGGCTAGGGTAAATAGGTATCTCATTGGTAAGCGTGCTCCACCGTAGACCGCATCATCACTTACCATCAGGTGAGATCGTGGTTAAACGCCTGCCTATCTTTATATAAAATAAAAAAAAAGAATTGGACAGTTCCCAGTTTGAATCAGTAGGGCCCTCCACACTCGTGCGCGAATCGAGGCGCGAAGCTGCGAACGCGAATGTGGATGACCCTCGCGTCGATTTCGCAGATTGTTCACGCCTTCGCGCCTTATTCCCCGTTTTTTGTCGGCATTTGGCCCGCGTCAAAGGAGACATGAAGCGCGATGCAAGACTCCACACTAGCAAACGCTTCGCGCCGCGATTCGCTCACGAGTCAGTTAATCTGAAACTGTCATAACCTTCTATGGCGGCTACTTGGTTATATTGGGTGCGAACTTGATCATTTGATCAACCAAAAAACAATTTGACAGTTCCCAGTTTGAATCAGTGCCTTGCCGCAAACTAAATCCGATCAGCTGACACTTCGGCGCCATCTTGCCGCGAACCAAACTGCGAAATCGCCGTGAAGTTGTGCGAGTGAGGAGTCTACGTCAACGTCGCGGTATGTTCGCGCCGCGATTCACGCGCATAGTCTGGAGGGGGCTTTATATTGGGTGCGAACTTGATCAACCAATAATCAATTTGACAGTTCCCACTTCCCAGTTTGAATCGGTGCCTTGCCGCAAACTAAATCCGATCAGCTGACGCTTCGGCGCCATCTTGCCACGAACCAAACGAAATCGCCGTGAAGTTGTACGAGTGTGGAGTCTAGTCAACGTCGCGGTATGTTCGCTCCGCGAAGTAGCGCCGCGATTCACGCGCATAATCTGGAGGGGGCTTAACAGTTGCCTTCCTTATTGCCATTATTCCGTAGCGGAATTCCATCCGGCATGTATAGTCTGGCAAACCTAATTGGTCAAAAAAAAAACTACTCATATAGGGACCGTGCGCGTTGGAGGGTCTGCCATCTTGTGGGCTACATCGGAACAATAAACATCACATTTACGCCTTGCGCCAAAAATCTGACGGCTCTTGTGCTGCCTCCTACAGTTCATGCACGCTCCCTTATGGCTAGTACTAGCGCAAGACAAAGACAGTGTGGTTATTTCTGTCTATGTTTGAAATGAAACAGTCCCTATACTATTAAAAATAATAAGAATAAATGTTGATTTCAGTTTTAATAATTTATTTTATATAAATTTGTCAATAGAATGCATATCTTATACCTTTAAACGAGCAATTCTTGTATATATATATACATATATTTCGGGGATCTCGGAAACGGCTCTAACGATTTCGATGAAATTTGCTATATGGGGGTTTTCGGGGGCGAAAAATCGATATAGCTAGGTCTTATCTCTGGAAACACGTGCATTTTTGAGTTTCAATATGTTTTCCGAGCAAAGCTCGGTCTCCCAGATATTGTATATTCTATCTGTGGTCAAAATTGTCTGAACGACTGTCTCGTCAACTCGTTTGTGATTGGTCTATAATACACTTTTTAACATCGTTAGCTAGTTACCAATCAAATCTACAGAAAAATATAATTATTTATTATTTTACTAATCGCAAGAAAGTTGTGTCCTGTGTACAAAAATACTTTGTGGAATAAATCGTGTTATAATTTCTATTATATCGATTAGAATAGGACAATGATTAAACTTTTTTCATTGAAACAGCAAAAGAAAGATGAAGAGGGTACAGCGAGAGCTGGTGGTTCACAAAAGAAAGCGTCGGCAGCCCAGCTGCGGATTACAAAAGGTAAGAGACACCATAGAATAAGACGTATGATCTTGAAAGTAATATATTGTATATTGCTGAAAACTAAGACTTGCGTTGACTAAAGCTCACTTTGCTGAGCTATAACCTACGTCAGCATCACCTCATCATGACACATACACTCATTTTTACTCGAAACAAGCCTTTCAATTGCAATACACATTTCTTTACAGATTTGAATGAGCTGAATTTGCCCAAGACCTGCAGTACAGAGTTTCCAGATCAAGATGATTTACTCAATTTTAAACTGATAATATGCCCTGATGAGGGTTTCTATCGAGGAGGCAGATTTGTATTTAGTTTTAAGGTAAGTCTTCTGTCAAAAGTGCTACTACAGATTTTTACACCCTTGTACTCATATATTAATTACTGATTGCTTCCTACACCTAGTTAGAATTACCTACTCTTTCTATAAAGAAGTATTGATCAAAAAATAAAAAGAAATCTTGAAAGTGCATTCCTTTTGTTACCATGAAAATTAACAGAAAGAGTAATATAAGTAGACAAGAAAAAAAAAAAACAAAAGGAAAGAAAAGCAAGGGAAAAAAAAAAAAAAAAGATATAATGAAAAAAATAAATGAATGATTTTTTTTTTTAATGAAGGAAAGAATGGCTAAACCCCTGCATCAATGTTGCATAAGTTGAAAATTAGGGACTCCTAACTTTGGTGTCGAACTTTGTCCAAGTGAAATATTAATATAACAATTTTACCAACAAGTAGACAAAAAAGACTACTGACACACAGACTGAAGCGTACGGTTGTTTTATGCAATCAACGTAGCATTTAACACAAACAATCACAGAATGTATGAATAATGACAATGCGCTTACCTTATTATCTTATTTATGATTAAATTTTTCCTACATTACAAATACAATACAAATACAAAATTCTTTATTTCCTTAAAATACACATGACCATGATTTATGGGATGGAGCCGCCCGGTAAGCAAAGAATTGCCTGTGTTGGGAGGCACAGCTCTTCCCTACGTTAACACCAAAACAACAAGTAAATTATTTATACAAGATATGATAACCTAAATATCTAAAAATATAATTTCTAAATATTTAATATGCTTATAAATTAAGTATTAAATTTGAAGACTTATTTTATTCCGTTATATTTGCATTCCGTTGATTGCATAAAACAACCATGGGCTTGATAGCCAAACCATTAGCAACTATGAAACTATTAGATATAATTACTTAGCCCAAACAAGCCCAAAAATAGATTGATTAGTTACATAAAAGGGGACACTTATAAACCTCATCTCTCTTATCAAAATTAAAAACAAAGACAAAAAAAGGCCTCTATATGCATAGCAGCATGGAATGCTAATGGCATAGCTCCTATAAAAATTGAACAAGTCATACAAAATTGTTATTATGTTAATATCTGAAACACATCTTAATGAGAGAAAAACCTTTCTAATTCAGAATTATGATGTCTACTACACTAACCATCCTGATGGCAGCTCCCATGATGGGCCAGATGTGATGGGAAAGAAACATCAAACATTACATATACCATCAGCTCTGAGAGGATTACCTACGAGCCCCGACAATCACACTAGAAGACAAAAATGTATCTATCAATGTTAGTAGTGTTTACTGTCTGCCAAAACACAGACTATCTCATGAAATGTTTAACTATTTTTAAACCCTTCGAGACAAATACATATGTGAAGAAAATTGGAACAGGAAACACACACTGGGGATCATGGTTGATTTAATTTTTTTTTACTACACATTAAATTTGTCAACAGGCAAACCAACTTATTGATCAAATGACCAAAACAATTTTTTTGACTTCTTTATCATTTAGGGACTTGCAGATCACTCACCAATATGTACATTTAGTAGAACCACATTTTAACCTTACACAATCATATTATATTATTTAATTTAATTTCTACCTTATACAATCATAAACGGACTGGATAGCTTTTGCTAAATTCCTGGAGGAAAAAACGAATCTGAAAGTTAAGTGATACTGATGATGATGCAACATTTTATATAACTAATTTGATACAGGAAGCAGCTTGGTGCTGTACACCGTATCTCCAAACAACAAGTAGACTTCTGGTAAACATTCCCTCTGCATATGAGAAAATTTCGCAGATCAGAAGAATGTGGCAACTTAACACATTTACTACCGGGAACCCACCTGGTGGGCACTCGTGAACTTTGTTCAGATGCTGGACAACCCGCTGAGCGGGTTGTTTTGTACGAAGCTATGGACCACCGGTTTCTGGGGCAGTGCGCCGTTTTTTGTCTGGCAGTGAATATGTTAACCTTTTAACCACTTAGAATTTTTCATCAAGCAGGCTTGTGTCACCACCGGTAAGCGATCAGCAACTATTACTGCCTCTTCAGGCTCCAAGAGAACTACAAAAAGCATTAACAATGAAATGAACTTCATAAGCAATGAGAAGGCTGGATTCAACTTAATAACTGCAGAAGTTCTGAAAGAAATACTTAAAAAGTTATTGCCAATCGACTATGCTATTTAATGCCGTAATGCAAATAAAATGTTATCCTAGACTATGGGCAGTATCTTAAATCGGTATGATACCCAAACCTGGAAAGGTGTCCACAGATCCAAGCTTCTTCAGACTATAACTGGTCTTCTACTGATAATGTCCTAACTCTTCATAAACATTTTTCTGCAGAAACTCAAGCCAAACCTAGAGAAAGAAGCTATTATACTCAACCACCAGTTTGGATTGTGAGAACAGCATTCAACAGTAGAACAAGTACATACATCAGTGGGAAACAGGATAAAAAAGTCTTTGGAAAAAAAAAACTGTGCCACTGTATTTTAGATATCCAGCAAGCATTTTGTAGAGAGCACTATTATTTCGAAACTCATTTTAGGTGGTATGAAGATCTAGAATATAAGACAAAATTGTGGTTAAATTTGGTGATGAAGTATCCTAGTTGTACAACATCATACTTCTGTCCCGGAAGGCGGCCGTGTTCTTTACTCTAATTTACAGCTGACGATAGCCACGATAGCGACGATAGCTGAGTAGTAACGGCAACATATGCTGACGATACGGCCTGCCTTGCAAGACAGCTGAAAAATTACAAGTTTTTTTTATTTCAAACAATGTTACGCATTATTAAATATGTTAAAACGGGTCACTCACGTATTTTAAGTCGAAAACGCTCAACATGTTTCACTTCGTACCCAGGAGTGTCCTCAGGGTCGAGCGTTTTGACTTAAAATACGTGAATGACCCGTTTTTACATTTTTAGGGTTCCGTACCCAAAGGGTCAAACGGGACCCTATTATTGAGACTTCGCTGTCCGTCCATCCGTCCGTCTATCACCAGGCTGTATCTCATGAACCGTGATAGCTAGACAGTTAAAATTTTCACAGATGATGTATTTCTGTTGCCGCTATAACAACAAATATTAAAAACAGAATAAAATAAATATTTAAGGGGGGCTTCCATACAACAAACATAATTTTTTGCCGTTTTTATAAATAATGGTACGGAACCCTTCGCTTCGTGCGCGAGTCTGACTGCCGGTTTTTTAAATATGTCTGTGTCTCACGGAGGTTTTGTTATTAAAATGTTACGCATTACATTGCAATAAACCATTCTTGTTTCCCTAAATCTCAAAGACCAGCCCGTAATACAACAGAACCGTATGTAAACAATATATACCTTCTTCAAGGTTAAAAACTAACAAAAAATTGGGGACAGAAATAATAAGTTACGACTTATATTTATTAGTATTCTCGATTCATAAGTGGTAAAAAGTTCAGCCAGTTCAGTTCAGTATAATTTTATTGTAGAGTAGATCCTTTGTGCCCAGTTGGCACCAGAAAATCAGAGACATCTAAGCTCTGACGTTTCCATCTTTTCTGTATTAATTTATGTATGCCATTCCTTACTTACAGGTAGGACCAAACTATCCTCACGAACCTCCCAAGGTGAAATGTGAGACGGCCGTATACCATCCTAACATAGACCTTGAAGGAAATGTCTGCCTCAACATATTAAGAGAAGACTGGAAACCAGTGCTGACAGTCAACTCCATAGTGTACGGGCTGCAATACTTATTCCTGGTAAGAAAAACTTAGTTTAATAGTCATTATTATTATTATTATGTCTGTCTTTTACAAATTCTCGGGACCATGGGGTCCCGGACATTTGGAAAGCGTGCGTGGGGCCGAAGCCAACACGTAGAGGCCCCTTGTAATAAGACAATTTACTCTAAATGTAACGTGACACCGACCGACGATTATCCTTGTTCACACTATAGCAGTGCACAGAAATACGAGCCCTGATAAGTGTAGGACTATTGTAAAAAACCGGCCAAGACCATGTCGGGCCATGCTCAGAGCTGATCATATCCGCTATAGTTTTCATTTAATGTCTTTCTTAAGCTCTACTTCCAAGATTTTTTTCATATTTTTTTGGACTATTGGTTCAAAAGTTAGTGGGGGGAACACATTTTTTTTTTCTTTCGGAGCAATTATCTCCGAATATATTAACTTTATCAAGAAATGTTTGTTGAAGACCCCTATTAGTTTGGAAAGACCTTTCCAACGATATCCCACACTGTAGGGTTGAAGCAAAAAAAATAATTCACCCCCACTTTACGTGTAGGGGTACCTCCCCAAAAAAAAAAATTTTTTAGATTTTATTGTACGACTTCGTCGGCTTTATTGATTTATATATCCATGCCAAATTTCAGCTTTCTAGCACTAAGGACCACGAAGCAAAGCCTCGGACAGACAGACATACGGACATGGCGAAACTATAAGGGTTGACTACGGAACCCTAAAAAAGGGTACCAACATAAACTGGGCTATTGGGTTGAGTTGCAAATGGACTGGTAACCTGGACTATGGAGGATACTATGGCAACTGCCCTGAGCATATGTTTTTAAAAACACGACAAAATGGGCAGGTGGTGACTCGCCAACTCACAATATCCCCGGTCCCCAAAAACGGCCGCTCGCACGGAGCGACAAGGGGACAACATTGCGTGAGCGGCTCAGGGTGTGGAGAGGTGTACGCCACTTTCTACCCAGTGGCTGTTAACAGCCACTGTGCCAACTCGCGTCTTATGCAAATTTCACTTCCACCATGCTGGCATATAGCTCTGACACCCCACTCTGGACGGCCGGTAAAGGCAAGCCAGAGGTGAGAGTCCTGCGGCCCCTGCTCAGTGTTCACTCCAGCCGGCCAATCAAGGCAAGCCGGAGAGAGGGGCCTGACCGACTCTCGGGGGTATGGGACCCAAGGGACGTCACTTCCCATTCAGCTCGCCACAAGCTGCCGTGGGGACTTATTATTATTATTATAGCTTTATTTGCTCAGTGGAAAGCCTCCTCAAAACCCTTCCATTTCTCTCTGTTTTTTGCTGTTTCCATCCAGTTCTTTCCAGCTAGTTTTATGATGTCGTCTGCCCATTGTTTCTTAGGTTTTCCTCGTCCTCTTTTTTTTCTTGGTCCTGTCCATTCTGTTACCCTTAAGGTCCACCTTCCGTCCAAATATCTGGACAAATGGCCAGCCCATTTCCACTTTAGTTGTAGGGCTTGTTTTAATGCATCTATAATATTCGTTCTCTTTCTTGCCCTAGTTTCTGATTTTTTGTATTTTCCTGAGTTTTAAGATTCTTTTCTCCATCGCATGTTGAAATTTTGTTTCTAATTCTGCCTGTGAATGTCCATGTCTGGCATCCATATGTTAGACTGGGCAATATGCTATGCATGTGTCCATTATGACCTTTTTAGGTTTGGGGGGTAGTCTCCTTTAAGTACCTCTTTCTGCGCCCAGTATTTCCGCCATGCACTGTTTATCCTTCTTTCTACTTCATTCTCGTTGTTCTTTGTGTTAAACGAGACTTGTTTCCCGAGGTAAACATAGTCATTTACATATTCGACTAGGTTCCCAGTAATCTCAATTGGTTTGATTTGGCTGTTGGTCATCACTTTAGTTTTCCCTGTGTTCATGTACAAACCGACTCTCTTGCTTTCATCTGCAAGTGTCTGCATTTGCAATAGTCATTATAGTCAAACCAATTTGTCAGTAGATTAAGGCGCAAAATTCAAAATTTGTGGAGAAGGTCGACTATTTGTGCTGCCTTTGTTTTAATTTGTCTACTATATCCTAAATAATAAAATTACATTTTACGTGCCTCGATTTGTACAACCGGTCTGTGATGATTGCACCTTTATGTTAGTAGCGCCTTGTTGACTACAATGAGCCTCTGCTTAAATGACATTGTCATAGAGAACAGTCTCATACAAATACAGTACGATGTACGATTATTTCCACTTTGACACTCGGAACGTCTCGGTTTTAATCTTAAAGTTTAGTGTTTTCACATAGAGTATATAAAAGCCTAGAATTACTCATATAAAATATCCAAATCATTAATTAATAATCAAACTTTATTAATGTTCTAAATATTCAAATATAATATATTCAACTTTTAACGACATATGTAACGGGTTACCTTTTATAAGGACTAGCATATTAGCACGAAATATATTATCTAAAATGTTTGGAAATAAATTACTGTAATTTTCCCTATATAAGTACTGTACTAACCAATTGGTATTCCCCAGGAACCCAATCCAGAGGACCCACTGAACAAGGAGGCGGCAGACGAGCTGCAGAGCAACAGGCGGTTGTTCGAGCAGCACGTGCAGCGCGCCATGCGCGGCGGCTACGTCGGCTCCTCCTACTTCGAGCGCTGCCTTAAGTGACCCACGAACCAGCTGTGAATACCCTCAACAAAGCATTTTTTATTTCTTTAGAAAATTACATCACGCTATATTTATGAGATAGGTCAGTGTTTTAGCTAAACCGGTATTATTAATGCAAATAAACTTAACATGTATCATTTGAAATACTCATGGCTCTGTAGCTGTATGCTTTTTACGATTTTTAATTTGACTTCAGTGATATACAGCCGAATCTAAATTATTAGTTGAACAATAGATTGCTAGTACAAAGAGTAACATTTCGCACCACAGACAAGATATTAACTAGCTAGACTGCGTTTGTGTCCTTTGGCAAGCATTCATCTCTAAATGACAAGTATGAACCTAAGTGCAAGAGGGACAAATGTCTTACGTCGACTATGTGTACTCATTTTAATGGAACAGATGGACACTGCTGACTGAATTATGGATTGTAAGTCGTTAGCAGACAAAATCTTATAGGCATCCGTATATAATAGTTCAGTTGTCTGTGGTTATAAAAAGACGGACAATATTTGTTGCGAATCGAGGCGTACGCAATTTATTGTTTTTGCCAATATGTATGGACAAATTTGAACACCAAACAGGTAGCGCAAATTTTGTTTCGCCTTTTATGCCTTGACAACACGAACCGAGTACAGTGGCAAGAGAGTGCCCTCGGCCGGGTACTGAGTACGGAGCACTCGGCCGAGGGCTCTCTATCGCTACTGTACTCGTTACGCGTGATCAAGGCATTAGTGATAAATTGAGTGCCTGCCTCAGTGTACATAGGTACATCTTTCTTTTATAATTCTTTTGGAACGAAGCACCTTGGTGAACTCGCCTTTGCAGTGTTTTATAATAAACTCTAAATAAGAAAACTGTTATTTTGTTTCGTAAATATGATAGTAATATTCATATAAAATGTCAGGGTTCAACTGCTACTTCGCTGCGTAGATTTTGACCAAAGTAGCAGCAGTTTGCTTGATTGGGTTCTGTAAAACACTGTAAACTACGAATTCATTATTGTGATTTTTTTTTCGGTTAGAC
The DNA here is from genome assembly GCF_033807575.1 of Cydia pomonella. NCBI lineage: Eukaryota > Metazoa > Arthropoda > Insecta > Lepidoptera > Tortricidae > Cydia > Cydia pomonella. Next base: position 40,408,052 of record NC_084703.1, read on the forward strand.
ATTTGCAGGTCATTTATCAAATCTTGTGGAAGAAAAATAAATACCATTACTAATATAACAGTATGTATACGATGTCAAAATGCTAACCCGTATTTATGAATACGCGTGAGTGGCGGGGCGCATTACAAGCGTACGTTTAGTACGAGGACGGAGGCACTTCTTTCTGCCTTTATACACTCATGTTCCGTTGTGGGTTATGCAATTGTGCACTTAATGTAACAGTTATCATTATCAATATGTATTTTCAGGAACTGATCTTTACTTTTAGCTGGTATACAAATTTGAAGTAGTGAATCAAATTATCTATCTAATATTAGTACTTCTAATATTAGTCGTTCTACTCTATTTTCTAATACGTACGGTACGGTGGGCCGCTAGAGGTTTTGTGTGTCTGTTAATTCAGTACACATTGAAACTGAAAGTTTTTCCATTGTCAGAAGTCCAAGAGATGGTTACATGTTTCTACCGTAGCCAGGATTTTGATAAATCAACGTGTCCATCACCTTTGATGTCAGAAAATGTGCAAGACTTGCTATACACCGACGTATCGTTATACCGCTCACAAGCCAGCCATTAACGTTTCTTACTACAATAATGCTATTTATGTACTTGTCTACAGCAAAAGTATTATATTATTTCTCCACTATATATAAGATTGTAACTCTATTTGTCTCTACAGATTTGAGTTATATTTGTTTCTCGGCAACTTGACACTGCATTGTTAATAGAAAGTGCTGAAGGGTACACTGAAGAGACCATTGCTGCTCATATGATAATATCTTGTGAACTGCAAGTCCAACTAAGTAGTTTACTTTATAAGATTTTAATGTAACTTTATGAATATTTTGTATAATTTTGTAATCCTAATTCACGAGAAATCACTTTTTCCAATAGGATTTATCCCAAGCTTTATGTGTTTTCTTTTTTGTTGTTAATGATAACTTTCAAGTAACTGTTAGCTATATTATAGCTAAATGTGAACATCAAAAATAAAAGTATATACATAGTAAATGTTTCGGTCTGTAAAATATATTAAGATTACTTTTGAGAATAAACTGTGAAATAAATAGTTGTATTTATTAGCAATGCATCTTCGTGTTGTTTACATTTAGTTAATTAAATAATTAAATCCTTTATGTAACTTATGTAGGTAAATATGAGTCGTGAATGATTGCGCTCATTTGGGGTTAGTAGGATAGCATACGCAAAAATTAACACATATGTGTATTTATTAGTTTACCAAGAGGGCAATTCGAATTCATCAAAAATCATTAGCGTTTCATAACAAGATTTTAAAGTTCGAATCGCCTGCAGCCATATTTACCAATGAAACTCCTCTCTTTCGTAATAGGGACGTTGATCGTGTTTTATAATTTCACACTACGGTACAAAGAGCATATAATCACTACGTTTTACTACGGTATGCTCGCAACAAAAGCGATGTAAGTATTCCTATCTGTGCCCGCACCTGTCACTTGAGGGCAAATGGGAATGTCTAGATCAAAGAATACAATACTCACAAGGAGGTCTAGATTTATTTCCATTTGTTACCACGTGCAAAGATATGAAGGAGACGAGATGAGAGAAAGAGAGAGAGATTCCTTCTCATAATATGTGCCCCGGCGGGCAGGAAGGAATGGTTCCCGTCTGTGCCTGCTCTACGTAACCCATGCGGGAACAGATAGGAAAACAAACACCAATAGAGTTCGTGAGGAACTTTACTCTTTGGGAAAGACAGCCGTTTGTATTTCATACAAACTCCATAGTGGCTAATCGTTTTGACAGTGCGAAAAAAGAATATATATGTCTTGTCAGTCAAACACCGTATAATAGCTACCCTACCCTATGGTAGCTACCTATTAGAAACAAAAAATAAATTGTAGTTTCGCCGGCGAGAACATGGGAGAAGTAAGATGAAAAAAAAAGTAGATATATCTAAAGGTGACAGTGACAGACGGCGCGAGCGACGCGAAGTGAGCCTTTATCCATAGGCCTTGAAGCGAGCTGCGGGCGAGTGACAGTCTCCTTCCGCCTGGCAGTCCGCGCGGCGTGAGTCAGCCCGAGCCTCGCAGTCGCACCGCTCACCACCGTCAGTATCACTCCCGCCGTCGGCCGCACCACGCACTCGTGCTCGCGCTCGCTCACTGCACGCTCTCTCCACACTGCGGCGTGTTCAAAGCATAGGTGTTTCGGTTACGCCACTCGGTTGCGAAAGTCTGCGCGATGATATACAAGTGAGAGCCGACATCGGACGCCAGGGTAACGCTCATCGCGCACGGTGAGCCAGTTTATTCGACGAGAGACATTTGAAACGCGCCAGCTGTGAGGGACGGGGGGCGCAACGGCGTCGGTTGCACACGCGGGAGCGACGTTTCCTAACACATTTACTTTACTGTGAGAGAGCTACGAAAACCAATTTTTAATGTGTCAAGTCAGTATAGCATATTGCTGCTACGTCAGATCGCAGAACGCCTCGAGCAGGAACTACAAGGTTATGCAAATGAGTTCTGAACGCTTCTATACTAGGGGTAATCAAAAGACCATTCATAACTTCAATAAACTTTAACGTACAGGTTACCGTACGATAGTCTAAGTGCTTATCTATCGTTTCTCTATTATCGTTCGGTGTCGCGATCGCTAATTGCTAATTACTGTGGGAGTCGAGTGATAAGAAGTCGGCGCGTTATCTGCGGGCGAGGGCGACGGAGCGCGGAGCACTCGCGGTACAGCAGGGCAGCAGCAGCATTCGCCTCAGCAGCGATGGCGGCCGTGCAGGAGGAGACGCTGCTCGCGCGCTGCGAGATCCCCATCATCGACCTGGCGCACATAGGTGAGCCTTCTTACTTTCGCTTGCTCATTGTCACCGTCGCCGACCGAGCGCATTCACTTTATTAAACACGGTCAGCGTCGAACCAGACCGCTGCCTAAATCTTACTACAAATATAACGGTCGATCCCAATTCTTTACTTACCTACACAAACAACAAAGCGATGGCGAAACGTTTGTTACCTGCGCGCGCATCCTTATTATTATATTAAAAAAGCTGGCGGACTAGATCCCGCGCAGCATTGCGTGCTTAGCGAAGCGACAGCTGTGCCCCGAGACTCCCTACCTGCTACGATTTGATTAACGTCCAACACAAATTGCCCTCGCGTTCATCCCGCTCGAGTTCAAAGACCGCACACCAGTTATTTAGAAGTCAGTCTGAGAGTTCAACTCGGTTCATGCACCTAGTTCATAAATCTTCCCGAACACTGCCGACCCACATAGACGCTGCATCTTTCAGTAGACTGGACGTAAATAATGAGGTCACTGGAAGTAGTAAACAAAGACTGAAATTACTGAAAGGATGAGTAAGGGGCATGTCCACGGCGCCACTACAGGCAACCGACCGCTATGAGTCAACAACAAACATCCTTCTAAGAATTGACAAAGCGGGTTTTGTGTAATAATGCATTAAAATGTTACCGTTACTTCTTTACAATACTACCTATATGTATATAAATTAATAGTTTAAACAACACTAGAAAAACACGCTTTTATAAATGCACGTAAAAAGTCCATTACGAGACACTAGAAAAACACGCTTTTATAAATGCACGTAAAAAGTCCATTACGAGACCTTTCTCACAAGTGCAAACACGACTATGATACGATATTCCATCATAGAATGCCAGTGCCTATCTTCCGGCTTCATCATCAGACCTAGAAACCTAATCGTGGTCAAAGTTCATTACAAGACTTATTACAAATCCAAACACAGCTATGATACGATGTTCCATCATGAAGTTTCAGTTCATATCTCTCATCAGATCAGTTCGACAGTACCATATTATTGTATTGTCATCAGAACTACATACAGCTGCCAGTTTTCATGACGACTACGATCCTTGGAAGATGGTTAAATTAGTTACCTTAGATTCCATTACATTGTTAGTTACATACAGGTCGACCTAATAAAAGCGTGTTAATAAAAACAATCGACTCGATCTTATCGAATTAAATCATTTTTTATTTAGCATTGAATTGAAAACGTTACTTTGCAAGCATACCTACATAAATTATAGACGCAACAAAATATGAAATGGAGCTTGAGTAGTTGATCGGGTGGTTGTTGCTACACAAGTCGGAAGCCGTGGCTTCTAACTTAGGGAGCAGACACAAAAAAAGGAAGCTTTGCAACTGGGGGCAACGGCCGGCGGTCCCGCGCTCCCTTCCACATGCCACTGCGTTTCCCGATTCGCACTCGTCCCCATCCTACATGATTCTAGGTATAAGTACTCTCATCTCCTTCTCTTGCGTATACATCATGAATCTCATTTTATAAAATAAATAGAACTATGTAGGTATTAGAATTCCGTTGGGCTGACCGTACGAAAGGAGTTCAAAGCCAAAATTTTTAATTAGTGAGTAAAGTTAACATGTAATTGGAAGCCTACCGTAGAATCATTTCAAATTGATAAATGGAAAGTTATTATGTAGTATTTTATTTATACGGTACGTCAGTGTCGAATAATCTGTAGCAGTCAAAGTGGCCACATAGTTCGGTACACGTACACCATACTAAATATATGGTGTACCGAACTATTTGGCTACTTTGGTTGCTACAAAGTATTTGACGCTGACTGTACCTAACTATGACATAGTTCTATAGTTTGTAAAGTGTGTTCTAGGGCACCCTCCTAAACTATGGTTTCAGGCAACTGAAAAAAGCATTTGAAGATGCGCAATTCAACAAAAACATAGATATTCATTTGATTTCAGTGTCCTTATTTTTAATACGGAAAAGATAAACGCAAAGAACCTAAATATCTCTGTATAACCTGAGGCCCAGATAAAATGAATATTACTAAGTACAGAAAATTTTATAAACAATCAAGTAGGTAGGAGTTTTATCGCAGAATCAGATCCACTAGAGCGATTAGTGGTAATCGGCCAGATATAAGGATCAGGCACTGTAATTTATTAATTATATATTAATTCGGCCACATATACGTTTACACTTTTGCATCTTACTGCTTTGTAATAAGGCGAATATGGCGCGGGATAGCGCCATCTATTTCGGATTTCAAACACACCTCACTATTCACCTCTTGGTATACGATTGTTTCATTTTTTTATACTTTACACCTCTACCTTACACAATCAATAATTCTGTGCTAAAAGCCCATCACAGACGGAGCGATAATATATATTAATATACCGTTCCGTAAGATAGCAATATATATCTGATAGTATAGCTAAGCACCCCACACGATACAAAATATAGTCGCTGTCTGTCTAGCACCTACATTGTGCATTGTGAAATATACCAAAATATATCGTAATAAACCGAGCTATATATAGCAAGGTATCCAAGATGCCTTGCTATAAGATTTCGTAATATGCTAAAATTATTATAGCTTCGTGTGTGGACTCTGTCAAACAGTACGTAAAATATTTCATAATATGCCTTGCTATATCTATTGGTATATTATCGATCCGTCTGTGACGGGCTTAACCATTACCATTTGGCATTCCTTTCTGGTAATTCTATTTCGACCCGTAACTCTTTAAGCCTGTCACAGAACTCACAGACGAAGCTATATTATATATGAACATACCGTAAGATACCGAAATATACATATATTGTATTATAGTTAAGCACTACACACGACAAAGATAACCAAAATATGTTTTGCCATCATAAAACTCGTGCTGTTCTATAGAGAGAAATATATAGGTATCGGTTACAAAGTCACGTCAGAAACGGAAGGAAATATTCCTACCGAAATATATCGTAATAAATATACCGAGCTATAATACCAGTGTTGCCAGGTGAGCGGAAGAGAATTATCGTATTTGAGTGTCAAAATTATCGTACCGATGAAAAAATTATCGTACGCCTATCAAAAAGGCACTACTCCAAAAATTTCTTGCAAAATAAGCTTACTCGGTCCAATGTATAATTAAAAAAAAACGCAATTTTCTTCTAAATTTCGCAAAAAAAGTTTTATAAGTATTTGTGTATTGTTGTGATAGATCCAAACGGTTTACAGGAAATGTAGATATTTTTGACGTAAACAATGGAGCCGTACACCCAAAAGGTGCTAATTGTAGCCTATTTCGCAAGAAAAGTGTCATACTTTGCTTCAAAAACTAGACTTTTTTGGTGGCATCGTCTAAGGGCTGAAATTATCGTACTTTTGCGTACGATAATGGTCTTTGGAACGTACAACGTACCGGAGCCCAAATTATCGTACGTGTACGACAATTATCGTACGCCTGGCAACACTATAATATTATTTATAGCGAGGTAGGTATCTTAAGATAATATGTATACCAAAATATATATTATAGCTGCATCTGTGGACCTTGTCGACTATTTCGTAAAATACATATATCGTAAGATGCCTTGATATAATATGCCTATATTTTGGTATAGCTCTGTGACGGGCTTTATTGTAGAGATGCGTTTTTATTGTAAAAATATGTTGCCGCTATGGACTTAAGGGTTAAAAGTAATGTCGGTGTTACTGATCGTGTCTGGTCCGCTATATAATCGTCTGCCAAACGAGCACTGACCCACATTTTGTACGAATTCATTCATCAGTTTCATCATTCAGTCTCGCCCACGTCAGCTTGTAACAGCTAGGTTATTTAAAATTTCTGTGGAAAAGTCATACATGTGTTACGAAGAAATATTTTTTTTATTTAGTTGCCTGCCTACTCTTAATTCTTTTACACGTCACTTTTCATTCGTAACCAATATACTTAGATTAGTGAGAGTCAGAATGGCGGGTGTACCTAAATAAAATAGTACATTACGATACAAGTGCGAAAAATAGGTAATTCGAAACATGTATCGTACAACATGTTACAGTACATATGGCCCTTTAAATGTTCGACACAGTAACGTAATATGCTAATTTTCGCACTAGTGCGGTAAAGTAGCACCATATGTACTGTAAATAAATGAAAAGCATACCATACTTTTATACCTAATTTGTTCTATTTAGTACCTCCGTTAAAAAAAATTGTACCTCACGGTACACAAAGTTATCATCAAAAAACAGTACACCCGCCGTCCTGACAGTCAGAATGGCGGGTATACTTTATTACGCTTTGTTCCCGTGGTTATTGATAAATTCTATAAAACCTAAATTTTTGTACCTTTTTTGTACCTTCATATTTAATTATAATATAAGCCATTTTATGTGTGGTTTCCAAGTTTTACTCATTTTATATTTTGCTTACTATTACAATTTCGCAGGCGTTATCATTTTTGAAGTTATCGATCTCATTTTTAAGAAAAAACGCTAAGGTAAAATTATTTTTATTACGCCAGGAATTAGTACCTTTAATGTTTAATCTGTTAAGTTGAAATAACTCAGAAAATCATGTCTTAAAAATGATTTTTCTTCATAGCGTTTTTTTTTTTTAAATGAGATATATAACTTGAAAAATGATAACTCCTGCGAAATTGTAATAGCAAGCAAAATATAAAATGAGTAAAGCTTGGAAACCACAAATCAAATGGCTTATATTATAATTGAATCGGAAGGTACAAAAAAGGTACAAAAATTTAGCTTTTATAGAATTTACCAATAACCACGGGAATATAGCGTAATAAAGTACACCCGCCATTCTGACTGTCAGGATGGCGGGTGTACTGTTTTTTGATGATAACTTTATGTACCGTGAGGTAAATTTTTTTATTAAAGGAAGTACTAAATAGTACAAATGAGGTACAAAAATATGGTATGGTTTTCATTTAATTTTATTTAGGTACATCCGCCATTCTGACTCTCACTTAGATTAATATCGAGTTTTTTTTTTTTTTTTCAAATAATGTTTATCAAAACATATCAAGACTAAACAAATTTTCAATGCAATTTAAATACCATCAATATGAAAATAATAGTTGTTATTACCTCAGAACAGCAATGAAGAAAGAAGTAACATGTTAGGTATATGTCGGTGGCCGATCGTAAGATTATTATATATAAGCATTAGATGATTTATTTCATAAAAGCATTACATTCTGTTATTTTAAAAATTGTTAAATTCTTAGTTCCTACCTGTTTTTTTCTCATTACATAAAATCTGCCACCTAAATTTCTATGGTAGCCGACGTTACGGGTTGGGTTCCGTCGAATGCACCGAGATTCACGTAGGTTTGATTTGGCTTGAATGTTATGCTGATAGGAAACACAGGTTCCATACATATCACTACTTTTATGATAATGAGCTGGCGATGTCATGGAAGAACTTATTAAAAAAAATAGCCTTTATTCTACCATAATTAGTTTTTTTTTACATTTCCTTTGCGTGCATGATAATAGTTTTTAATAACACATTCCTTTGTATTGTATTTAAAATATACGTATTGTTTAACATAGGTAAGATAGTAGTATTATTCATAAAATATTTGATTTAACATTTTGTTTCAATTGGTTCTATTATCTATTTTTATCACAGTCCTTTAAGTTTAAAGCTATTCACTATTACAACTATTAACTATATCATTAATTATTTGTATAAATTTAATAACTACCAGTAATTTAATATTCGTTTTAAATACTTAAATAATTATCTTTTATTAATTATAGAAGTCGCCTCTTTGGCGTAGGCCTCCCCCAGTGTTCTCCAAGTGTCTCTATCTTGAGCTAATCTTCTCCATACTGTTCCACAACGTTTCCTGAATATGTCATTGGTGGGGTCCATTCTATGATTTTCTTTGTCCATCTATTATCTTTTATTCTACTAATATGTCCAGCCTAATTCCATTTCAATCTTCGTATTCTCTCTATGATGTCAGTTACTTTAGTTTTCTTTCTTATATTATCGTTTCTTACTCTATCTGATATTTTAATTCCTAGCATACTACGTTCCATTTTTCTCTGTTCTATGGCTAGTTTGGTTTCATGTTCTTGACGTAGCGCCCGGAAGAACTTATTAGGTACATATTATTATTATTTATTTCGTAGAGTCGGACCACGTTAAGTTTTCATGCCAAGTGCTACATCAAATATGGAGCGTACAGAGCTATGTATGTATGCATTCTTCCTGTCGAGTTTTTGCATTTTGGCAGCCAAGTTAGCTTAATAGTCTGAGCGTCACTTATCACTTTTTCGAGTCAAATCGGGCCCCAAGACCGTATCGGGCCCAAAACTGTGAATGTCAAATAACTAATGTGGTATTAGTATCTTTTATCAGTTTTATCTGATATTGACGTCGTGATTTCTACAAAAAAAAAAATACGTATCTCCTACAGTTTAGTAGTTTGCCATGCTGATATTGACGTCATGATTTCTACAAAAAAATACGTATCTCCTACAGTTTAGTAGTTTGCCATGCTGACCCAATCCATGGCCTCGCCTGCATCGACATGAACGTTATTTAGAGCCCGACTTTGCCTAAGCGACAACGGTGCCGCATAGATTAGCCTCCTACTTCAGTCGACCTACATAATAGATCAAGTTAATAAATACGCCGACGTGAAAGCGGCGGTTGAACTAACTTATACTCCTTGGTGATTCAAGGCTTGATCAGGATCGGATGAAGCAAGCAATGGAAACCTATTGATTCTATACAAACACTCGTTGCGCTATACATAAGCGAGAAGTAGCGTTGCCATACGTCCTGTATATACGGGACTGTCACCGTATTGAAGGACCGCGTCCCGTATTTGTACCAGTCCCGTTCGTTCGTTTATTTGCTTCGAACTCTTATTCGAACGAAGAATATGCCAGAGCGCTAGAGAGGCAAATAACGAAATTGAGATTTTCGCGTTAGGCTAGAGAAATTGAGATTTTTGCCTAAATTCAAATACTTGATACCTTCCGAAATGTGATGTGAGCTTCCAGAGATAACAGTAACGCAGCGGCTTACGTGAGCGAAAAATTTGAGAACACGAAGCGGCGCGGCGCGGTTGAATTAAATCCTTTGATACCTATGGAAGTGTCCTACGTGGGCGATTTCGTTGTGAACGCGAATGCCATTGGGCCGCCGCGCCGCGTCGCATACTCGAGTTATTCGCTCACGTCAGCCGCTGCGTCAGACTGCGCCGACCGCCCAGTGGGGCCCTCATTAGGATGATTGTGTTTTCTAATAAAGCAATCCACTTCTGGACTACAACTTTTGGTTTTTTGTTACATAGTTTTATTTTGCCGACCGTAGCGTCAGCGAAGGTCTCCCTTTTAACTCTGGCATTTTGCTTTCGTATGTCCGGATGTTCTCTACAGGTCGCAATTAGTACTAGATTCTATGATTAAATAGTTTTTTTGTCGATCCAGTTATTGGAATTTTTCAAAATGCGGAAATTGGCATAAAGGTCTTAAGCGCCAAATCTCTATAGTGCTTAAGACCATTGTGAGTTTACTGTGATAACGACTCAACGAACTAAGTATTTATCACTTTTTCATTTTCTAATGTTGACGCGAGGTCTACAGCTCAGCTCGCTTCATCATCTAACCGGCAAGTGGTGGCCACTTTTTTCCATTTCCGTAATGATTAAATGAAGTCAAAAGTAAGTAATGTGAAACTATATCGCACAGGTCAAAACTTGGGGGATAAGTAGGACAAAAACTTTAATATACTGGACAGTTGACACCCTCTGAATTAAAATAATATGAAAATTATCTTCGAATAATATTGTTCGTGTTATCATTGAAGGAATGACGTTATTCGCCTACTGTATTATTGATTGCGCAGCCACGTCTGAATTTCAATAATATTATGGACCATGTTGTATTCATTACTGTCGGACTCGCGGCAATCTGGATCTTCATGAAATTCTAAACGACTCTGGGTGTTTCTTTACCTCGCAAGGCCCAGGTGGCAAATACGACTAGTAATATGCTTTATACCTATAGTTTTAGCCGAAGCCATCAAGGACTCGTCGATCATATGTTATAACAATAATCGAATTAATAAATATATGTATATTCAATATATGTATCCAATCGTAAAAGCATTAAAAAAAACGATATGAAAACAAAAAAAAGTTTGTCAAAATGAAAAATGTTCTAATTTTACGACACAGGGCCTAATAAACTAAGTAAATTATTTACACTGAACAGGATTGTTATGGGTTGTTGGCTGACCATATGTGGATGTGGAGTCGCTAAACTCTTCAGTAAAGAGCCAAGTGTCCATGTTAGTGGAATTCAAATTGACAAACCAATCGTATGGTATTCGTATGCCATTGTCCTCAACTAAAACGCTGTAGCTACTCATACATCCTAATGACGTTCGTCGTCCATTGTGCGACGCAGGGTTGCGCCATCTGTGTACACCAAACAACGAGACAAGGGGAATAATAAAATTATGCAAATACCAACGTAGACTGACCCTGGAAGCTGTCTCGCCTCTGTCGGATTATAATAAAATCATTTTGAACCGGTATGTTCCTTGGTGTGATTGGACATAGACAGACAAATCTGGATGTTCATTTGAAATATTTTCAATTGGAATAGAGGTGCATTCCTTTTGATTCGTTTGGTTTTAAATTAAATAAAATTTTATTAAAAAATATATTTATTATATTTATTTAAAACAAACATTAGTGAACCTGTTCATCATGGGGCGTTTTCCAAAAACAATATTGAAAACCTGATTCTTACAAATCTGGACATCCTTTGGGCTCATTTTACTCAAATTTGACAGCATTCTCCATCTTACAATTAAAAAAAGATGTCCCAAAATGTCATTACGTCACGTGTTAGTGTGATTTTTTTCCATTTGAGCTTGTAGACATTTTGGACAGGTACTTGAGTTGAGACAAGCTGAAAATTTGTCTGATACATCTATCATACCCTAACTCAGCACTGCAAGTCTCGCTGCGGGGTAGCGGGGAAGGGAGCGGGGCTAAATGAACCCTTATATTTTTAAAGAATTTTTGGCCCATCAAATGTTCTTGAGGCAATCTATAATTTTTACAAGTAAAAATGGAATATCTAAATAGTCAAATAAACCAGACCATTTGGTCGGGTCTTTCTACCTGCCAGACTTTATTAGGATTTATTTGATACCTACCGTTTACAAGTACCTAGTTAGTGGCATTTCACAGGTGCAAAGTGTGGAAAACAAAACGGATTGTTATGAACGAAAGCAAGGTTCACGTGCACGAGTACGATTGTTCAACGCCATCGTGGATTTATTGGTTCACGACGGCACGTGCACAACGTACCTATGTAGAAGCAATCAGTGGACCTTGTTCTTATCGGCTTGGATGCAGTTTTATTACAGTGTATACTTAAGCTTAGAACTTTTTCGTTTTCATGCAGACCTATTTTCAGCAGTTACAGACTGCCCCTTTCCATGTTTGGTTATGTATGTACGAGTAGGTATTTCAAAGAGAAAACACTTGCCTGTTATCTGTGGAAAACTTGCTGTAAATATAACAAATACTTGGAAAATTGGACGAAATTAAACATCCTTCTCATTCAGACTCTACTCAATAGAGATTTGCTTTACTGTATTTTTTTTCCTTTTGTCTTAAGACAATAACTTATCTACCCAGTTCCCTCCAATAAACTGATGGTTGTTTTAATCGTGTCTGTATGCAGACTGACATAGTAGGTAAGTACATAAATCTATATACGTTTGCAGACTTATTTTAAATGGGATTTGCCACGTAATCGTACTGACAAATCTACGTGATAGTCTCTAAAATTTAACGTTACTTTGGTTTTTCTGGTATAAGGTAACATACCTCTTCCCATTTACCAATACTTATACGAGTATATTCCCATAGAATAATAAAGCATTGAAGGCGGGCATTGCTAATCACAATGAAGCCATTTATTACTCGTAGTATGTTATTCTGATATAAATAAACAGCACCCGTATGTATCCGTACATTGGAACGCTTTCATTCTATTTTCGATTAGTCGTACTTTGGTAACAGGTTGGTTGTATGGAACTATAAGTTTCTATGCTTAAATATTCTTTACCTATTTTACAAATAAATGTCTCTCAGTTTACTTTTTGACACTTTTCGTAATTCCGACCACTTCACAATGAGCTTGAACTAGATTTCACTTAGCGTCCTTGTCGCGTCACCTCGACATTTTACTGACACAAAGTCGGTCTTCGATCCTATACAAAAATTAACAAACTTTCACCGTTCTTTCTTTCTTACAAGTCTAAACTAACAGTATGCGTTTTGCTAGAATAATATCTCGACGCAATTTTTCTAAGTTCACTAAATACTACGGACATTAAACTAAACCTAGATGCACGGCGCTGATCACCATTCACTTAATCTGGCCATACTGTGACAGAGACTGTAGTTAGATACCTACAGGTAAATTATCTGGGTCGTGACACAGGTTTCGTCTAAGCTGTTATCTCTCAAAATAGCCTACCTAGATGTGTGAATGAGGTCATCAGAATTGTAATTTAGTAAACTGAGCCCACAATAGGTAATAAGAAGAATTATAATGTGAAATATTAAAGAAAATCAATTTTTTAATAACACCAATATTAGGGGGTCCTTATTTCGTCGAAGTTATAATCAATAAAAATTAAACTAAGACAGTAAGCTATATCTACTAGTTCTTTGTTTTTAATAGCGTTTAAGAGGAAAGAAATACATTGTCAAAACGTGACAGAGATTTGACTCATTAATCTAATTATAATTTTAAAAAAAGGATGTTTAAAAAAAAGACAATTTGTTTTCAAAGAAAGTTTTGATTTAAGCTATCACGTTGTGACACGTCACGTCACGTGGACGAACGAACAAGAGAACCCGTATTACGTTTGTGCTAAAAACAGTAAAAAAAGTTCGAAATCTAGTGAACTTGCCGAAAACAAATTAAAGAGACATTATATAAACTACATTCATACGATTCATCTGAAGTATGACACACTGCTGACGTAGAAAGAGGAATAAATAATTACACACGTCCTATTTTAAGGAAATACATGATTTCCAGTAGTTATTCTCTTGTCGACGAATCATGACACTCCAATGGTTTGCTATTCCAAGAAAAATCGAAAGATAAATCGACCAAGTTTGACTACAGATAGTAGGTACCTACTATACAACGTGTTTTCCTTATTTCCGTTATTTTCAATTCCTGAGCCTAAATTAAGTAACTTTCTCAAAGACATCGCCATCGGTATTCTAATGTAACTTCATTTCGGAGATAATCTATAACTTATTTTTATCTGATTAGGCTCTTACGAGCGCGTACACTTGCCTTAGGGCCTTTTTACCGAGTTTATACATTTGCTACTAAATGTACGTACTATCTCGGACGATCGATGTTAGAAATGTCATTGATGTCATAGTTTTCAATTGTCTGGTTGGGTTAAATGTAATGCCCGTATTTAAAGTTACAACACAGCTATATGTAACATTAAAATACTTTTTACAAAAGAAAAACTATGCGGTTTAGTTTCCTTAAACGTACCCATACCCCGAAGTTAATGGAATTAAAGAAAACACGGTTTATATATACATCGTGTTTTTTTTTATTCCGTTAACTTCGGGGTATTGGTAAGTACGTTTAGGGAAACTACATGGCAACGTTAATATTCCAATAAATATTTTTTTTAAACAGTTATTTTTTGTTTTTATAAAAAGTAATTAAATGTTGCATGTAGCGTTGTTTTCACACGGGCATTACATTGAACTCAACCAAACATTTGTAAACTATGACATATAGATGCCTTTTCGAACTAACGAACATCGATCGTCAGAGATATAGAGATAGATATAAACTTACGAAAGTGTACACGCTTGTAAGGGCCTTTTAAGATCAAAATTAACTATTCATTATCTCCGAAATGGAGTTAATTAGAATACCGGTGTCCTTAAAAAAGATACTTAATTTAAGCTCAGGGATGCACCCTTGAAATTAACGAAAAAAAAAACACGGTGTATAAGGAACTGTTTGCTAGCACTCCATCGGTGTAAATTCATTGTTCAATTGATATCAACCTGTCATAAATGTTATCAAATACCAAGAAGATACATTATTTGTTTATAAGTAGATAAGCGCGTACCTACGAGAAATGATATCACCGATTTATCAGCGATAGTCAGGTGTCATGTGCCTATATAGAAAATTGCGACTATTTACCAAATAAATCAGTGACGGTTTCTTTGTTAGGGCTTGTGCACAAATCACGCGAGGTTCGATAGGGAGGGGAAACGAAAAAATCACGAAAGATCACGTTGGTTGGGGTATAACAAAATCTCACGTGTATTTTCTATGGTGAACGAAACTAAGAAGGGGGTTCGCCAAGAACCTCACCAAATATAATAGTCATTTATGATACAAGTGCAGAAAATAGGAAATTCGCAACGAGTGGTAATTCATTAAAACACGACCGAAGGGAGTGTTTTAAATCGACACGAGTTGCGAATTTAAAGTTTCGACATACGCATGGAAAGTGCTCATTCCCACATGCATGCGGAAAAGTAGCACATGTACTGTAAATACGTTTATAGAACACGTTATAAGTCTCACTACTTCAGTCCTACTCGTATATTTAGAAGGACGCAAGCTCTACGGATAAATATTGACCGTATCGACTGGTTTGTGGTAGAAAATAGTTACAAAAAATTACAGGGGAGGAAAATAGTTTTACCTCGCGTGCTAATATGGATACCCAAACAAGGAAAATATCCCAAAATTAGGCCACGAGCGTAGTGGATTGAAAAGAACGCTGCAAGGTACGAGGGTTTAATAACTTTGCTACCGAAACCAACAATATTTCGCTACACGAACCCGAGGAAAATACTAACTGTAGAACATTACAAATCCAATCCAGACGAAATTCTCATCGATTTTGAAGCATAAAGAGAGTTCTCAGCAAGCTATTCGTGGCCTAAACACGTTACTTGACTGAAAAGCTCTCTGTTATATCACTTTGTATACAATACTTTTCCTACCTAAATAATTAAACAAAATTAGATAAGTATCTAAGAGAATAAAAATATAGTACAAAAGACATCAATTCTTATCATTAAGTAGTAGCGCGTTTATGTCTTTTGTTCTTGAACGCGGCGACTCGTGATTAGTCGAATTCGTTACAGTTGACTAAAGCGTTTCGTTAGGAGTCATTAAAGTTGAGTCGGGGGCCCATAGTGAAAAGTATGCGAAGTCAGTAGAAAAAAAAAGATTCATGATGTTACACAATCTGTGTATAAAATGTCTAGATATCATATATTCTAACACCTTACACGTTCCCGCCATTAATGTATCTATTACAGCCATTAAAGCACATAAAACGATGTCAATATTGAAATCTAACACTAACACAGCCTAGTAGTGCGAAGACAATGGACTGCGGATTAGTGCCTAAGCTATTTTATTACTTGATTGCGTTACACTTTCATTGTTATTGCACATTTAGCAAAACAATATACAATATTTATGAGATTGTCTACTTGATCTGTATTCTGAGTGATATTTATTTTATGTGCATGTTCACCATCACAAAAAAATACTTTATCTGTTGGCACCTACCTACATCTATTTGTGAACGTAAAATTTGCGTATTAGAAGAAGAAGAAGGATATTTTATTTATAACGTTCTTGCAAAGAGAAACGATTGTAATAGAGAGATAAAGTCTAAGAAAAAACTGTGCGCCTTATTTTCATTTTTATTCACATCCAAAACAGATGGCGCTGTACTGCGCCATATGTTTTGCGGTCACTGAATTGTCAAATGTCAATTTTTGACAATCAAAGTTACTGTATGGAGCTGTACAGCGCCACCTCATTTACCTGTCAAATTCGAAGCACGAAATTTCTTTAGATTTTACGCATCTTAGTTACTCAATCAACGTATCTTTGGTTCTTGTTAACGTGTAACGACAAAGCAGGATATTGAGTTTATTTACTTCTGTAAAAATTCCATTTTTTACTGAGGTATGTATATGTAGGGCTATTTATGCGGTTAAAATGTGCGCCTCGTGCGCGTCTTTATATCTAGCCGGATATATCGTCATATTTTAATTGTCTCATACAGGCGCGGATACAAGATTTGGCTTAGGGGGGGGCCATTTTGAGAAAATCATATATTTTTGCACAGAAAATAAGGTAAAAAAAAATTTACTCAATTTAGTAATGTGAGAGCCAGGGTTTTAGGGGGGGGCCATTGCCCCTATGCCCCCCCCCCCTTGTATCCGCGCCTGGTCTCACATTTTTTGATCAATAAATACATAAATAATCACATTTACTTTGATTCTATGTAAAAAAATCTACAGGAGTCGTTGTTGATGTCGTTTTTTCTACGAACCGAGCAACGGAGATGATTTGTAAATAATTATACTTAGGTCCCTACTTCGTCGGCGAATGTAATTACACACCGGCTTTTGCATTGTCTGCATTGTAATTCTATCGCATTTGTTTTTCTACATACCTACTTATAAAAAAGGGCTGCAGAATATTAATACACGGATATCATGCGTAGATTACTGTATACAAAAGTGATATGTATACTCGTAAAATAGACAACTATCAAAATTTAAACATGGTAATTTTCTACAATTATGTACATAGAAAAATATCTGCTGTTAAAATATACGCATATTTTTTTTATTTCATTTATTATCGATGTCATAATAATGTTGGGAAGTCCGTCGGAAAAAAATATTTTTGTCTGTACACTACACACTCGTGGGCAATAAATGATTTATTGTTAGGTTTGCCAGATTAAAATTCAAATAAAAAAAAGTACATTGTTTAATTAAAACGTTTTCACATCATCCGATTCGATTCATTCGCTATTGGATGTCGGATACGACTACAAAGAAGCAAAAAGTAAACAACTACCTTTTTATATATTTTTCTTCATTTAATTATAAAATAAAAGGACTTGATGCCATAGGCCATTCTATTTAGCAGCTGTTATTTTTTCAACGGTTTTGTACGAGACTGGGATTTTCACCGCACAAAACTTTTTTTTTTATAAATGTAATTTTCATTCACCTGCAAATTCATTAGTCCCCAATAAACACAAATTCACTAATGTCTCTATCGCGAATGACGAGTGTGGTGAAAACTGGAAACAATTACAATAGTTATTTACGACAAAAGTGCAGAAAGTAGGAAATTCGCAACGATAAATTAAAACATGATCGAAGGGAGTCTTTTAAATCGATATGAGTGGCGAATTACCCATTCGCACGTGTATCGTACAGCATTTTACAGTAGATACATATGACCATTCAAACTTTCGACATAGGCACGAAAAGTGTTTTACTGTAAAATAATTAGGAGCACATAAGCCGTAACTGCAACACGTATTTCGCGTGCAAGTTTCTGGATCAGAAAATCCCCGAGTCTAAAATACTGAATCAATAGAACGAAAACTTATAAACACGAGTGCTTTATATGAAACCATTTGGTACGAATACAATTGTGCCATTTTCGACAAATACGGTACCTACATATTGTCAATTGTCATTGTTGTATATAAGGTGCTACTGCAATGAAGATGAATTAAAAATCGACCTTATCGGCAACCGACAAGGTAGGCCTTTAGCCTGAAATCGTCACAATTTATTCATAGGAGAGGACCACAGGCTGCAAATGAAACCGGCTCCGACTTCTTTAAGGTTTCTAGTCCCAGTTTTCCTTATTGGCGTAATTCTAATTAGGTAAGATTCTCCGGTTCTTTTTTCCATAGAGCATTTAATTTGGACAAACCTACATGTATGGTTTACACCATATTTTATTCTGTATGTACATAGTAAACAAAAAAATAATCAGATATATTTTTACGGTGCTAAGAGGAAAGTGACCGTCCATTCAAAAAGAAAAAACGTCTTTCCACTTCTAAATATATTCTATTCTCCATGATTTTTTAGTATGTTATTGACACAATGAAAAACTAGGATAATAGGTTTTCCTTTTTTTCAAGATTTGCAAAATAAATATTTTTTTTAATAAACCTACATTATATTATGCTGAAGCTATCCTCATCAAAATCAAAGTGATTTGTTAAGATTTAGTTAGTGGAAACTGTTTTCTCTTGAAATGGAATTTTATAGAAAGTTTACCGTTACTTCGTTAGATTCTAAAAGCTATTCTTCCCTCTTAAAGCTTAGGAATAGCTATCGTAATGTGGGTTAATTTAAAATAAATTAACTAAACGTACGAATAATACGAATTATTAGGTTGAGATTTCGTGAATTGCGTCAGTTTTCTCACATTTATGATTGAGGAGATACGAAGTACAGCACGCACGCCGCCAGCACATTCCCAGGTGTCGTCGGCTATCCCTGGTCGTGACAAGTGTTTTGTTTTCAGTAACAAGTTGGATAAGCCCCATTTGGTACCATTGTAGACAAACTGGTGTGGACAAATACAATACGAATATGCTATCATTGGCGGTATGACCTGATTATCGTGGGAATTCCCGACAGCCGCAGGCTGGCTGGAGGGAATGAAAAACCCGAGTTTGCAATATTCGTAAATTTCTCTCCCTGGGGCCCGGAGTTACACAATGTTTTTCATCAAACTTGCGAAGATAAAAATTAAATTTTAAGCGAAATAATTCTTAAATACGGTGACATTTCAAACATTCTGCTCCTTTTTAGGTTTCCGTAGCCAAATGGCAAAAAACGGAACCCTTATAGATTCGTCATGTCCGTCTGTCTGTCCGATTATGTCACAGCCACTTTTTTCCGAAACTATAAGAGCTATACTGTTCAAACTTGGTAAGTAGATGTATTCTATGAACCGCATTAAGATTTTTACACAAAAATAGAAAAAAAAAACAATAAATTTTGGGGGTTCCCCATACTTAGAACTGAAATTCAAAAAATTTTTTTTCATCAAACCCATACGTGTGAGGTATCTATGGATAAGTAGGTCTTTAAAAAATGATATTGAGGTTTCTAATATCATTTTTTTCTAAACTGAATAGTTTGCGCGAGAGACACTTCCAAAGTGAAAAAATGTGTCCCCCCCCCGTAACTTCTAAAATAACAGAATGAAAAATCTAAAAAAAATATATGATATACATTACCATGCAAACTTCCACCGAAAATTGGTTTGAACGAGATCTAGTAAGTAGTTTATTTTAATACGTTATAAATGGTACGGAACCCTTAATAGGCGAGTCCGACTCGCACTTGGCCGCTTTTAATTTCTTGGTAGGTTACCATCGAAAGCAGTGAAGGCACACCTATTCGGCATTCAACCACGATTGAAAATTATGTAAACATATTTTAAACTGCTATTAAATTAATCAAATTGTATATTTTTAAACAAACAAAAATATTAAATTATAAACGTCAAAATTTTAAAGTAAAACTCACTTACGCTACTTGGTTTATATATTTTTAGTGACATAATTTTATTTTTTAAATAAAATTATAATTCCCCAGTTATAGCATTTTTTTTACAATCCATAACTCCCGTGGGATCTATAATATAGGCCTTTGTCCTTCAGTACACCTGCATGAAATAAGATATTTTTCGAGCAAGTGTGATGAAAATAATATGTAAGCCTGCTTATTAATTATTAATTAATTATTAATAAGCTTGCTTAGTTAATTATAGTTTTTGTTATACGGAAATCCCAAGCGTCTTCCTCAAGCCTTGATCAGTCCACGCGTCATGCGACCTCATTGATACTCTGACAATACTGGGAACTTCTTTTATCCGTCTGCTGGAGAGTTATGTTTTTCGTAAGTATACATATGTGTGTATATTCTATTTACATAGGTATGTTTGTATGTATACACGGTATTTTTTAAACTATTTTATTTTAAAATTATGTTACTTTCACAAAGAGACTGATATCAATTCTAATTAACTTAATTTCGGAGATAATCAAATATTTATATCTAATAAGGCCCTTATGAATGTGTACACTTGCCTTAGGGCTTGTTTACATATTGATTAGTGTTTACTCTTTAGTATGAGTTTATGCATTTCCTACTAAACGCAAGTAGGTACGAGTATAATATCTCGGACTATCGATGTTCGAAATTATATTGATATGTCAAAGTTTTCAATTGTTTGGTTTAGTTAAATAGCATGCCCATGTTGTAACAACGCTATATGCAGCATTTAATTACTTTTTACAAAAATAAAGTACCTAAATAAAATCAAAACATAGTTAATTATGGCATTCAGTTTCCTTAAATGTATACTTAGCCATACCACGAAGTTAACGGAGTTTAAAAAACACCGTGTAGGTAGGTACACTGCCCCCCGCGGATTGCCCACCTTGTCGTGGTGGAGGGGCTTAGTAGCCGTGGCTTGGTCACCCACGGTGAAGCGAAGAGGCAACCAGGGCCGGCCTGTTTGAGGTGCGGGCTGGCCCGAGGAGGACGCTCCAAGTGGGCTTGGTGAGCCCGCTTGTGACGCGCTGGAGGTGGACCGTCGAGGAAGAGGAGTGTCGGTATTGCGGTGAGCCGTTCTCCCTATCCTCGACGGCCGAGGTGGGATCGCAGGGGAAGAGGCGTGATGGTATCACGATGCGCCACTCTCCCTATCCCCTGCGACCTTGGCGGGGCCGTTCCGCAGTAGCGGCGTTGGTGGGGCTGCAGAGGAAGAGGAGTGTCGGTATTACGGTGTGCCGTTCTCCCTGTCCTCTGCAGCCGAGTTGTGGTTTGCGGCAGAACCATGGACCTCATCTGCCGCCGGGCGCTGGCAGTTTTCTGGCGCCCGTGGCCTCCTTGTGGCGGGCTCGGGGGGGTCCGCTACACTGCAGGACGGAGGCCGAGGAGGAAGGCGCGTCGAACCATCTGGCGCGCCTAGCGTGAAGGGCCTTCGGGCATTTGCGAGGGAGCCGCTCGCGGGCGGCTGCCGCCGGTGGGGTCGCGGATGAGTGCGCAAGCGTTCCCGTAACCCCACCAATAAGGCGGCGAGGTGACATATGGGGGGTTTTTAGTGGGTATACCATCGGCCTCATTAGCCTGGACGGGAGTCCCACATAACCACTCGGGTCGCCCCCCGCACCCGGGTGGTATGCGGAATGCATTTTCCCCCCTAGAAAAAAAAAAAAAAAAAGGTAGGTACACTGATAGGTGTATTTTAACGGTTGGCGCCTAAAGGTTTGTTATATTCTTAGATATTACCCCACATTTCGTTTGATCATCATACATAGTTTTACCTACCTACTTAGTCACCTACCTAAAAAATATTTAAAATCCTGACTTACTAAGACGGTAATAGTTCGTATCACATACACAATAGGTCATAAATAGATCGCAGTTCCCGGTTTTATGTAATGGTTTGTGGTGCAGGTAGTAAGTATAAAGCCAGTCACAGACGGAGCGATAATATATACCGTAAGATACCGACAGATATAGTATATAGCTAAGCACCTCAAACGCCATTGATACCAAAATATATATCGCTGTCCGTCTAGCACCGACATTGTGAGAGAGACGAAATATACCAAAATATATCGTAATATACCGAGCTATTTATCGCAAGGTATCTTTAGATGCCTTGCTAGAAGATATCGTAAGGTAAGATCGAAAACATATCGTGAGATGCCTTGCTATAAGATATTTTTTGGTATATTATCGCTCCATCTGTGACGGGCTTAAGTAACACTTTTCACCGTGCGACAAGTGAAAGTAACTTGAATTTGCACAAAGTAAATACGTAGATTGGGGAAACTAGTGCTTGAATTACATAAGATTGTATCAATATCTCACCCTCTTTTGAACGTTCTCATACTTTGTCTCCAGGGCTAATCTGCTCTTATGAGGGTGCCCTGGCGATAAGCCGGGGCTGCCGGAGAGCGCCGTGGTTGAATGTCATCGATCCCAGTGCGCCCTCACAAACGGCAAAGAGGGTGAAATACCGGAGTGGGTTTAGTGGGTAGGGCCAAATTCTCCTCCCCTCTTGCCAGGAGAGGGAAAAGGAGCGGCGAGTCCCACACACCGTGCGTAAACGCATTTCCACTTCGTCAAAAAAAAAGGGCTTATCTGCTCACTGCCATTACTATCCGACCATGTGGGGAAACTAGACCTTATTGGGATTACCTAGTCTGGTTTCCTCACTATGTTTTCCTAACTTACTACATCAAATATTTATACCCATTAATACATAAAAAGAGCCCCACACGTAGAGTATTACATACATATTATATAAGAATGTATTAGGTAACCCACTGGATGCAGGTACTGAAGAATATTCCAACGGCACAAATATAGTTCGTGTCATCCACGATGACGCGCAGATTTGTCAAATCTAACCTTTAATGACATGACAATACGAGTCAAGACACGTGTCGTCGTGAATAACACGATCTACGCCGTGACAAAATTGGATGTAAGTATCTACGAGTATGTCAAATTATCTTATTCAGAAAAGTCACTTTCTTAGCTCACCTGTTTTCCTTTTCTCCTATCAGTACGGTTATTATATTACCATGTTAGCAAGTACTACTAGGATAGCCGCTTTGTAAATTTGTACTAAGGAAAATTCATACCTATAGCGATAAGGAAAGTCATATAACCTTAGGCAGAATGATGTGACAGCAAATGAATACTAAAATTAAAAACGCAAAAACAACACCTTTTTTCATAGGGTAGGGACTATGTGCGTAAACTATAGGTATGCTCCTAATTATAGTTTAGTTGTGCCGTTCTCGAGAACTTTCTCAATTTACTATGGAAAATATATGCCCGAGCGAGAGCGTTTTCCATTGAACGGTACAACTCTATACCTAGTTACATTTATTTCGGTCTATTTGGCTCATCTTAAATTGCGAGACAAACTAGGTACAGTCCAACCGTCTAACTGTAAAACGTATATACTCGTACCCGTACCTAATCAACCATGAAATTTAGCTATAATTTCTTGTAACTCTTCAAATCAAAATCGTTAAACAGTTCTTAATAAACTTTTTTTTTTTAATTTAATTGTAAGGCTTTTTTACTAATCATTTGTTACTACAAATTTACAAACAAATAGGTGCTTCACCCAATGCGATGGGCTGCATTTTATATATCTTATGAACAATATTCATGTTTTACATATATAATATCAATTAGGTACTTGTAAATAATGATTTAAAAAAAAAACATAAAACCCATACAAAGTAATTAAAATCTACCACAAAATAAACATGTAATTTATATCGTCAATTCGTCACAATATCATTGAAAAAATCCCTTATCACACTGCTAGTCAAATTTGAAACGCCGTAACTCAGTATACATCCCATAGGTACATAGTTAACACATTTTTATTTATTTTGAATGACAGAACAGGATACGAGTTTTTTTTAAAGTACCTAGTGACCATATACTACAATATCGCTTAGTTGTTCCCAGGACAGCTTGAGAACTGATTTACATATACCTATACAATTATTGGTACTGGTGAGCAACTAATTACAAATAAGAAGGCTATAATGTTTGTGCCCTTCTACATACGCATTAGTAGGGATCCTAGAAGCATGGATTTTGCATGTGTGGCTTGAAATGTTTATTATCGTCCGTTAAAATTCCATGAAACTCGTTGGCGTTACACTCGCAAGTTCTAAGTGCTTATGTGTTGAAATATGATGCGGCTTATGCACGGATATTTACATTAACCATTTAAGTAGGTAGTTACAGTCGCCCGCCTAAGTGTTCACAATGATCTAAAGTTCTAAACGAAACATTGTTGTCAATTTTGGACACAGCCCGCTTTGTCCATTTCAGCTGCTGACTAGATAATTGTATTATTGACTGAAACGTCAATAACATGGAAAGAAAAATAATCGAATGTCACCCTACCCTTTACGTTGGAAAAAGTCTATAAAGGACCGTTTTTTTCGTTAGACTTAGATAAAGCTGGGTATGTTTGTTGAGCTCCTCATTCAGGGCGGGATAAATATGAAATCACAACTTGTCCCGAAAATATGTAAGTAGATATGTTAATTTTCCGTGAGTTCCGAATATGCTTACTTTTCCGTAGCTCAGTGGAAGATTTTTTAGAACATACGGTGAAATTGCGCTTATATCGTATCCACAGATGCGCTCGTTTTCCACAGATTTTGGAATGACGAAATCGAGCGCTCGAAATTAAAAAGCGGCCATGAAGGGTTCCGTACCATTTATGAAGTTATAAAAAAAACTACTTACTAGATCTCGTTCAAACCAATTTTCGGTGGAAGTTTGCATGGTAATGTATAACATATATTTTTTTTAGAGTTTTCATTCTGTTATTTTAGAAGTTACATGAAAAAATATGTGTCCCCGCACACATATTTTTTCATTTTGGAAGTGTTTCTCGCGCAAACTATTCAGTTAAAAAAAAATGATTTTAGAAACCTACATATCATTTTTGAAGACCTATCCATAGATACCCCACACGTATGGGATTGATGAAAAAATATTTTATTTAATTTTATGACGTATTAAAAAAAAACTACTTACTAGATCTCGTTCAAACCAATTTTCGGTGGCAGTTTGCATGGTAATATATATCATATATATTTTTTAGATTATTCATTCTGTTATTTTAGAAGTTACAGGGACACACACACACACACACACACACACATTTTATCACTTTGGAAGTGTCTCTCGCGCAAAAAAGAAAATATTAGAAACCTCAATATCATTTTTAAAGACCTATTCATAGATACCCCACACGCATGGGTTTTATTAAAAAAAGATTTTTTTTAGTTTCAGTTCTAAGTATGGGGAACCCCCAAAATTTATTGGTTTTTTTTTTCTGTTTTTGTGTAAAAATCTTAATGCGGTTCATAGAATACATCTACTTACCAAGTTTGAACAGTATAGCTCTTATAGTTTCGGAAAAAAGTGGCTGTGACATAAACGGACAGACAGACGGACATGACGAATCTATAAGGGTTCCGTTTTTTGCCATTTGGCTACGGAACCCTAAAAATCGCTGAACTGCCCCTATTGAGCCTTTCCAGGATTGAGCCACTTGTAACAAATGGGCTTTTCCAAGTATACTCGGTAGAGGATTTTTTTTTATACCACTACGGTGGCAAGCAAGCATACGGCCCGCCTGATGGTAAGCAGTCACCGTAGCCTATGGACGCCTGCAACTCCAGAGGTTTTACATGCGCGTTGCCGACGCTTTAAAAATCTGTACACTCCTTTTTTGAAGAACCTTGCGCACCTCACACAGTTAGATAGTCATATTAACAAATTTGATAAATTTTAGTAGAGGTATTTAATAACAGGCGGTCTTTAACCAAAAATAATCGACTTCACAATACAGTTTGGCATTAGTAGACAGTAGCTGTACCACGAGTTGTCACTTGATGTTTACGTTAGCGACTGCGTAAACTCGATCGCAGTCCATCTTGCTCGCACCGATGGATTGGTGCGATAAAGAGGGAATGAGGTCGAGTCCACGCAGACGTCAAATGCTAACTCGTGGTAGTGCAGTGCCACTAAAGGTGCTTTTCTCGTGCAAATGCACGTGTTTAAAATACGAGTGTACCGAAATCACTATACGTATATGTGATAATATTTGAAGAGTTTCCTCGAATTCACCAGGATCCCTTCCATTCAAGATTGTTACACGTCATTCAAGAAACTCACTCGAAAAAAAAAGAAAAACCGACTACTATAGGATAAAATAAAATATTATGCCTATCAAATAAATATAGATATGCGCTAGCAACTGAAATGTTTAAATCGCTGCCTGCAGAATTATATTGCTGTGTAAAAATTGAAGAGTATATAAGTTCCTTGGCGCCGGCAAAACCTGCTGCATCTTCAAAACTGTGTCCTCGAAGGTGATTACTAATAACTAATTAGGAAACAAGCCCTCAAATAATGACTATATTATTTTACCAGTATTTAAATAAAATGACCATTATAAGTTATCTTTGGTATTTTTTTTAATGCACAAAGAGTTAAAATATGTCGGAGTCGAACTGACGCCTCTCGCTAATCTGACGGCAGTTATTATAAATGCACGTCACACGCAATGTAACGTGGTTATTTTTATTATTTACTTGTATTAGGAAGCAAAAATAAAAAATGATAAGTAGGATAAAGTAGCGTCTATTGCATTATTTTTGCGGGAGGCAAAAAAATCAGCACTCAACGATCGGATGATGATCTTAACATACGACCTTCGTCGTCGTCACAGTCCGCTGCTGTGAGCTAACACACACACATTTACATCAATTCTTTGTTTAAAACATTTTGCTTGCGTCATCATATCGCATATCGCGATAAATATGTTTTCTTCGAACGTATTTAATAATTGGGCCACGTCGACCTGTCGCATAACTTTGCTACTAAGCAGAAATCTAATGAATTCTATGTAATCGTTACATAATACTTATGCACATGCAGAACATTGCGCTTACGCATTAAGTTTGTATAGGTACCTACAGTTGTGTGCAATATAATAGCAGTACATAAGGGAAAACTATAACTTTAGATCAATAATATTGTATCTTTTTATGTAATTATTCTGCATTACTTGATATTGTTTCAAAATTAACTGTAACCTTTACTTAAATGATAATGGAAATAAAAAAAAATATCATGAAAATCTGCTGTTTTTACTAAGTTGCGGAAATTCCTATAAAAACGTAAAACCCTACGAAAAAAATACAATTGTATACTATAATTGTAATTTAGAATCTTTCCTATTATTTCCAATCAAAGCTTTACATTTACACCCAAGTCATCCAGAAAAAAATAAACTTTTCTATAAGACGATCTTCGTCGCAGAGTGTACTGCTATTATATTGCACACAACTGTAAGTATAATGTTTTCGTAAAACACAATGTAAGTAGTTAAGCACTTATCCACTCAAAAGTTCCACAGTTACAAATCGGATATTTTCACATGAGACTTTTAAAGGGTCGCCAACTCGTCACGTGCATGATTACCCCTAGAAGTAGCACACATCCAAGAGTGCGGTAGTTGCCTAAAATTACGGGATTTACGCGCTTGTTTACTACCCTTGTGCTAAAATATGTAGCTAATAAATATCGTGTACAAGTTAAACACTCAGCATGAACTTAAAGCCCGACCAGAAATATATGATCATTGACAGGAGGGCGCTGTTATTCTTATGTATGTGACAGTTCAGTTTAGTACGAAAAATTTAGTTCCAAAGAAATTCCGCAATATGGCACGTGATCATATATTACTGGTCAGGCTTTAGATTGTTTCGTGCCATACGATAATTCTTAGTTATAAAATATTATAATATATACAATGAAAGGAGTACCTGAATGATTGTTAATTTAAGTGGATGGTATTCTATGGGAATTCATAAATACATCACTAAATACATACATATTTATGCACTTCTCAATCACAGCTGCTGTGTTCACCTTGCCTATATGTAGGTCTCTAATTGACATGGTGATAATCCAGTTTACTCTACTATAACTAGTGGTTCTGTAAGCTGTAGATCTCCCGAACCCCCTTGGCTCCGCATATAGGTAATTATAATACCCCGGGATTTTGGATGATGAATCTGTATTTATAACTTTGTTTATTGTAAAATAGTTACCACTCTATGAACAGTCAAGTGTAAAAATATGGGTGTACACATCTTACTCAAAAATATGTCCCAAAGCATCTTATTCTAGTGTAAGAAGAGCGTAGTACCATATTTATGAGACGATTTATTCGAAACATATTTTTGCACTTGACTGAACTATTAATTAAAAATAGGCAGTACGCTCCGAATGTGGTTATGTTAAAACAAATAGGTTTTTACCTATTTTTTGGGTAATGTAAAATATTCCCGCACCCAATACTCCGGAGTATATAGAAGTTATGGATCCTCCTCACAAAATTTCCCGAAAATCGTTTGGGAAATATGATCTGTAGAGGAAAACATTGAAAGAATTTTTGCCTAACCAAAAACGGAGACCTTCGCATCACTCGGTCAATTTTCTGGTATTATACTGGTATTATTACCAGTGATCGGAACTATGGGAGTAAAACTTTAACAAAACTTATCAAGCGGACGTAAAAAGAGTGCTTATAGCCTTAAACATATTCGAATATATATGAATGTAAATATTTTTATGGCTGTAAGTACTATACTATTCCTATCCCTATGGACATGAATATTTTTAGGGCTGTATGCACTATTTTATGTCCGCTTAACAAGTTTTGTTAAAGTTTTACTCCCATAGTTCCGATCACTGATTATTACCCAACAAATTATTCAACCATGCACATGTGGCTTTTAACGACCCCAGGGCACCAAGGGATAGGGATACCATTTCCAAGTCAAACAAGTCTCCCATCTGGGCAAGTCTCCCAGACTCCTCCTACTCATTTTGAAATTTCAATTGACGACGCTATCTTGAGGCCTTGAGGCGTATTCTGATTGTTATAAATTTGATTTAGTTTAGTTATAGATATGTCTTTTTGGTTGAAGGTGTGCCACTTTAGACACTGACAGATCATATCAATAAGAAAGGTCTTAAAATGTCAATTTTAGTTCATGAAATGCGAGAAGAATACTTTCTAGAAAATCGGTCTCATTGTTAGATATTCAAATTTATTTCTTAGGATTTTGCAATAGGGAATATTACGCGAAACTCTACATAGGGGGCACCACTACCACAATCCACCATAATCTGAGGGTCTACTGCGAAACAAAAAGTCGAAATTTTGTTATCTAACCTCTCTATCTTGCATATTCGAGCGATGAAGAGGCAATAACTAAATTTCGATTTTCGCGTTTCCCGATAGGCCCCATGTAAACAAACCGCCTTGATGCATCAATGTAATTTTTTTATTATCTGTGTAAACTTGTCATAACACAGTTAAAAGCACAGTATGTATACGTTACTAAGTATATGGTTTACGAAAGGTGCTAGTGCTGCACTCTGGCGGCAGAACATTGCATAATACTGCCTATCTAAAGCCTGACCAGTAATATATGATCACGCGCCATATTGCGGAATTTCATTGGAACTAAATTTCTCATACAAATCTGAACTGTCACCCTATACAAGACGTGAGAATAACAGCGCCCTCTTGACAATGATCATATATGCCTCACATGCGGAATGTGGCGGACGACCTGTCATGTTGAATTAACTCCGCGGATGTTGCTCTTGCAATTCATTATCTCGGCTTCCAAGGATGAGCGCGTGACATCATACATCAATCAGTACTACTTACTGACATTGCGCTGTCAACATCGAAAGTATAAACTGAAATAAAGTTAGACCAAGATAAGTCTGCAACGATTTTGATAGAACACGCAGCATAATTTTATAGAAGTTGGAATTATAAAATAACACTTGCACTGCGTGTGCTATCAAAATCGTTGCAGACTTGTCTTGGTCTGCCTCTAGATATCCGAAACTATACCCGACTTTTTCTCGCGTCTTTGAACAACTCAGGGCCAGCAGTACGTGCTGGCACATTCTATACGAGTCGCTATGCCTTCAACACAAGTCGTAGTCAACGAGCTGTTGGCATTTGTTGGTTTTTGTTGGCTTTCTTAAATCCCTTTTCAATTCGATTACCATTTAAGATCTGTAATGAACAATTGGTTAACAACCATTATTTCTTAATTTTCCAAGTGAATTTGTTACGGTACGCTATTGGTTTTTTTTATTTTTATTTAAAAAATGTTAATTAAAAGATCCACACGAATGAAATGACTGATAGAAGTTATATCAAAGCCCGTGAAGTGGTTTCTACGCTTTCTGATAGGTGTTCATAAATTTGATTAATTTAAAGATACGAGTAAATAGCTAACTAATTTGAATTAAATTCGTGAGTAGTGGATAATTAATAATAATATAAAGCCAAGACGGCTTTTACGAATCATAATGGCCCAGGCAGTTCGGTTAAATTTCGTAGAAAAATATACTCCAAACCTATATGTACTGTCTTCCTGTTTATAACCAATTAATAAACCTATCAATTTGCGGTTTCCCCCTACACGAATTCATAAAATAATTTTTTACTACCGATATTTTCAATCAAACTTACAGTAATCATGTATATTTTTTGCACGTGACTGACATTAGCGATAAGCAAGTTTCCAATCTAATCATATCCCAATCACTGTATCATACGTCAAATATTTTTGTTATAAAAATGTTTCAAAATATTACATTTAAGCAAGCGCTTGTGATATGCTGACAATAACATAAGTGATACTAATACGTTTGTAAATGAATTTCGTGATAGAATCAAAGTCAGATATATAGACTTGGACGGTTGTCTTTATCTGACAGATGCCGAAGTTGACAAGTAGGAAAGATGACATATCTCCCTTTGACTATAATCAACTATAATGGCTCCAGGCGGCAATTCGACAACCAATAAATTATTTATAATGAGAAATGGGACTGAAATTTTAAGGACTCGACACCGTTCTCTGGCGTTGCCACTTCGGTTGCTGTACACAATTATTTCGTTTAGTTTAAATTTATTAACTCCGATTTCGACTTGTTTCGTCTCCATGAGCATACATAAAAATTCCAAATTCTCATTCGACAAGGTATTCCATCGAAATGGTGTCACGGACAGCAAAGTCTGGTTTACTTGCACCTACAAGAACATGCGGGCTTGTGCAATCGACAAAGGTCACAACACTGAAATATGTGGGAAACATCATCCCCGGCCATATATCCGTCTGAACTAATGTTTTACTACCGGATTCACTCGTTTAAATCATTAAAATATTACGCATCGCCGACATTGAATAAAGCATTACAGACATTGAACAAAAAGCGGACTTAGGATCTTTTGTTTTGTTATTTTAGCGTAGGCATTTTTATAGATGTGTGTGAACGGAAAGACCTTGCCAGAGCACGCTAAAGTTTAGCATCTGCGGATAGTCTAACAAAGGTCAGTAATGTCAGTATACACAGTACAGCTACTTACAATAGGTCATAGTCGTAGCAGACACTATGAACGCTAGAAATTATTTTACACTTTTGGCCGGACGCCGTTATAACTCCCTTACAAGAGCACCATTGCGGACCCTCTACTTTTTTGACAAGATATTAATTAGTAAAACGATTATTAAGTTAATTGTTAGATCGAGTGCGTCTGATAGATATCAAAGGTTAAACAGTTTTCCATGTTTTACAGTCCTCATCACCGTTATGAGTAAAATAAGTCCTTACATATTAAGTCATCACTGTGTGTGTACATACAGTCAGCGGAAAAGTTGATAAGCGGGTTAGGTGCTTAATTATCTGTGCACAACTTTATTGTTAAGGGTTAAACCTTTTGTAGCGTGTGGAGATCATTTTGACCATATCATCCTCTTAGCTATTTATGCTACTATCTGTAGGATTGATCGCGTGATAACGATAGGCTATTAACGTCTGAGGTGTTGTTGTCGGTTGTTTTAGGTTTTATGCAATGTATTGTATTTTTTTTTTGAGACTTGACTGACGTCGAGGCTCCAATACTTATAATCAATATTATTAGTAAATTTTTAATCAAGGGATGAAATGCACCCATTTCCGTCGGTGAGAGCGCCAATAGTCCGAGATTGAAATGGTGCCTTTCACCCGAGTTTATGACTCTACTTTTCATTTCGAATAAAAGTTTACTTTCCTTTTTTTCATGTGCATTAAAAAAAAAACAGCTAAACCTTCAATACCTACGTATGTAGTATTTCTTGAGGGTACTTTTAATTAACAATTTATGTAGGTAAAAATATCATTACTTATGGAATGGGGAATTAATTATCAGAAAGAAAATTGTACAACAAATCCTCATTAATTATTATAAAAGCAACATTTTAATTGATTATCGTAAAAAATGAAAAAGAAAACGTACTTTGACTGTAAAGTGCTCTATAATGAAATTATCTGCACACTTTGTAGAACAACAACGACCCACTTTCAGTGCATGAGAAATTAAAAAGTATTGAAGCCTCGACCCCAGCAACTCTCAAACAATTTAGAATACATTACATAAAACCTAAAAAAAAACCGATAACGACACCTCAGAAGTTAATGAGACAGCCTATCGTTATCACGCCATCAATTGTGTAATGGAAACAGCTGCTTAATAGTGTTTTGTTCCTTGTTCCAGGTACAGACGTGTGTCCTATGAAGTCAGTGGTGCGCCGCATCGGACAACAGCTGTTCACCGCCCTCAGCAGCAAGGGAATGGCGATGCTGGTCAACCATGGCATTGCCGAGGAGAAGGTAAATATATAGTAATAGTATAGTACAGTCAGCATCAAATATACCTACAGCGGTATGTTTGATACGAACACGTAATCTAAGGATAGATAGTTTAGGCCTTATAAAAAAAGTACGACGTTTATTTGTCCATATAAATGAATACAGCAAGTAATTATTTGACTGGTAGAGAATGCCTTAAGGCATTAAGTCCCCCTTTTGTATCTTACTGTATTGGGCAATGAAGATTGAAGAAATAAATAAATAAATGTATCACTACTTTGTTTTATTTCAAAAGGTCGCATTTACTGACGCGACGTCATAACTGTCGCAAGTGATCACGATGTACGATATAATTATATTAATTATACATTGCCTATTAAAAAAAAAAAAAAAAATTACGCTCTAGGTAGTATGAATATAATATATTATTATATTATTAGGAAATGCCGCCAGCATCCTTGGTACAATGCCTCAAGGGCCTATTTTAGATATAAGCTAGTTATAGTAATCATCTGTATATATCCATTATGTATATTGTTATTGTCAATAAAATTTTTACGGTATACATGTTTAAGTTTCCGGTAACTTATATCAAAAATACACATTGTATAGCGACAGGCCCAGTGGCCAAATATATTTCAAAATACCTTACTTTCTTAAATAAGAATAAGGATACATCGTGACCTACATATTTGATCACTTTGGTTGTTTGTTAGTGGGTATGAGTGTACAAGATGCATAGAACCATAGAGAAATAAGAAGTACATTGAGTGCTCACTCCGTACATCAGTTTTTATACCAAAACGCTTATTATTTTCGTAGTCGACATCTAGCATCGAGTAGGAGTTGAAAATAGAGTTCCGTGTTTATTTGTATGTACCTACTTTATTAGAACGTCGTTTTATCACCAGTATTTAGTTCTCCTAGAAGTCTGTATTGCAGCTAAACCCTTCAAACTTAGGGTACTTTTCAGTGACATGCTAATTTTTGACTGCCATCCAACGAGTAGGTTTGGTAAAACACGTACAGTATTTTAACAAAGATAAAAGATCTAGTTTTTTTTATGTAAGATACAGCCATGTTAAAAAGAAAAATAAATAAATAGGGATCAAAATCACCTTGAACAGGTCGCGTATTTTGTGCATGTTTTTTATAACATCTTTCCGAATATTAGGTACATATAATTATGCAAAACTGAGACAGTAAATTACGTTCAATATTTTTTTAGTAATTCAGCATTAAATAAGCTTTCAACCCATATATATGAGTAATAAGGGATCTGTACCTATAGCTTTTTTATGAGTCAAAACCTTTCTGACAGAACTTATGACCTGACTAAGTATAACACTCGACTCGGATACTTTAGCTTTTGAAATGGCCC
The DNA here is from genome assembly GCF_033807575.1 of Cydia pomonella. Taxonomy (NCBI): domain Eukaryota; kingdom Metazoa; phylum Arthropoda; class Insecta; order Lepidoptera; family Tortricidae; genus Cydia; species Cydia pomonella. Next base: position 40,442,482 of record NC_084703.1, read on the forward strand.
TTCATTGTGTAGCCTATGAAGAATATGTATTTAGATTTAACAATTCCTTTACAGTTAAAAGCAGTGTACGCAGACTTGGACAACTTCTGCGCGCTGCCGGAGGGATGTCAGGCGCAATATCTCCGCAACCCGGCCAACAACCATGGCTACGTGCGCCCGGGGACCGAGCAGTTCGATACCACCATGACGGTAAAAAAAAAACTATCAATAACCCAAATACTTAAAAACCGGGCAAGTGCGAGTCGGACTCGCGCACGAAGGGTTCCGTACCATTATTTATAAAAATGTATTATGTATTGGGTATTACTTTACAACAATAAATACGTACATATGTTTACAGGAGCTGCGGCACTTGTTCAACATCACGACGCTCTCTGCGTCCTCCATGCCGGCCCAGGAGATCCCCGAGTTCACGAAGCACGCCGTACCTCTAGCGCAGGACCTCACTAACCTATCTCGAGTTCTCCTGCAGGCGCTCGCTTACGCTTTCGGTAAATATTTCTTTTTTTTTCCTACAAAGCGCCCAGCGATTGGACTTAGTCTCATAATATATAGATATACAATTTAAAAATATTCACGTCTCACCGCTGCTTAGAAGGTATTCGTATCAAACGTATCAGACTCAGATATCTTCACCTGTTGCTTAATCTCATGTCTTTTGCTTTTCATACTGCTTTTGTTTTTGTTATTTAACTGCCTTGCGAAGTCTCACGTTGGCTCACGAATGTTTATAAATGTTATATATACGATACGCTGTTTAGGTTACACTTGTTAAGTTAAATAATTTAATCCTTTCCGTTTGCAGTTAAATAGAAGTACCTAGTTTCTACGAGTTCACAATTTGTTAGTATGTTCAACATCAAAAGTAGCGTAGTAGCTTCATTAAAAGAGACATGTCATGAACACATACATATTAGTGAAAGAATAGGGATCAAAGTCAAATGGCCTTCTAAAAGTTTTAATTATGTGTCGAAAGATGGTAGTAAATTTACGTCGCTACAAAGTTTTCTTTGACAATACACCTCTATTCCAAATTCTATTTGATAATAGAACCACCGCACAAAAAGGAAACTTTCTACATTTATACGGTATTTTATACTAGACACTTTACTTTTGCGCACTAAACTGAAATAGTATGAAGGTAATTAAAGCAACCTGCAGCACATATTGTCATCGTCATTGCATCGCGGCCATCAATTATTATCAAACGCACTTTGACTGTTGCGTCAATCAATAATAACCAGTTCAATGCCTATCCAATAAATCATAGAATCATAATCAGACAGAAGAGTCAGTTATTATGTTTGACGCTACAATAAGTTATAAGTGCCTATAGTTATTTACGGATTAGGTATTTCAATGGAGAAACTTGACCAGGTGCTGCTACTACCTAATACCTATCGCTGTCACACACGCAACAGCATCTCGCAGTTTTTCGTTCGTGTCGCCTTTACAGGCGGATCATATCTAGCTTACCGAGCCAGGAGTAGGTACACCCATTTGCATTATTTTTTTACATAACGAAGCGCGCAAAAATATGTGAAACACATTTGTGGCTGTGCTGGCTGGCTGGCTTTGTTGTGCAAGATATTATTGCAAGTGTCTGTACTCTGACAATGAATGCTATAATATAATGCAACTGAGACATAAGAACCTTTGATTGTTATTACAATAAAATTTTGTTTGTTTTGCGTTATGATTATGGAATAGTATTAAATTGCTTGCAATGCGAAGTAAATCATTTAAAATTTACCCTCTTACAAAAGGATGAACCGTAGAGTATATTTATTTATAATACCTATTCGTCAACATTTTCCGATGTATAATGAAAGTAATAAATTCTATAGTTGTTAGGAATCTTACATGACCATTCGAACCTCTTACTTACAGTTACAGTATTATTCTAAATGTCCTACATCAGGCTACTAGTCTGTTTTATACCAGATTAAAAATTGTGTAACCTCAAAAGTAGTGATAACTTTTTGCCTCCAAAATTAAATCTAAGTAACTATGCACTGAATTATATCTAGTGTCATTTTGTACCGCAATTAGATATCATAGGAAGGAGGTTAGAAAAAACTTATCTTCAAATAAAGGAGTATAGCACAGGAGTGACGGGACAGTATCTGGAGTATCTCGCCCGTGAGAAAGCCCACTGTTGCTGTAGAGCAGTGGTTCCCAAAGTTGATTGGGCTCCTACCCACCTATCAAAAACTGCCATATTAGTAACGCTCAGAGTTCCTAGTAGTTTCAGGGCTCACTTAATATTCGCTCGCGACTCGTAGTTTGGGAAATGCTGCTGTAGAGCTTAGATACCTACAAACATACGATAAATCACTGGAAAATAAACCTTTCCCCCGCTCTCGACAATGAACTTACTTTCTCCTTGTTAAGTATATTCGCTTTCGGCGTAGTTGTCGTAATTGGACGAATCAAATAAAAAATATCGGGTACCGGACGACAATTTTTCATTAATATGTACATTTGTGTATGTACCAGGTCTGCCGCCGGCGACGCTGCTGACGTGCCACTCGGGCATGCTGGCTAGCGAGGGCCGCAACCCGTCCACCATGCGGCTGCTGTACTACCCGCCCGTGCCGCCCGAGGACGAGGGCCCGTGCTGCCACAGCGACGCCGTGCACTACACCCGGTGCGGCGCGCACGCCGACTACGGCACTTTCACGCTACTTGCGCAAGACTCCGAAGGCGGCCTCGAGGTATTTTTACTTGTGAAACAGTTTTTTATCGTTGACAATGACAAATGCACAAGAGAGTGGAAAAAGAACGGGTGTTAAATATAGTTGTCTATTGGAATTAGAAAAAGTCTATGAATAACTGTTGTGGGTATTTTCAGCGATAGTTTACGAGGTCATGCTTAATAAGTTTTGTTTCCGCTTACGTCCACTTATTTCGCAACAATCGTAATAAAGAGCAATAACTGAGTAACTTGAGAAGCATCAGGAAACGTATGCTAGAAGACACGTAATGCAGGTTGTTTTTCATAACAAAGCCTAGAAAATTAGATACAACAAACAATATTGTTATTTGTTCCTTGAGATTTTAACGAATCAATCGTCACGAAATCGATCTTATCCTACGTATTTATCATAAGCCTGATTTGCCCCGAAATAAGTACCCAGTTCGCAGGTTATTAAAGGCTATAGATAGATCAAGGTCAGTGCCAAGGCAATCCGATCAATGTCATGGTAAAGTTGTAAGGTCATTCGCACGAACCGCTTAGAACGCCCAATATATTTTAACGCATAGAATTTCCTCATAACTTGAATTTACTGTTCGTCTTCCGTGTCAGCTTGTAACTATAGACGATGTTTGTCCGTCCACATTTACAGAGGCATTTATTCAGATTCCGTATCATTGCGCACAAACAACCTTGAAACGCCGCAGCTACCTAAAGTTAAAAAGTTCGAAAGTATTTATAATAATTTTGGATCTCAATGGTTTGATCAAATTTAAAAGGTGCTTATAGGTCTACATAATAATGTGGTTAGTAAAGTGGTATATTGGTGGTAGGTATTTTTAGTGGGAAGTTGCTTAGTTTGGGAACTATTTCTACTTTCTAGACAAGTACCTAATGAAACTTTACTTACTTCAAATACCAGTCCATTATCTTAAATAACTTGCCAACTGGCTTATCTTATCTTATCTTCTAATTTCCGGGGCCCCTGCGGGGATACAATTCGACCCATTGGGATCTTTTGTGTAGTTGCCCCTTAAGGAAAGACCCATTAGCTACTGAAGAGCTTTTTTGACCATTTCCATGTGCCTGATGATGGAGCTTATGGGTAGCCTTTTGAATTCCTTTGGTTCCAGATAGCCTGCTCCAAAGTCCTTCATTCTTTGTCTGGCGAGGGCGTGACATTCACACATTAGGTGTGTTACTGTCTCTTCCTCTTCACCACATATTCGACAATCGGTGTTGTCGGAGTGTCCCATCCTGGCCAAAACCCCTTTGACCCCATAGTGGCCCGTAAACACCCCTGTTATAATTTGGAGTTGTCTCCTGCTAAGTTTCCGTAGCTTTTTGCTCCAACCGGAGTCTACTCCTTGTATGAAGAGCTTTGAGTGCTTTAGACCCGTCAGACTGTCCCATTCTTTTTGGTGTTTGGTCTTAGTGTGGTCTTTGATAGCCGTTATAATGGTTTCCTGTGAGAGCCCCACGAATGGTTCCGGACCTATGTGGTCACTTACGGATCCGGCTCTGGCAAGTTCATCTGCATTTTCATTGCCTATGAATCCCTCGTGCCCTGGAATGCATACCAGTTGCACTCTATTTTGTCTTCCAAGCTTGTTCAGAGCTTGGACTGCATTGTATACCAGTCTAGAGTCCACTCTGGGCGCCATGAGCGCCCTGAGTGTAGCCTGACTGTCGCTGAGTGTATAGATATTCTTCCCTTGGGTTTGCCTAACTATATTCTCATGCACACAGGCAATTATAGCGTACGTCTCGGCTTGGAAGACAGTAGCGTAATTACCCATGCTTATGCTACAACTAAAGTCATTTGCATAAATGCCTGCCCCCGTACCAGATACTGTCTTGGACCTGTCTGTGTACCATATGATGTCGTGTTCATCCGAATTTGATGCTTGAAGACCTTCGGTCCATTCAGCCCTTGCTGGAACTTTAACTTCAAAATTCTTACGGAACACAAACTTGGGTTGCATCTAATCGCAGCCCATATTCGTTATCCTTTCCATGAAATTGTCACTTCACTATCCTTTCCATGAAGTTTATTTTAAGTAAAATGTGTATGTGAAACGGTTTTCAGGTAAAACACCTTCGGTCCATTCAGCCCTTGTTGGAACTTTAACTTCAAAATTCTTACGGAACACAAACTTGGGTTGCATCTAATCGCAGCCCATATTCGTTATCCTTTCCATGAAATTGTCACTTCACTATCCTTTCCATGAAGTTTATTTTAAGTAAAATGTGTATGTGAAACGGTTTTCAGGTAAAACTGAACGGCAGCGAAAAGTGGCAGTCAGTCGGCCATCTTCCCGGCGCCATCTTGGTGCAGACCGGGGAACTGCTCGCCGCTTGGACAACAAACATTCTGCCGGCCCTGGTCAGTATCATTTACATACAAGGCCTATTTTAGTCTAACAAACCAATGTATCAGTAACAGTAGAATATAAAAAAAAACTGAGGTATGATTCTCTCTGCCTATGTTCCACTGACAAACGTCTCTTGCCATACTATACTTCCCAATTTCCAATTGAGTATATTAGTTAGTACCTAATCCTGATCAATATAGATACGATAGACTGAGATGAGACGAACCCTTCGAATCCTCAATCCTCTCCTTCATTGGATCTCGATTGTGTTTCAAATACAGAAATAAACTTCATTTTGACCTGCAAGTAGAAACATTTCGTGTTCTTCCAATGATAAGAGAAATACCAAAAATATAAATTTTACTGAGACGCTTTGCACACTGGATCAGATGTCGCTCCAATGTGCAAGCGGAATGTCGCGCATAACGTTGTCTTGCTCAAATATCGGATTGACTTGCGAATCAGATCCAGTGTGATAAACAAAAAAAATACGATACTTGGCCCTTGGGTTTTAACGCTTAAGTTCACTGTTATTCAAATGGAACGCAATAAATTTATTATTTTCATTGGAAAAATAAAAAATATTTACATAACAGCGACGACAACGTGGACAACATGAACTGTCGTGTTGACTAACATTTTATTTACTTACCGATTACAGTACTTTATCAACATTGTGAAACTATTATGTTCTGGAGGAATCGTAATATGTAAACGTCATTATTGGTATTGCAGATATGTATAGATATCTTTATGAAAAACTCAAAAAAAAGTTAACTTTTTTTAATACTACGTCGGTAGCAAACAAGCATACGGCCCGCCTGATGGTAAGCAGTTTCCATAGCCTATGTACGCCTGCAACTCCAGAGGAGTCACATGCGCGTTGCCGACCCTAACACTCCGCACCCTCGGTGAGTTTTGTGGAACTTTGGATTTCAACATACTAACTAACTAGGTAAATGGGTCGTTCTACTTTTTACTGCAGGTTTTTACAGTTTCAAACAGTCTTTAAATTTTTAGAGCTTTACGAATGTAAAGCGTTTTAACTTACGCTAGCTACTAAAAAAATGAAAAGCACAGAATAGGCCTCAAAATCTGACCATTGGCTTTTTTATTTTTAGAAGTTATAGCCTGGAGCATGCAAATATACAACTATGTTACCGTCCCAGTACCATACCCATAATGACAACTTTGTTACATCAAATTAATATATATTAAAAAAATATGTTTTATTTTGGTTACAAGGTATTGTTAATGCAGCATTAAAATGTGCTTTATGTTGATATACAATAAAAAAAATGCATAATTCACATATATAAAATCAAATATTTTATTCTGGGGACAAAAAACCTGCAGTAGAAAATAGAATGATCTAACTCTAAACTGTAGTTTTTATAAAGTAAAATTGTAGTTTTATATTGAAATATACGTTTTAATGAAGGGCAAATGCCATAAAAAATCATGCGAAAACTAGCCTGTCCCCAGGGCAGACTCCGGCCAAAACCTTAAGAGGTTAATATGGCCTCGATAGAAAAAAAAAACGAATACATATCTATTTTTTATATTACGTCGGTGGCAAGCAAGCATACTGGTGGTAAGCAGTCACCGTAGCCTATGGACGCTTGCAACTATATGCGCGATACCGACCCTAAAACTTGGCACCCTCGTTGAGTTTTGGCAACCTTACTCACTGGCAGGAACACAACACTATTAATTTATTTCCAGTTGTATAGCGTTACCCGGCACACTATGGCAGTATAATTTTCGTATAAAATAGCTAGTGATATCAAGTATAATTTCAGAGTAATTGAGATGAAAGGTAAAAGCCCGCTCGATGGTAATTTCTTACGTCGCAATTACTGAGAGAAAAAAAAAACATGAAAAAAATTAAAATTTCATTAACATTTAATGCTTCAAACAGTTCCATAAATAATATGGAACATCCATATCATGAGCTTATCGAACTTATCGAACGAAAGCAGTAAATTTTACTATTCGTAAAACAGTTAAATCATGACAGTAAATTTTACTGTTTTGAGTATTACGGTAATATTTACGACCGTTTATTTTTATCGTTTTTTCTATACTGACAAATGTTTAAACAGTTAACGTTACTGTTTTTTTTTTCTTCCTCGCGTTGTCTCGGCATTTTGCCACGGCTCATGGGAGCCTGGGGTCCGCTTGACAACGTTACTGTCTTGTATTTAATGTTTTTCAAATGTTGATTTAATCTTAATGAAAATCACTTTAATGTGCGTTCGATAGATCATTTTTTTTTTCATATTAAGTTTCGTGCGGATCGCCATATCCTTTGTTTCCCTCTAATTTTCTGGCTTTATACCCCCTCGTAAACAAAGTAGCGGTATTTTCTCGGCAAACATAAATGGATTGTCATTACTTTTTGGGATATATTTTTAAATGTTGAATGCTACAGATGCACCGCGTTGTAGTCCCCTCGGGCACCTACGCTCGCGCTCGCGGCCGCCACTGCGTCGCCTTCTTCTGCCACCCGGACACCGACGCGGTGCTGCCGACCCTGCCGCTGCGCGCCGCGCCCGCGCCCGCGCCGCCCGTCTTCACCCCCCACACCCACTTGACCTTCCACCACCGCCTGCTCAACGCCGCCCATCACATCCAGAAGCGCTTTAGAGAGACGTACGCGTGACTAGCGCGTACGGGGCACAAGCACTACATAGTGCCGCTTGAACGACGGCATACGGCCCCGTGAACATCTTCATGAACTTTACAGCGGGCGCAATTACTCTTCTACGTTTCTTCCTTGTAGCCCACTGCAGCATCACGGTTTTAAAACTTCAGTTCATATGACACGGTGCACGACCTGCACCTTTGAACAGTTTTACCCGTGTCAACTCACGATTAGCAGCGGGTTTCCGACTTTAATCATGAGATAAAAAAGCAATGGTCAGAAGAGAAACGTAGAAAAATTTAGCTTGAATTAATGTATTTTTTCAACTTGCGCCCGCGACAGCCACTAGCAAGAGACAGCCTTTGCCGTCAAACACCGGGTGTACACATAAGGTAAAAATCGTGTCGAAGTGAAAATGTGAACTCTAAAAATAGCCTACATTCGTTCATAAACGACTAACCTCCCAATTACCGCACAAAATGGACCAACAAATCATACAGTATAAAGTGATTGGCATATCAAAGACAGTAACGTAGATGATTTTCTCAGCATGTTACTTGACGTAATAATTGTAAGTAGAATCATGTTAACTTGCGGCAATGATTACTAATTAGTGTTTAAGAAGTGCGCAATTAGTGTAATTAATAACGAGCCTATGGACTAAAGCGACTGCTGTGAAGAGGAGCCGAAGCGTCACGTGTACACCCTGACTCAAGAGGCGCGATCAGTGTTCCCGATGCACTCTCTAAAGATTTTTGAATATTTAGCCTAACATTCGCCTCGCAAGCCGCGAACTGTATTAATATGTGTAGAAACTTTTGTCGTGCTCACATTGCCGAGCAAGTTAACCCTTGTCGCCACGCATGTCGTGCGCGGCGCGTCAGTGAACCTTGTTGGAATGTTTGAAGGTTGATATTGGGCTGTAGGCACGCGCGTCAGTTGACGTCTTTGGCGGTCAAAGGGTTAAATCCAGTCTACCTAATACATGGTGTGACGCACGGACCCGAGTGTGAATGCTTGGCCGACACATCTATGTATTCAACTTAACGAAAAAACCTTTTTACATAACGAAGCCACATTCGACTGCTAAAAATATAAGAAAAAGAAGACCTTTTTTTATTAAAAATATATAATAAAAATATATAATAATATAATTAGGTTTTAGCGTGGACAGCAGAACTGTCTTCTTTAATTACTACCAAAATGTGTTCTGCCAGAATTTATACGATTATATATACTTACGTTATATTTAGTACTATCTTTTTCTAGTAGATTTTTATTACTATAAAATATCTCGACTGAGAAGAAAGTATGTATTTTATTCGTACTTAATTTGGTTATTAAAGAATTTCTGAAACATTTACAAATCTATTGTTGTTGGAGGAATATGGACGTAACCGTTATAAACATGACATGTCATTTTTATATTGCTATGCGATTATAAAATACATTACCCTTACCTTAAATATGTAACAGGTACTTAACTATACCCCTCCTTTCGTAGAAAAAAACCAGGTTTAGAAATAAGTATTCTTATTGAATTTGGGTTTTATAATTATTGATAATATGTATTCGTGTCTTTATACCAGTATTTGGTTACTTAATATCTACTTATGTAGTTGAATTTTATTAGTTCAATTGCTATAGGTAATACGTATGTCATTAAGTGAAACGTAGGCTACGCATAAAATGCTGCCATTGAAGTATTTTCTTAATAATCAAAAAAAAAAATGTTAGTAATTACAAACTTGACATTAAAAAGACAAAAGCGTATTCTTGCCCGAGATTCAGATGTTTCAAAATGACAAACACAATTATTTTTTAATTTTGTTATTATTTAAATTGTTCAACTTTATATCATTCCCGAACTATTTGGCATTTCACTTATTTAATTGTGACGTCTTTTTATAATATATTTAATATTTTCGTGTTTTAAGGATTTTGTGCTTTTAGTATTACTGCCAATAATTATTTTGACTTTTGCGAGTCGGCATCTACTTAAATTTAGTGTGTATTAGTTAAATAGCAATTAGCGGCTCGACGTCGTCTTCAACTCTAATATTTTGCTTTTCTTCTGTTACATTTGTAAACTTGGCTTCATGCTTTTGCATTTTAAACGATATTAGTTTATAAATTTTAATGTAATCCTTTGTATCGTATATATTTCAGGCCACTGCTGATTATAACACGACTCTTATTACTTATTATTAAGTGAATCGTGTTACTGCACCGATAGCTCAATTTAGCACGCCTTGTTTTACGTATTTACACAGTAATTTGCGCTAGAACATCGAATTTATGAGTTGATTATACAAACAGACGAAGACTACTTAATTTCAAGTACTTAAATGTAATTTAGTTGAAATATCAGTTACAACACATTTAATTCAGAATTATTGTATATTACATAAGATTTTTTTACATTTACTACAATATTCTAAGTAGTACAGTAAACTATACAAGAAACAAATCAAGGTAATATGATTGGATTTGCTTTTTAAAATAGACAGATTCACAAATAATTAGAACGCTTCTTAATTCTTGTATGGTTATTTATTGGTTTTGGAATATATTTCTTTTTAAGAATGTCGATGCACATCAACCTTCCTTAAAATCATAACAGTTCAGAAATTAGTAAATAAACAAGTGAACTTTCCAGTTTTGATATGCATTGGACTTATTAATGTATTAGGTAATATATTACGATACAAGTGCGAAAAATATCAATTCGTAACCAGTGACGACCGAAGAATGTTTTGATTCGATGATGCGAATTACCTATTCACACGTGTATCGTACAACATTTTACAGTACATATGAGTATGTCCCTTTAAATTTTCCACATATGTTAACGGCACCAATCATGGAACATTTAAGAGAAAATTTTGTTTGTTTTTGATATTTCACCGACACCTGTAAATTTTCTACCGCTTTACGCTTTAAAAGTTGAATGTCCAATTCGTCCTTTATGTTTTCTATGTATTTAATGAAAGCTACTGCAATTGGTTTCAATATTATTAATCAATTTAAACTGTGGTTTTTTGCTCCAATCATGGAATGTATGGCGCCATTCATTTTCAAAATAACAAATATAAATGAAAAATTAAATTTAAGCAGCTCTTTGGCTCTTGTTTATGGTAAAATGTTGCCAGTGATTAAAAACTGACGGTAAATACTTGTTTTACAGGATTTGTCTATACCATCCCATTACTGGTGCCTGTTCCATTATAGGGGTGTTTACTATTATTATAGTTATGTAATGTGCTAATTATCGCACTATACTGTAAAAGTACTATCTAAATATTACCTCAATACCCAATAAGTATTATAATATTGAAGAAAAAAGAAGCAAATAAGTTGATTCAATAATGAAATGCAACCAATGTCTGTACAAGTACATAATTATCTAGCTCAATTGTCAAATTACCTATGTATTAAGTACTTTCATCATCACACATATTTTCAGTAGCAGTTTCAAGTCGCATACTTATGTGTTTACTCCGAAAAAGTAAAAAATTGTACTTGTACGATGGTACTTCCAAGATATACACTACGTATGCATTGTTTTGCTCATCTCTTATCTTCATAATTAAAAAGTAAACTGAAACTAGTACCACAATACATAACCATTTGAGATTTAGTACAGTCGCAATCAGATATATCGGAGCGGCCGAGGTGCTCTGAAATATCTGAACACGCCTCTATTGTCAAGGAGTTAGAGTGCGTGTTCAGATATTTTTGACCACCTCGGCCGCTCCGATATATCTGATGGCGACTGTACCAGAATAGACATAAAACATAAGAATAATGCAAATATTTTCATGTCAATAGTCAAATGTTACAAGAAATAAATATGCAATTGTATGAAACAAATAAATATTAAACTGGTGTTTTATTTATTCCGTATACTTTTCATTGAACTGGGGGAACACATTCCTACTAGTACCTATATTTGATCCAGTAACTGTATACATTAGCGTTTGCGTCAAATCCGATAGTTCTGATTTTTTTGCAGACTCGTAAGTTTAATACGAGACTAGAATTGTCTCTGTAGATCTAATAGTTTCCGAGATAAAGCCTTTCAAAATTTATAATTTTTTCGAACTTGAATTAGTAGGGTGTGCAAGTGGAATATGCACTTTTGTTTCAGGCGATATCGCTTGGCACGATTGTTCCTTAGGTCAAACAAAGCTGATTTGCCCCCCTCCCCCCCCCACCCAAAAGAAGGGGAAAAGGGTCAGCTCACCAGGTCCAATCTATGCAATATTTCTTCATGCTCTCAACAACTAAATATAACTTACCCTAAGTTATATTTATATCCCAACAAAAACATAAATGTGAAATGAGGCCAAGTTCAATATTAAGAATGTGTCGTTGTTGACTCGCCGACAAAAGAATTGAGATCTATATGGGTGCCAAGTTATGTGCTGTGTAGAAAATCCTGAAATTATTAAAGGATTTCACTTGGCTAGTTTTTGACGACAAGTTTTTAGTAAAGTAACATAGACAAATATAATAGCCTATACGTAAAAACTAGCCAAGACAAATCCTTTATAATTACAGGATTTTTTCTACACAGCACAGAACTTGGCACCCATATAGATCTCAATTCTTTTGTCGGCGAGTCAACGACACATATTCTTAATATCGAACTTGGCTCTCATTTCACATTTATGTTATTGTTGGGATATTATTACTTTTTCTACAGAAATTACTATACTATTAATCATGAAAGTAGTTTTGCCCAAGCTGAAAAGGCGACCCCCGCGCGGTCAATTGTCAAAAATATTCAGTTTTCAGATTTTTTCCTTTGTATACGCCTAATACCAAATATTTCTAAAAATAATTTAATTTGTTTTAATACTTCTAATAGTATTGATTGGCAGCGCCATCTCTCTCGCTAGCGCGGTATCACCCGAGTTGATCCAGTTAGAAGGTATGAACCATACTGTGTTCTACCTTAGAGATGGCTGGGGGGCGCCTAAGCCTTCAGTAAGAGATGCATATACTTGGAAAAATTCGACCAATGCTGCCGTGACCCCGGTGGCCGAGTGGCTCAGGCACCTGCCGCGATAGCAGAGGACGCTGGTTCGATTCCAGCCTGGGGCACGGAGGCCTTGGTCACTTTTTCTTAGTATATGACATTTATTTCAGTTTATAACTATTATATAAATCTACAGAGACAATTCTATACTGGAATTTGTAGCAAATTTAGTCTCCTTTAAAAAATGCCCCGACAAGGTAATATTCCTTTAGGGTTATAATTACCCAAATCTGAAAAACCCGAAATTTTCGAGGTTTTTTGACATACGTGGCGTTCGGCACTCGAGGTCACAAACTTGGATTATTTATTGAGCCAACTTCATAAACAACTTTGCGAAAAATCAGAACTACCGGATTTGACGCAAATGAACCTCACTGCAAAAGTCGACAAAGTTACTGGATTAATTGTGCTATAAGGGCGGGCGGTATGGATACAATACATTGTTAACGAGACGAGAATCAATAGTAACCATTCCAAGTAGCACAAAGCTGCATTATATAATTCTTATAACTTAACAAATACCTACTATCATCTTTCTTTCCTAGTGAAACAATAGGTAGTAGGTACATCAATAATAGGCACTAATTGTATCCTATGAAACGATTGGCTGCGTACGCGCGCCTATTTTAATTCCATCGCGGCATTATGGCAGCTATTTTGGAATTTTTATTTTGGCGCAGTTCGCGTGTGGTCGGCAGCGCCGCTTTTGGCGGGAAACTCGACGTCACAATAGCTTTGATTGCCGGCGGTGGTAGGGCTCTTCAAAAAAATTGTGACGTCGAATAACGTGGTGACAGATGAAATGGTAAGTGATCACTGATTTTGTTATAAATATATTATTTGCTAACCCTAAATTACGAGTAAAGATGTTTTCCCCAGTGGATACGTTACTAGATTTTTGTACAGTCAGCGTCAAATACTTTGTAGCAGTCAAAGTGGCCAAATAGTTCGGTACACCATACTAAATATATGGTGTACCGAACTATTTGGCCACTTTGGTTGCTACAAAGTATTTGACGCTGACTGTACCAACCGACTTCCGTTCGAATCAATTTAAGAACCCTAATCCAAACTTGATAAAAGTTTTTCTACTAATAATATTAGGAAAACCTAATTTTATGATATATTTTGTTTATTTCCCATAAAAAATATCAATGTAAGTGCTTTTCTCGGACGTGTAAAAAAACTTGTAAATGGAAATTGCTCTTATTAGTCCTTTACAATTGCCTCCGTTACAATATTTTTGATAATAGAATAAAGAAATAAGAACTAAATCTTTATGAAGACTAAATACCGGTGAGGAACCATTTGGGAGACGTGGGGGCTACTTGAAAACGTAATAACGGGGCAAAGTTGTTATTAAACTAACAACTTTGCCCCGATATATAATATTGATACCCGAGCAAGTAAGACTTTGCTAGCCAGGGCGATTCTTCACCACACCAAAACTAGCATAGTAGCATTCATTTGGATTTAATATTTAAATATTTATTTAATAGCATTCATTTGGTATGTTGTCACGGACGTCGAAAATCAATAGATACCTATTAAGTTCTAGTTAAGTTGTGAAGGAAACGTTTTTTGAAAAGAAACAGTGCGGTGGGACCATGGTTAAATTAAAATTGCCCGTAGACCCCTGGCCGCGTAGCCAACGTGCCAATCGTGGACGCTCCGTGGCGTATCGTAGTCATCTATCTCTATCGCTCTTCCATATTAGTGCGACAGTGATGGTTGCGTTTCGTTCGCTACGGAGCGTTAATTTACTGTTTAAAACGGTGGGACAACGGGTAAAAGAATACCCGTGGACCCACTGTGGTACAAAGCAGTTGTGACCGCTGTTAATACCTGAAAAATATTTAATCAGTCATCAAATCATTCATATTTTAACTTTTTAAATCAAAAATCAAAGAAAGAAAATACTTATAATATAACATTTTGAAAGTATTTATAACACATTTATAGCTTGAGTTTAAAGAATTATTCTTGGTTTACATTATTTATTTATTTAAACTTTATTGCACAAAAGAAAACTTGTCGTAAAAAAGGCGGACTTAATGCCAAGAGGCATTCCCTACCAGTCAACCTTAAGGCAAAGATTACATGATATATACTAGTCCTACCGTTCAGAAACTACCTAGATGTAAGATTATTTGCAATGTGCCATGTGTTTTCACTAACACTCTTTAATCTAACAACTATTATGTACCATGGTTTCGCAATAAAGATTTATATTCTATTCTAAAGCCGAAAGATTGTGGGCGGTGCTACGTATAAGTATATAAGGTCAGGTGGGGTAACTTGGTTTACGGGAAAAGTGAACCTATATGTTAGAAATCAAAAACTAAACGTTGTAACGCGATGTTACCCAGTCGGTAAGATAGTACTTATAGGCTGGCAACATTGTTTCTAAAAAATATGGGGGTAGATCACATATGTAAGAAAGGGGGGTATGCCAAAAAAAATCTATGTTATGTTATGAGTTATATTTCTGCTTCTGCAAAATTAATAAATAAAAGTGTTTAGGAGCTGATGTTCAAGGTAAGTGCAAGGTTATACATAATGTTCCGTTTCCTTGGCGTTATTTTATTGAAATACCGTTCATTTGTAGTTTTATTGATAGTGGAAAAAATATAACCTAAGATATGTCAACTGGGGGAAGTGAGTCTAGTAATACCGGGTCAAGAGAAACACATGTCCCTTTTTCCCTGTATAAGATGTCACAAACATTTTCATTGCCTGTAAAAACCATAATACATTTTAAATTTGTTTAAAATCAATTATAATAAATAGGAACATTAATTTAAAGATTTACCAGTTATTGGTCGTCGGTGACAAATTATTTTCAAATTGTCTTTTGATACACATGGGCGCATATTGCCATCAAATGTTAAATTATGGCAATTGGAAAGATTTAATTGTAAAATTATTAGTGTACTTAAGTTAAATTATAGCAAAAAAAAAATAGTACATTACTATAGAGGCCGGGAAACGAAGGGTCCAGGCCAAGTAGATATAGACGGCTGAGCGTAGCGAGGTCCTATAGGGATACGCGGCTGGCAACCCCGTTTCTCGCCGAGATTTGTATAGTGCTTATCTAAAAACTGCAACGAAATAATAATAAAAATAGGATGATGATGATGACTGTTTCATGTCCTAATATGATAGGTTATTCAGTGCGTGGGATATTGAAGGGGAACAAATATTTAATTATTTTGGCGCTACGACGCACGCCATTACGCTTTTTTTCCTTTTTTTGTGTTTTAAATTTTTACTTTCTGGTTACCAACAGGGGAACGAAAATTTGATTATCTTTATAGGGCTGTATCTCTTAAACCATGCGTCGTAACGCAAAAATAATCAGGAAACCCTAAAATAATGATAAAAAAACCGGCCAAGAGCATGTCGGGCCACGCTCAGTGTAGGGTTCCGTACCGTAGTTACTCTTCCGTCACAATAAGCTAAACTGGAGCTTAAAGTATAGTAAATTGTTAACCAAGGGATGAAACGGTACCTTTCACCCGAGTTAAACAAATAGGCAAATTTGCATAATCAGTACCTAATTAAAGTAAGTCTTTTTACTATGAAGGGAATTTTTTTTGCGATAACTCAAAAACAGCTAAACTGATCATGTCCGCTATAGTTTTCATTTAATGTCTTTCTTAAGCTCTACTTTCACGATTTTTGTCATATTTTTTGGACCTATGGTTCAAAAGTTAGAGGGGGGGGGACACATTTTTTTTTCTTTCGGAGCGATTATCTCCGAATATATTCACTTTATCAAAAAATGTTTTTTGAAAACCCCTATTAGTTTTGAAAGACCTTTCCAACGATACCCCACACTCTAGGGTTGAAGCGAAAAAAAAATTTCACCCCCACTTTACGTGTAGGGGAGGTACCCTAAAAAAAATTAAATTTTTAGATTTTATTGTACGACTTTGTCGGCTTTATTTATTTATATATCAATGCTAAATTTCAGCTTTCTAGCACTAACGACCACGGAGCAAAGCCTCGGACAGACAGACAGACAGACAGACAGACAGACGGACATGGCGAAACTATAAGGGTTCCGTTTTATGCCATTTGGCTACGGAACCCTAAAAAGTACAAAAATATTTTTAAAAAAGGTAATGGCAGAATTTTGCTTATATGTTTTTTATGGTTGAATAACAAGACAAGACGTGTCACAATTTGACGTTTAAAAACAAAAGAAGGTTGCCTTACAGGCCTAGGTGTGTAAGGCTGTATGAAATCCTACATACATATCATCTTCACTCATCGCACCGGATATGTGGTATTTCCGGACCTAATTCGAAATAGGTCATGTCAACATTTCATTGCAAGTTTGTGAAAAAAACTATTAAGGATTTTTTACTCCCACTAAACCTGTGTGTGTGTGGTCTTTGAATTGTAAGCTGATAGATAGAAATATAATATACAACAGGTAGGTACTACAGAACATTCGCATGTCCGTGTACTAATATTATCACAAAAAAATGTAGTTTCATTATCAGAGTTATCAGTTCCGTATAAAACGATGACTATATGACGATATGTATATGATATACGATGTACATTAGGTATAAGTGTACATAATGCATTGTTACAGTATAATACACGATTTTGAGTAATTTCATATTAAAGTAAGTTTAACTAATTTAAATAATGTTGTGACTTGTGAGGATTTTCTTATATTTTTAGGATTCCGTACCAAAAAGGTACAAAAGGAACCCTTTCCGTCCGTCCGTCTCTCTGTCATATTTCTAAATATCCTAGAACTACGTAAGCTATCGATTTGAGATTTAGAATATTTATGAATATCGCTAACCCAGACACATTGAAAGTGTTCTTTTTTATTTTTTTTATTATCTATGGTAAATTCCTATTATGAAGAGGGGGCAAAATTTCAAAGACAAGTAGTAATTACTTAGGTCAAGTGAAATATCATTTGAAAGAGCTCAAATTGTACATTCCAAAACAATTTTTTATATTTTTTCATAGTGAAAAAAACAAAGATCGGTGAAGGAAAATGTGAAAAAAATACCATTCCGGCTCAATCATCATCATCGCGGGAAAACCCAGACCCGCAGAGGACATTAACATTGTTTTAGAATATAAGCCTATCAATTAGGCGTAATACTCATAGTGAATTGACTAAACACAAGTTTTAAATCATATTTGACATATTCACGCAATCATAATACTCGTACGAGTACAATTCTCTACCTAACTAGATATGTAATAGCCAATTGACTCTATAAATATAACTATTTAGATTTTTTTTAGATTGATTTTAAATAATGGTTTGACGTATAAATATCGTTTTTGGTGCATATGACTTAATGACATATTTTTTAGTTGTATGGACGACATTCAGAAGATTGCGGGTCATTTCTGGATGAGATTAGCTCAGGATCGGGACAAGTAGCGTACTAGAAGAGAGGCCTATGCTTAGCAGTGCAAGTGGGCGATAAATAGGTATAATGGGAAAATATGTGAATGGTTAGAAATGCTTTTGGGGAAGGCAAACATTCCGAATGGCAGAAATCGCAACTGAAAAACTGGAAAATGTTTATAGGTAAATGGGTGAATATTAAAAAAAAAAACAATTAAAAAATTTATAATAAATGTTTGGGGATGACTCCACCTTTTACCTTCCGCACCAGCTTCAAACGTTTTTCGAATCCATCACACTCAGCATGCACTGCCGCCGTCGGCATTTCGTCCCAAATTTTTACAGTAACTTTTTTTAATGCTCCGAATTCATAATTTCATACATATAAAAAAGTTAAGTACATTTTAATCCGAAGAAGTTGGGGGCCTTTCATTTATGTGCATGAAATCCGCTAATTTCGCCTGACACCACGCTTAAATTGAATTTTTTGTGACGCATGGAGCCCCGTCTTGTTGAAAATAATTAGGGTAACGGCACCAGTCATGGAATATATAAGAGCAAATTTGTAGCATTTGTGACATTTCCCTAATACAAGTAAAAATTCTACTCCTTAGCTTAGCGTATTAAAAGTTGAATGTCCTATCCGTCTTTTATGTTTCAGGCGTATTGTACAAAATATACTGCAATTCGTTTCCACATAATCAACAAATTAAAACTATGTTTTTTATCTCCAGTCATGGACCATAAAGCTCCAGTGATGGAAAGGAACCAGTGATGGGTCCCCTATAATAGGCATGAGTACATGACCCTAGCGATCTGAAATATTAGAATGAGAATAGGAACAACGATTATTAATTTAAAATAAATGTATCTAATTCTACAATTCAATATATTAGGGCTCATTTAGACTATGAGAGAAGTCGCATACGAGATGAATTACATTGCGGTATTTGATCAGTCGGCAGAATTCCGCAATTTAGCTAAAATCCCATGCGGGTTTGGGCGCCATCTAAACAAGACCCTAAAGTACCGTTCGTATTCAGACTGCACCAGCATTACTGCAGCAGTATTGCAGTGCGATATGACTGCCGACTGCATTGCTGCCTCAAAAATGCGGCCAGCAGTAATGTCGCGTTGCAATATTGCTGCAGTAATGCTGCTGACTATCATACCATACTGCCACAAACGTGAAATTTTAAAATGGTTGACATGTTTTTAACTACATTTTACTTATGTATTCTTAAAACATGAAATTACGGCATGGCAAGCATCATTGTATAAGATTGTCCCATCATAGGAGGTAGCTCCTACAATGGGATTGGACAAAATGTCAAAAAAAAATTACATCTCTGGAGTAACAACATAATGTGTTGTATCCCTAATCTCATGGTTAATGCAAATAACAAACTCATTATAATTTACACGAAGTAAATATATTATTATAATTTAAAATACGTACTCACCTCTCTTAGCGGAGTTCTTAAGAATTCTTACTGATATTTTTTTCAGTTCCACGACAACTTTTGGCTTGGCGCCAATTTCTTAAGAAAAAAGCAAATTTAATGAAACATCAAACTTAAGATGCTCTATAACTCTTGTTTATGGTAAAAGGTTGCCAGTACTTATAAAGTAGTTTTAGTTACTTATTTTACAAAATTTGTGGTTTTATGTCCCATTACCGGTTCCTGTTCCATTATCTACTATAGGTAATTTCCGAGCATCATTCTTATATTTGAGCCAACATTTTTATCAAAGACTTATGTTTGATAGCACTCATTGATAACTTTTTCAATAAATACCAAAGAAAATGAGCCTACAAACTGCTCTCCAAACCATTAGGTACTGACGGTGCACTTTGGAATAAGGTCATTCCTCTGATTACCTGGAATGTCTTGTATGTTTGCTGCCCACAAACGATCATTTTGAGCATTGTGAGGTTTCTGTAATACGAAGTTTTTCGTCCAGAAAACGAATTCATCGCCTGCGTGGCAAGAAAGTACAGTGCTTGATCGATCTCGTATTATTTACTTTGTCGGTCGGAAATGCCGTGATTGCCGTGTGCTATTCTTTTTTTTTTGTCCTTATGAAGTTTTAAAATATGTAGCCAATTTTGGGATAGAACGGGGCTTTTTCCGGCGGACACGCCCTTACACGATTTTCACTACCCTATCCGTTCTTGTCGTACCGCTAACGACCAGGGCTATAACCGCGAAAATCGAAGTTCGTCAATTGCGGGCATTTTTTTCTGTGACTCTAATTACGTCTTAGTGAGAGTAAAAGAGAAAGATCCACGCTATTTGCGAATTTCCGTTTTGGCGGTAGGCCCCTAGATCTCTTTCGGTCTCCTAATAAAATTTTGATTCATCTAATAGTATAAACTCTAGTAGTAGCTAGTATGAAGTAGGCTACGTTCATTCCAAAAAGTTTAAACGCCGCAAACATTGCACTGATTTATTAAAAAAAATGTTGATAAAATTGGTTCCCGGTAAGCACTCGTATTAAAAACGAACTTAGTTCTCTTGTGCCAGAAATAACTTTTGTTTTGTTCTTTATACTACTATAGCAAAACTTTCGTGTACACTGACAAGATATTTCGGAGACGCCACCTCATGTGACGGAGAAACGATGCTGCATTGCCGGTCGCGACATGCGGTTCCTGAACACATCATAGAGAGCTTATAATATGTCAAATGTGTGTATGTAACTGTACATAATTAGGCATTATGCATAAACTACTACCTATTAAACTGCATCCACGCATGTGAGACGAAAATCAGTGTGTAGAACAGGAGAGAAGTTAATATACGCATACGCACGTCTCATAATCGTGTAAAGTAGGCATTAAACGCTCGTCAGTCCAGATTAAGTCAGTTTAAGAGAAGGTAACATAAATAAACCAGTGCATGAAATGGCAAACGGATTGTTGGAATGGAATTTAGACTCTAGATAAGCTAGAATACGTCGTTAGACTTTGACATCGACCAATGCAAATACGTTCTTCGAAAAGAATCATAAACAATCATTACTCGTAATATAAGCTCGTTGTTATTACTTATTTTAAGTGATACTGGAAAAAAATATCCCTATTTTCTTGCCTGATTTTTACTACTATTTAATAACTATTTTACTCTTATATTGATTTGTCACAGTCATGATAAGGCACGATTAACCCGATGATTATAGTCGGCGCAACGTGAGAACCAATATGGGACGCCAAATATACAAGGTGTAATAAAAATACTTATTGCAGTCACGGACCACTTTAACAATTCAAACAATTTCACGGCCTCTGTCAAAAAATATTTTAGGAAATGAATAAAAACCCTTGTTTTAATCTATTTTAAAATTTACTATTATTATAAGTTTCAATTACACATAGGTCTCGTCAAGTTTACTACAAGATTTCCTAATAAGTATGTTTAGAGTAACTGACCTACTGCGGACCTTTAAAAAAACCCTGGTATAAGTGCATATTCAGTATCGTGTGAAAGAAAACGTAGAAAAATTTTTTTTCGATGCTAAAATTTTTTGGCCCTTTTATAGAGGGTTAGCCGACTTGGACGACCTAAATCTAACCTACCCCATTGACAAAAAAACTCGCTACAAAATATTTATTCTTCTACTTTTTCCGACTGCAGGTATAGATGAATTCCACAAAAAAAATCTCCAGTATTTTTAGTTCCATTCGCATCTTTACCAATGTAATTTTTCACCAATCTGTTTCATTTACATGCGTATGCTTTACCCGTAGAATATATTTCCACTGGTTTATTTTTGTCACACGTTTTAATATCTAATCTTTTTTTTTTCACTAGACTCATCTTTACCATGTTTTAGCATGAATACTAAGCGGGCGGGGCTAGAACAAAGCCTAATAGTTGTAATTGATCCCACCAAAATATTTCATGTAAAATATTGCAAAACGAGACCATTAGGCTATGTCGAAAAGTGATCAGATGTTATGTAAAGATAAGCTTCTAAATGTATGTATACCTACCCCCTAACACTAAAATCCCTAATCCTACACTTTAGTGAACTTATGTGTCCACTCTCGCTACTAAGGTAGGTATTTACGGTCCTTGACCGTAGTAACGAAATGACCAGCCTACATTATTCACCTGGATAATTTCAATTATTTATCCGTGGAAAGGAAAAGACAAGCAGTTAGTTTTATATTTATTATTAAAACACGATTAATCATGTATACTTAGGACGAAATAAAACAAACACTGTACTTTAGTTTACGTAAAAATAGGACAAACAAATTGGGAATAGGGTTATTTTTGTATAATGTATTGTATGAAACTATATGGGTACCCACAGTTGACTACGGAACCCTAAAAACAAAAATAGACTCTATAGTTTATCTCGTGCTCTATCTTTAATAACAATATTCAAGTAGGTACAGTCGAGTTCATAAATATGTATACATTTTTTCACCTTATTGCAATGGATTAAGTTTTTTTATTTATTAAAAAACTGATCGGCGATTGGCTCTAGTCACACCTGATGGAAAGTGAAGACAGGGCCTAAGATGGAGCTCACCGGTTCAGTAGTAGCCTATTCACTCTTGCTTTAAAGAGACCGAGGTCATATTTATCAGGGAATACAGATGGCGGGAGCGCATTCCATGCTTTATCCGTCCGTACCAAAAAAGAGGAGGCAATCCGTTTCGTGCGAACAAATGGAACATTTACTACGAACGGGTGCATTCGCTCCCCACGCCTGAATGTCCGATGATGGAAAGGGGAAGGTGGGATCAGGTCGTGCAGTTCCTGTGCGCACTCCCCGAAATGTATCCGATAGAACACCGATAGGCTAGCGACGAGCGAAGGTGAAGAAATGTATCCCTATTTATAACTGTTGCTATTATAGGTATTATCAACGCTTAATTTTCCATTTCGGGGCGTGGGGCTGAACAAGATTGTGAGTTTCATACGCAGCTACAGCATAAGATGCATCCAATTAGACAACAATATTTGCGTGATGAAATGAAGTACGAGTGTGCGATAACCGCAACCGGACCATACCGGCTGGGTTGAACCGTCCGTCCGCCCCGCGGCCTGTCCAATAGATATCGCACAGGCTAGTAAACACCGCCATCGACAACAGCTTAACTCGTGGCGAACAATTAAGAAAATCCTTTCACGTGCCTATAATTATTTGTATTTATTTGCTAGAAAGTGACATCGAAATATTAGTCCAGCTCAATTATGTCGTCTTACGGCGTGAATATTTTACTATAAATACTTAATGACTAACATGAATTTACTCTAAGTATATGTACATTTCATACAACAATACCTAGTAACAATGTCAATATTTATAAATCGATAATTATAACAAAAAAATGAAAACCAAAATTAGTATAATAATATTATTATATAACAAACACATGGACAAAGGGTCCAGCTTTGCTTGACTCGTGAGCAACATTTGCAACTGCAGGTTTTACACGCGCACCTTTTAATGTTATCGCGACACGTGTACTGAAGGCCTACCGCGAACCACGTTCGACGTGTTGCCTCCCTGTCATACTTACGTACGAATTTACAAGTGTGACAGTAACAGAGAGGCAACACGTCGAACGTGGTTCGCGGTGAGCCCATCAACGTGCTCACTAGCGCCACTGGAAAATAATTGTAATTATTTAAATTTAACAACAGATATTTAAAAAAGGGGGCCGCTACGTACTGTATTTTTTATTATCTATAAGTAACTTTTGAATCGGATCCCTTTGTTTGACATAATTATTGAAAGTCATAATGTAATGATAGTCATATTATCATTAGTCATAACTCTGAAACCGTTAACTTTTCAGGAATTTCCTTAGATTATCCTATAGATAGGTTAGGTTAGGTTAGGTTTGTTTTATGGCAATCCTGAAAAGTTACGCGTTTCTGAGAAAAACCAAATTATGACTAACGAAAATGCGGACAAACAATACATTATGACTTAAAACTTTATGGGAAACAATAGAGACCCCTTTTGAATACATCCTAATAGTTTTTATGTTGCTGGATTCGTCGATTTACGAACTCAAAACAAAAACGGCCGTTTTAACTTTGGGCGCCTAGATTGACGAATCCAGTAACGCATAAACTATTCTGATGTATTCAAAAGGTACTAAAATATAAAATACAGTACGTAGCGGCCCCCTTTTTTAATATCTATCGTTAAATTTAAATAATCACAATTATTTAGCAGTGGCGCCAGTGAGCACGTTAATGGGCTCTTAAGGACGGCTGCTTTACCATACATACGTAGTCCCCATTTTCCTCTCTGGATATTGAAATTATGGAAAATATATTTACATGATTGATAAACAAACACATTTCGTCTAAATATTTTCTATAATATTAATATCCAGAGAGGAAAATGAGTGCTACGTTTCTATGAAAAACTATTTCGCACGGGTCCTCCATTTTCGTCTTAATCCTATAAGCTATCCAATCCACCCCTTGCCACGACTACCTTAGCAGTTTCAAACTGTCATATTCGCTAAAGTCTGCGTAACTTACTTCCTATACATTTCGCTCGCACTAATATGCGAGTACGAGCGAGATGCATATAGAAAAGTTACGCACACGCTAGCGAATATGTCAGTGTCAAACTAGTGTCTTAAGGGCCCTCCACACTCGTGCGCGAATCGAGGCGCGAAGCCGCGATCGTGAGTGTGGAGGGCCTTCGTGTCGATTTCGCAGATTGTTCACGTCTTCGCGCCTTATTCCCCGTTTACTGTCGGTATTTGGCCCGCGTCAAAGGAGACGCGAAGCGCGAACTTGCAAGACTCCACACTCGCAATCGATTCGCGCCGCGATTCGCTCACGAGTCGGTTAATCTGTTAAACTGTCGTAACCTTCTATGGCGGCTACTTGGTTATATTCGGTGCGAATAGGTGCGAACTTGATCAACCAAAAATCAATTTGACAGTTCCCAGTTTGAAGTGAGTGCCTTGCCGCAAACTAAATCCGATCAGCTGACGCTTCGGCGCCATCTTGCCGCGAACCAAACTGCGAAATCGCCGTGAAGTTGTGCGAGTGTTGAGTCTACGTCAACGTCGCGGTATGTTCGCGATTCGCGCGCATAGTCTGGAGGGGGCTTAAGGTATCATTTAACACGTGTTTTTTTCTATGTAACAATTTGCTCTGCGACGAGGCCCTTGTAAACATGTGATCGGGTTGATGCGAGGCTCGGCCCCGGGCGACTGCCCTGCTCGCCACCCCCTAAGGCCGCCACCACAGATATTTAGTATCCGATTAAACCACTATCTATTGTTGTTTCTTGTTTTTATATACAATGTTTTATTTCCAAATATATATGTTCTATTTCTATTTTCTTTCTATAAGTGTAAAATTCTTGCTGGCAGCAGTTGCAGCTGACCTTTATGAAAAAGTACCTACTTATCCCAACCCTATGGATTTGCCATCTGTATATACAATTTTATGATTTCATTTTAAACGGATATGTTGCGGAATACGTTGTGGAACATTTTAAAACCGAAGCTCTGGATTCATAAATAGGTACCTAGTGTATACCTACTTGTTTAATTTCAGAACGTAGTCAAGACAAAAACAAATCCAAGAAATGCTTATCACATGTTGATAGTTATCCTATTTTTAGCTTCGACATTTTGATGATACCTACTTACACTTGTCCGAATCGTGATTGACCAGTAATAATTCACCATGAATTATTTCTCAGCACACAAGTGTATATTGTCGACTTGTGTAATGTTCTTAATATTATGTCGCAATTTAATACTTTCTTGAATTGTTCATACGTTTATTATGTTCACGTCGTCGCAGACGGCGCGATAAGCGAGCCGGCTGAAACCGGCGCGCACGCCGCCACCGGCCGCAGGGGGCCGTGCGCACACTCGCTCACACACAACGCACACACTCTCGCTTGACACTGTACCGATAACGCTGTCGGTTTTGCTAGTTCAAACACGAACTAGGTATCTGATGACGCAGTATTTTACACCATATTTGCACTAGGATCCGCTATTTACAGAGCAACATTGCTTTATCATTGTCGAATGGATTAAAGCTGATATTGTTAGGATCGCGGTTTCGGAAGACCGACTGCACGCGGGGACCAGCAGATCTGCACGTGATTAGATAACCGTCCCAGACGGTCCTTACGTGGCTACCTAAATTTTCCGATGGCCTTACGAAATAATCCCTTATCTAGAGTACCTACCCGTGTAGACAGATTTGACAGTGACGTCAGTGACCAATCGGTCTGCGATATATATAGCTGAAGTATTATTTTACAAAAAAAAAATCAGGCAAGGTATTGTAGACAGCTAGTTTAATGATAATATAGACAACAGATAATAATAGGCATACCTCCCTCGTGTGCCTGAAGCTAAAATTAGTAGGTAAAATAAGAATGTCCCTCATATTTCAGAATAAGTCAGTCGTCACTAATTCACCTTGGCCCAAATGTCTTAGCTAAAGCAAACCAATGACTCCAATGAGGATAAGCTTAACGCAGAAGGCGATTTTGGAGCCCTATGTAGAAGTTAACTAGGTATAGACGTTTTAATGGCACGCGTGACGGCATATCAGAAATAGGTACCTACTGTTTGTAAATCAAAATCTTATCCTGGCACACTTTCTAATTATCAATATTCTATGAGGGCCCGAGACTTTTTTTTTTTGGTTGAGTATACATATCTACCCAGCGTAGTTTTATTGGAAGGGACTTATAGCTTGGCTTAGCAAATATACCACCCATAAGAAGGAAGCAACTCGGGCGTTCATAAAACAATTATTTGCGTTTTTCGGGACATCTAAGCACAATATGCGACGAGTCTAGAAAAAACAGCTAACCAAGCTCCGGCTTACCCAGCATAAACGACAAAAAAGCCTAATTTCCCATACATATTTACGAAAAAGACTATGAATTACTGACAGGAATAGACAAGATAAAAGCTCAACTGTAAAACTAATGTTGGTATACTTTTTATCCGGGTCTTATTTTATTTCTGTGTTTTCATTTGGACTTAGCTCAATATTAAATCATAAAATTTTATAATCTAATTTATTTATTTTTCAATAATAAAATAGGTACTTAAATAATTGTGCAAGTTTGTTTTCAGCTACGCAGTTATATACCAATGACAATGCTTATTTTCAATTAATCTTTAGATCAAGAGATAATTATATAATGTTTGTGGCAAAGTCCAAAGGTATTTTGATTTAACAAGAATTTTGCCTATACCGACGGCGCCGATAGAGTTATAAGTCTGTACGAAATGAAACCGAAAAATATGACGGCAATTTAAAAAAAAATATAGCGAAATTATACTCCTGAAAATAAGTAAATATAGAAAATAATGTATGCCTCATATTCATGAACATAGAACATGTTGGAATGCTTAATATTTACACGAAGTCTGAATTTATGTTTTGAGAATAATGCCAAATGTTGTGATCGTTAATGTTAGGTCTGATATAATTTTTAATAAAAAATAAATTAATTAATGAATTACCTAATTTCATTAATGTCGTCATTAATTACCTAGCCCTAGCGCGAGTGCGAGTGGACTTTAAACTAAACCGATGCAACCATAAAGGGATTCATACTAAGAACCAGCTCGAGATCGTTTCACACTGAATGCGTATCAGTCACCTATTGAACTACGGCCTATCAGACTGGTAATAACTGGCCGGCGGCCGCAGCAGGCGGCTGCCGATAACACTCGGCCACACTACCACGGGGCGCTCGCTAACCGTCCTTTACAACTCTGCTGTACAAATATAGCCCCTATTACAAACCGCAAATGATAATCGAAACAACAGCAATAACAAAACAAGCTCATTAACCGCACGCCATACAGATCGGTATAGTTTTAACCAGTTTACCCAAGGGGAACGTTAAGCATATTCGCGGGGGATACGTCCGCTTATCAGCACGTTGTCACTCGGAGATGTTTTATAAGTAAGCACCGCGCGCGCTAGCCACCATTGTATCGGTGTATGCCGAACGGTGACCACGTTCTAATATTGGAGCGATAGTGATCCATAATGTTAGTTTTTCCGCAATGGAGACCAGAGGTGGCCGGGGAGGGGTGCAGGGTGCAACGGTGGATGCCCGCCGACCGTTTCGCGCCCTACATTGCTAGACCAGTGATGTTACCTGCAGTACAAACACAGGTATTTTTTGACACTTCCCAGATTATTCATTAATATATTAAAATATATATTTCTCTCTTAGATTTTGGCACCACATATTAGTAGGAATTTCTCTCATTATATTGTTGAATCCGGAGTATCCTCACATTTCCAATTCATTTCCCTTTACATACCCGTTTTTCACTAGTGTGATTCTATTGCAAGGACATATCTCGCACGACATCCCTGCCGAATTATGTCCTTTATGAATCTCAATCAAGAATGTAACGACGGTGTTTTGTTTATACAGATTGACGAGGAGTCGTCGTCGGGAGGGTCGTCGCCAGAGCGCGAGCCGCAGGAGGTTGCGTGCGGCTGGCGCGGCTGCGGCGCGCACTTCGGCAGCGTCGCGCGGCTGTCCGCGCACGTCGCGCGCGCACACGCGCTCGCGCACAGGGATGGCCTCTTTTATTGCGGCTGGCGCGACTGCACCAGGCCTCAGAGAGGATTCAATGCGCGGTTAGTATCTATTTGCAAAGTACAAAGCTCTTCGGTGCAGACGTTTTGCTCGGAAACTTAAACCGGCTACGGCGTAGCGCTACGACCGCAGCTTCACAGTAAATAAGTTTAAACTTATGTTGTTTTGACATTGGTTACACTGAAGGCACGGTGAGTTTGATAGCTCAAAATAAAGAATCCTTGACGATTAAAGGTTAAAACAAAAGACTTTATTTTTATTTTGTTGTCGTACAGCTGCCATGCGATTTTCAGTAACAAGCTCAAGCTCACTGATAAGAACACTACCGCGTCCGCTATACATCCCTTTTAATATATTATATAATATGCATAATATATATGATATAAATGCGAAAGTAAATTTGTCTGTGATACCTAGGATAGTTTTTATCAATCATCACATCATCATTCCACGGTGACAAAGTCGCGGGCAGAAGTTGTTATACAAATATCTCATATCTCAATGAAGGTATCACTGAATTTGCGTTTGTTTGTCTACAGGTACAAGATGCTCGTGCACATAAGGACACACACGAACGAGCGACCGCACACGTGCAACCAATGCAGCAAGAGTTTCTCCAGGGCAGAGAACCTTAAGATCCATCTAAGATCACACTCGGGTGAAAAGCCCTACGTCTGCCCTTATGAGGTAATTATATCATTTTACAAGGTTTTATTTACTTCACATGAATCTAAATAGTGCCTGTGCCTTTTATCTTCCCTCACCTCAAAGTGACAATTTCATAAAATAACCAGTTCATTCAGGCCTTACGCTTTTTTACAAGTTGCGAAAAGATAACAGCACAATATATATAAACAAACAATGTATGTTTGCAAATCAAATGTAATTTAACTACGGGCTAGAAATATTATAGCTAAAAGTGTATTTTTTGCCAACAGGGTTGCGGCAAGGCATACTCAAACTCAAGCGACCGCTTCAAACACACGCGAACCCATACAGTAGATAAGCCATACTGCTGCAAAGTTCCCGGCTGCAACAAGAGGTACACGGACCCGTCCAGCCTGAGGAAACACGTCAAAACCTACAAACACTTCACGTCCAAACACACGCCGGAACCGCACAGCCCCGAAGCCAGCTCGCCGGCAAAGGAAAACAGCTTCTCTTATAACAACATACAGTCCACATCACCAATGCGTATCCAGTATTCTCCACCAAGAAATACTTCACCTACTATACCACCTTACAATCCTATCCTACCCATGAGCGATACGATACCGACCGCGCCATACCCACCCATTTTGGAGCCAGTATACCCAAGACCACTGGAAACTATGTACCCGTTGAGATTGCCTATTAACGAAATGTCGTATGTAGAGTACACGCAGATGTATGAGCACGCCTACAGAAGCTATTACTGCAACGGCGTCAGCTATCCAGTACTAAGACCAGCAATCGGGGAGAAAATATACACGTACGAGGAACCCCGGATCGAAGCTTTCCCAAAAGTAATGGAGACTGCGGAAGTGAAGTCAGTGTCGGATATGCCGTTAAACTTGAAATGCACCAAACGGGAGAGTAACCCGCTTGACAAAAAAGCCCCGCGCCTAGACTTGCCGTTAGATTTAAGCAACAAAAGATAGTATTGGCAGTATTAAATAAATTATTTTTATAAAGTAATATGAAAGTATTATTTTTTCCTTGATCAGTAAAAAGTTAGTCGTTCCCGGCACTTGCGCGAGACAGATCAAACATTTACACTCCGTTGCTGATATTCATCGTATTCAGCACATCTTTATCACTACGCAAATATTTTACATGACGAGGTGAGTTTCCATGCTTTGTTTATAAAAACTTAACATGTTATATTTATATTAAAAAGAAGACTATCAGTTTTAATCTTCATATTTTTATTTAGCAACTTACATTCTTAATAATTGACTGCAATTCATGGTCAGCGGTTCTTGCTGTATGCAATAGTCATCGATGCAAATACAAACATGATTTTAGGATAATGTTGAACTTTATTGTGCTATTGCATATTATATATTTATTTATTTAGTTAATGGCCAATTGGCCACAGTGCCCATACATACAACCAAATTTTACCGCTTTCCAGGCATACTGAGAAAAGTATGTAGGTACGATTTATCGATCACATACGTGTTAATGAGTTTCAACCTTAACAATTCACTTCAAGGTTCAAATTAAATTGTCCTTCGCAAAATGAGATTAGTCTTCAAATCAATAACCAAAACTTAACTATTTGGAATATATTTGCATATTTTAAAAATACCTTCAAGACTAGTGTAAATAAGGGCTTTTGTGTACGCCACGCCAGGATAGAGAGAGAGAGATAGAGAGGATAGACAGGTGTCCAAAATGAAGCAAAATTGAATTAACTAGACTTAAATCGACCGGGATATAAACCGTGATCACGGGTATACACGGGTAATCACGGTTTATATCCCGGTCGATTTAAGTCTAGTGAAACTAACCGCGAATCATTCAAAACTGTTATTGTAAATTTGTTTTTTTTTGTAATAGTCGAAATGATGGCGAAACATATTCCCCTTGTATCACTAAGGGATAAGCACTCAACATCATATCGCAACGCATAATCGCCAACAAACTGTTTTACAGTTTGGCGAAACTTTAATTATAAGTACATTGTATATTGTGATTTGTGAAATAAACTAAAAAATATATATATATAATATATATATATAAAGTGACAGATAAAGTCGCCAAATATGTCGGTATACATCCTTATTTAAAAAGTAATAAAGGTGTGTTCAAATATATTTGGCCATTTTTACCGTCACTATATATTTGACGCTGACTGTGCCTAAGATTAAAATATACCATCCCTGATTCGAATTGCTCAGACGAAATCGATGACCTTTATTATTTTATTATATAAACACTTACAGTGGTGATTTTGGTGTTTTATAGGAAAGCATCATTTAATATTTTTAGATTGGAACTCTTGGCTTTAGTAGAAACGCCCATAATAGTACAGTCACGTCTGAAAACCTCGACACGATCGAAGTTCCAAAAATATGTATACATGCCTTTATGGGCCATATATTAGGGTAGTGTCTACATATTTTTGGCACTTTGTCCGTATCGATATATTCAGACGTGATCGTACCATAGCAGTAGTAGTAGTCATAGTGCATCTCATAACTATTACAAGTAGTCCAAAGACCTAAAATACTTGTCGCTGAGGAGTTCCATTCTGATTTTCACCAGTATAGGTAGTTTCTATTGCAGCAAGTAGCAATACTTAAATTCAAATGCTTGATTTGTTGATAAAAATACAAAAATCGCTATAAGTATGCGTATATGATTTGAAGACTTCCCTCAATTCGTGAAAGAACCCATCATCAGAACTGAATTATGGCCAAAATGGGACCAATCTTGAAGATAATACTTTTCAATAAAAAAAAAAAAACCAAATCGGTTATGAAATGACGGACGTTTAAGATAAGAAAAAAAAAACATTTAAAAACATACAACCGAAACAACCTCCTTCTTTTGGAATATTTAAGTCAGTTAAAAAATTATGGCATTTTAAACTCTTGTGAAGTCGGTTCTTTTGTGTTCTATGTTGCTATGATTTATATTCTAACGAAATAGCGTATTATGCGCAAGAAACTATGAAAAAAATGGTTCTCAAAAAAAAAACATCCCTTATGTTTAAATCTGTAAATTTTTTGTTGATGTCCGTAATTAGACAATTTTAGACAGATTTTAGGCCGATATTATTGGCCTAAAATAGAGCCCGCGTAGCCAACATGCCAATCGTTAACGCTCCGTAGCGAACGAAACGCAACTGTCACTGTCGTACTAATATGGAAAAGTGATAGAGATACGGAGCGTAAATGATTGGCATATTGTCGACGCGGGCAGTTCTTATCGCTATGGTCTTAATATGCATCAACACACGATAAATTTTTTTTCCATTTAATTACTTTTGGTTTAATGAATTGATTTCAGCGAAGGAAATTAAAATATATTTTTTTGTTTTTTTAATAATGTCAACGCAATATTGTAATCAATATTTTGCCGACTGTACAATGACCCCTATCCAGCCCCACCACACACAACAGCCGTAATAACCCTCGGAAAACCAGTTAAAATTTGGAATTTGTTGCGCAAAAATTACGATACACAATTATACGTATTTTCGGATACCTTATAAAACAAAGTCCCACGCCGCGGCTGTTTGTGTGTATGTATGTTCGCGATAAACTCAAAAACTCTTGACCGGATTTTCATGCGGTTTTCACCTCCCGATAAGAGTGATGCTTGAGGAGGTTTAATCGTCTAATTTGTTAACCCGCGCGAAGCCGGGCCGCGTCGCTAGTGTTCAGTCAAGTGTAAAAATATGGGTGTACACATCTTACTCAAAATTTTTGTGAAAAATTATTTCTGTTATAATTTAGTGAAAAACGATTAGCTATTTAGCTGTAACGCAGCAGACATTAAAGTTTAAAAGTAAATACGCATTTTTTGTCTGTGCGTAAAAAAAATCTTTAATTATTCGTTGTAATGATTTTTTTTTTCACCAAGGTGTAAAAATAAATAACGTATCGTGTGCAGAACACGCTAAAACTATTTTTTTTTTTCGGCAAAAGAAAAAAAAGATTTTGGCGAATTCGGCCAAAACTTACATACAACATTTATACAACATTTTTTGCTCCTTATGCTCTCAGGAACGCGTGGTTAAAATTTGTCACCTTAAAGTGCATGTTCAGATATTTTTTATATCTAGTAACTATTTAGAGCGAAAGCTTTATTCAAGCCTTAACATACTTGGACGCCGACCTTTCCTTCTAAAAACAAGCTTATTGCAAACGTACCCTTAGATTAACGGATTTCATTTATAAATAAAAAATCGTTTCTTTAAATTACAATTCAGTATTTCAAGTATATTCATTCACATAATCCACAATATAATGATAAAACAACGACACACAACAGATACCGTTTTACATTCTTCAATCTTCGTAGCTCACTCTAATTTAATGTTGATCCATTAAAGAGGTCCACTGATTACCAGTTCGCCGGACGATATCGGCCTGTCAGTTATTCGCAAAAGCCGATATCGTCCGGCGAACTGGTAATCAATGGCCCCCTTAATGCAACAATTCAAATTACAAGTCATAGCCATGAGGTGATTCGCTAGGCCCGTACAAGGCGGGACATGCCTTCCGCGATCGTGTTTAGCGCGTCCAAGTCCTTGCGTGCCGTGTCTAGGAGGTGAGCCATACCGCGCTGCTGGAGAGTCAGGAATTGTTTCAAGTCTTCTTGTGCACCTGGTGGGCAAGAGAGAGAGATAATAAAGCGAGTTGTGGTTCATGTACACAATAGTTTAATGCTCGACAATAGTGTATAAAATAAAAATCCGAGCAATTGCAGAAAAAATGCATTATGGTTTGAAACCGAAGGACCGGCGGTGGGCCGGATAAAACCCTTGCGCGGGCCGGAGCTGGCTCGCCGGCCGTACTTTGCTCACCACTACAGCTCCATTGATTCTTGCCCGGATGTAGAAACACCGCCTTCGTTTTCCTTTAAAAGTTACACGTATTGTAGCTTTCGTCATCAATCACCTATAAAATAGTTGTATAGGTTTGACAAGATAAGATTACATCGATTATAAGCACACGATGATGTCATTGTAATTTACCCTTTTTTGTAATTGAAGTTACACGAGCGACGTCTGCAAGATAATTAAAGTACAAATTCTACTTTTAATCCTTATACAATATCGTCATCTATTGAGCAAAATGATTAGCTCTGATAATGACATCAGCTTAACTTCGTTTTACCCGCTTACCATAATTGCTAGACCCCAATACAGCATAGTGTCAGGATGCCTGAGGGAGAGGGCGGAATTCTCGTGGCAGTTTTTTTTTTTGTAACATACTCTTGCGGGCTTACAGTTATGTCAATTATGAATTATACAAATATTAGATTACAATGAAATTAAATTATTTCAAGTTACAGCTAAATAACATTAAATTACAATGAAGTTAAAATAAATATCACTTTGTAATTATTTATGTGCGGTCTAGATGGTTTGCAAAGGAAACAATTTTTGCTTTTAAAAATGTCATGTTGTCGGCAAATACGTCATTTTAATTGTTATTAGGGACTTCTCATTTATTAACTTTCGATATTTCTATATTGATACAATTAAGAACACAGAATATTAAAAAAATATTAAAAGTAAATAACAAGCGCTCTTATCGCTAAAGAGAAATCTCTTCCAGATAACTTTTGAGTAGTTGAAAATTCGAAATAGAGATATGGAATTAAAACTAAGAACTTAATAGTTACTAGTTTCTCATTGAATTACTTCAGTTCTGTTTTTTTTTTTTTCAATTACACGTTCAATGTCTCTTTTAGTGTTAACAAATATTCCATTACTTTCTTTATAAAAGAAATAAGTAGTTGTCTTTTTTCCATATTATCTGCTTATATTACTACTTCTTTTACAGTCAAACATCCATCAACTTTTCTATATGTTGTGTTCTATTATAATATTCTAACTTTTTAATATGTTGTGTTCTACGTTGTATCGATATATGTTTATCGGAAGTCGATAAATGAGGACTCCCAATGACAGTTCAAAAAGGACACAATAATTCCGATCTGATAGGTATATCATTGTATAATATAATTTTAGCAGGTCTCTTTAAAAATTAATTGTAGTATGACAAAGGTTTTTACTCTGTCCAATCCTTATACAAAACTGACGGGTGCTTGCAATTTTACGGTGAAATGCATTTAAATTGGACAATGGCGTCTAAAAGGGTGCTAAAAGGTTAATAAAATTCTATTTTTACTACTGATAAATAAGACTAAATAAGTAAAATATTATTTACCTTTAATATAAATAATTTAAAACAAAATACGAAGCACAGTGGTCGATTTAACCGAATTCTTAGCCATGGTTAAATAAACCGTAGCGATGTATCTCTTCATAGTAAGGAAAACCTTATATCTTTCATTTCCTTTTCTTTTTGTATAAAAAAAGAACATTTGGTACGAATTTGACGGTGCTATGTCTTGGCTAATAAGAAAATACTGTAAAATATACATTAAATATTTAAAATTTATACAATGCTGTCATTTTTTTTCATTAAAAACAACCGGCAAGCTTTTAGTTGGAGAACAGAGTATAGTTACGCTACGGTGATTTTCATTATAATCCTTAAACTTTTTTGTTCTACTCGTCCTGAACTCCTGAAATGAGAGCAAGCACACATCAATAAGAACGTAGGATGTGTGTGTGCGACTTGCTTTTTCTTGAAACACTAAACCTTGACAGCCAAGCCACTACGAACTCTTGAATCGATCCGCAAAGATAATTTACCTGGATCTAGTTGATACCGCTCGTGGGAGCTGCCGCCGATGGCGCTCCTCTGTAGCCGCACAGCGCTCAGCAACTCGTTCAGTCGGCCCTGAGACAAAACAAAATATTTACATATTAGAACTTCAGTGTTCATGCAGAACTCCTAATCTCTAAAAAATCGTGTTCGACACCTGAAATCAGGAGTCACGATTCATTCGGTTTTTCTCTAATGCATAATTTTGTCAAATTTTGCTGATCCGACCACTCCGATCCGACCGATCCGATCACGACACAGTTTGTGACTAGTTTAAAAAACTCTTAAATAACGCTGCTGTCCATCATTTTCGGCGCTAGCTCTTGAGATGAATCTATAATATTAGACGCGATGCCGTGCCGCCACGAGTTTGCTTAAACCATTCAGCACTAATCACGACAGGTTGTCGTTTTGCCTCTACGAAGCATTTCCTCTACATACCGGGAATCTTATGTTATCGGCTACGACGTAGCGCTACGACCGTGAATGTGTTAGAGTCACAAGGACCAAGGACCTACGCAAGGAAGTTACGCTCTCATTATAAAATGACAATTTAAAATAACATGATGACATGAACATTCAAGTAAAATACAAATATGTGCTGAAGCGTCACATGCGGAGATCTAACATTGAACCATCGCACTGGGAGACTTCGGCACAAGATCGGCCGAAGTGGAGGCATACAGTGAGGACAAAAGTGCAAGCCTTTGAAGAGCAGAGGCGAGTGGAACTTGGTGGCCGTACATTTACTGCAAAAATAGGCTACGTCAGCCACCTGAGAGCTCACGATCGTCGCTCACACTAGCCAGCACAAACTGATTCGCCGAGGCCGGAACCGGCCAGAACAGGATGATGATGATATTTATGTCTAGTACTAGTAGACCTAGATAAGTCTGCAGCGATTTTGATAGCACACGCAGTGCAAGTGATATTTATACGTCATAACTTCATAGATGTTTGACGTTTAAAATAACACTTGCACTGCGTGTGCTATCAAAATCGTTAAAGATTTGTCTTGGTTTGTAAAACAAATAAAATAGAGCCAGTAGAAGTTACCTTCTTCGGTCTAGTTTCAGTTAAGGATACGAATTAAGTGTTCCTGACTGTATCGTGCAGTAAGCTCCCGGAAATACATTTTTTATCGGAGCTCTGTCTGTATGCGACTATCGATTTGATAGTGACAAACCGTTTCGATATTTCGTGATAATTCGTGTTACAACTCATTACATAGCATAGCTTAAACACCTGCCCCAATGCATTTGCGTGTGATTGCAATTTTAGGTTTTCTTAGATAAGTATCCTGAATTACACAAATAAGTACATATGTATATGGGTTTTTGTTGTTGTTAAGCTGTCCTGCTAGCCGAGCGATAATAAATAGTTGCATAGTTTTTTAGCAGAAAGGGCTTATAGAGTCAGACCATGGTAAGTTGGCAGCGATTTTGATAGCCCAGCCTCTGCAAGTATTAAGTAAACGTCATAATTTCATAGCAGTCTGGCCGAGCCGTATGAATGTTTGCCACCGACGTAGTATTAAAAAAAACCTGCAGAAAGAGATGCTAATTGTTTTGTGCCTCGACAAGAAACGAGACGATGAGATTTTGTGCTAGAAGGCCTAGAAGTTTATGTATTCGGGCACTAGGGAATTGGAAGGATGTGCGCTGTATTATATTACGAGTACCGTGATAGTTAGTCATGAAATAGAACAATTTTATCAGATTAAAATGTTATGAGTAACTTTTTAGAATTCATGAGTATTTATTGCATGTAGTGCACTGTGTGTGTGGTTGGGTAAACAGCGCGGAGGGGTTTATTTCCTAGGACCTCGTGTTCGAACTGTAGGTGGACATTTCTATTTAAAGTTTTACCAAATATATTATTGGGTTAGAATTGGGATTTTTTTATATAAGTCTGCTCAGAATCACGCAGTCATACAACCTTGAATGTTTTTATGATATTTTGGGGAAACGTTTTCTCATATTATGATTAAAGATGGACAGGGGTGAATAAATACTGAGTATTTACTCAAAGTACCCGATAAATACCCGTATTTACTCATTTAGTTGGGTAAAACACAATTTCTAAATAAATTACAAAAGTGAGATTTAAGAACTTAATTGTTTTCCGGTTGTATGTTTTTTTATGTTTGTTACTATGTACATAACTCCATCATTTCTGAACCGATTTTAAAAATTATCTTTTTGATTGAATTTATATATACAGATTGGTCCCGTTTTAGTCAAATCTCAGTTCTGAGGAACTCTTTAAATGTGAAAGGCATACATATACTTAGTCAGGTCATAAGTTCTGTCAAAAAGGTTTTGACTGATAAAAAAAGCTATAGGTACAGATCTCTTATTATTCATATATATGGGTTGAAAGCATATTTAATGCTGAATTACTTACAATATTATTTAACGAAATTTGCTGTATCTGATTCGCATAATTCTATGTCGTGTTATAAAAACATGCAAAAAATATGCGACCCGTTCAAGGTGAATTTGATCTCTATTTTTTTTTTTCTTTTTTACGTGGTTGAATCTTACATAAAAAAGCTGGATCTCTTATCTTTCTTAAAATATATAATTCATGTGTATTGGTATTGCAACCGTAAGTGTTTTACCATACCTACTCGTTGGATGGCAGTCAAAAATGAACGTGTCATTGAAAAGTACCCTAAGTTTGAAGACTTAAGAATACAGACTCAGATAACTAAATGCTGGTGATAAAATAACGTTCTAATAAAGTAGGTTCATAAAAATAAACAATTGTATCTATTTTATTAATGTGACACTGAATTTTACTCCCTTTAGTAAAGTAATTCTTTTCACAATCCAGCCGAGTATACACGTCTAACGAAAATCCCAAAGTAAACTAGTAATAATTAAAGACGCGATCTTAATGTTAATTAAAATAATTATATTACGTTTTGATAATTATAAAACAAACAATCAAATCATGGCAAACTTTTTTTTATTAAACGCTTTGTATTACGTTTTATCAGCCAAAACCTTTGTGACGGAACTTATGACCTAACTAAGTAGTGATTTTTGTATTTTCATCAACAAATCAAGCATTTCCATTTAAAAAAGTGACGTTTGATGAAGTGGAACTGCTGATGCTGATCAGAATGGAACTTTTCATCGACGCATAGTTCCCGCTTGGTGATTTGTCATCTTCGTTATGTTTGTTAGGCAAATTAGGTTTCCAAAACACATTTTTGTGAAGCTCGAGATCTGATGGTAGAATCTATGAGGAATCGAGGAAACTCCTCAAATGTTACATACTGATTTTTGGATTTTCTTTAATTATATTTCTATCATGTTTATTAAATAGAACTTGTGTTTTAAAATAACTGCTATCTATGTATGTTGCTCAAAATTCCCGTTATATTTAGTGATTCTGTTTTCACCTTAACAATCTAGAAGTACGAACGATTCGTCGCATATTTATTACATGTAGGTATTCGTCCGATTTCATGGAGCGGCAATCGCATAACAAAATCGACGATCTCCTTTGCAGGATATATAGTCCTCCTCATCGATTTCGATGACGGCGACCTCAGCAATTACGGATTACGCCGATTATGGAGCCCTATGCGGCTGGCCAGGCCGAACTTGGTCTTAAAGACTCGTTTGCATGTGTAACAATAGAGTTGGCCAGACGCGTTGTATGAATAGGTAAGTGTAAGAGGGCTTCGGTCTCTCTTTACATTGTACGGAACCCTAAAACACATTTAGTAGTTATTAGTAAAACAAACTCATGTCTTAATTTTACACAAAAGCTTTAAAAAAGGAGATATGTTCATAAATTTATAGTGTCTTAAAAAAAAGAAAAATTGGATTGCTGCCAAGAAAATCAAATGGGACGGAAAAAGATTCCATGGCTATGTAGATTCCATGGCTGTTTGGTGGCGGTATCTGTCTGTATCTAAATACAGACGAGGTTCCGGAAGCAAAAGAAGCTCTAGTAACACAACACAAACACAACACAAACCTTACACAACACAAGCCTTATTGAGCTTACTGTGGGACTTAGTCAATTTGTGTAATAATAATATAATAAATAATAAAATAAAAATCATTTATTTCAGACCTTGGTCCATACAGTGTTAGTACGACTTACTCTAAAAAATTATATTAAATTATTATTGAAATAAATTAAACTTACGATATTTAAGGGCTTAAACTTACAATATTTTAGGGTTTAAAACTATAATGTCCTATAATAATAATATTTATTTATTTAATGTTAGTTACTTGAATAAATGCTAGTTGGAATGTTATGCATTCATGTTAATCGATTTGTAATTTTAGGGAGCGGGGAGTGAGCTAGCCAGACCACAAATATAAAATCTATGAGTATGAGCGAGACAGCAGTTGAATCGTAGCGGGGCGGAGGGGCATCGGTGTCTTTGAATCGGTTTAGATTTCCCGTCACTATATTTCGGCAGTGACGTCACAGTAGGTGGTAAAAAGTCGGCACGCTTGGTTTCAATACAAATCGTGATATGCTTCATCTATGGTATATTTAAATACGTGAGAACCCCCCTTAAACATATATTTCTTTCAATATTTCAAATTTATATGGTATTTTCAGCACTCTTAATAGTTTATACCCAATAGTTTATACCCACCAATTTGGGTATAAACGAGTAAAAACGGGTATAGTGAGTACTCACGTACCTATCTCACTAAGGATCGAAAGGGGTACAACTTTAAATAGAAATTGCCAGGCAGCACACGTCACATGATACAAGGACAGCAAACATGAAAAGCTCATAAAAAAGTGTATAGCTTCGCCCTCGAACATAAGTGTTTTATTGCAAATCATTTATTAAACCTTTGAAGATTGAACTGATACGATAAAAGTCTAGACTGATAACTTTAATCTCAATGCCCTTACGATAGTACAATGACATGTGAAAGTTTCGAGGCGTGACAGGCAGCCAAAACCGGCGTGTTATTATATAATTCATTTTGTAAGTATATAACGTGATCTTTTTTTTGAAACGAAATATTATCAGGAACCGGATTATACCAGATTCAAGTCTTAGGGTTGTCATAAGAAAAAGTGGTACATATATTCTGACAAAAGTCCGAAAATCGTCCTTAAAATCCTAATATTCCCTAGACAACCATTTTACGAAAAAAAATCAAGTTTTATTCAAAATTCAAATACTTTTTAATGTTTATAAAAACACACACAAGCAAGTATACAAATTAAGATAATAAAAAACCTATTAGATAACCTTCATTTTACATCCATTATTTCAAAGCCTTTTGTGGGCCAGTAGCCCCTTAACGCGCCACGATTGATAACTCGCATAGCCTTCCCTTTCCTCGCCCTCATCCAAACTTAAAGCTAGGTTCTAGTCGTTAGTAGAGGTTTCTGAGAAACCCTGACACTCTTCAAGTCCCCCCGCAATCCTGACAAGGGACCAAAAACCCTGACTCGTCAGGGGTAATCCTGACGTATGGCAGCGACTATTAGTAGTCGCTGTAAGTAACGAGTTCCAAACGACACTATTGGCTCCCCGTCTCCCAACAAACATACCTCCCAAGGCTGTTATTACCTTTTCTTATTCACACCACTAAAACTTATTTGATTTGAACGCGATTGGAGCTTTTGCTGTGTTAATCTATACAAAACCCCAATTATTATTTAAATACTATACGCAGCCGGCCAAAATTACCAGTTGTTTTATATGAAGGGCTAAAGTTTCATTGACATTCCATTCACCAAACTGTGTTTTTATACCCCATATACTACAGTCAGGTCAATTAGCCAATTTACCACTCAATCGGAAGGTCATCCATCTGCAATATAAATACGAGGCTAAATCAGGTTAAGAATAAGTAAACAGAATGCAGAACGTGTCGGCCGTCCTTTCTAGATTTACTAATTGAGCCCTCAATATATTGTAGATTAAGTAAATTAGGTAGACCCCTAATTGCCTCAGCGCGTGTGGTGAGCGCGACTCGCATTTATCTTCCTTACCAGTTTCAACCGGATCGCGTTACATTTTTGTCTAATGCTGTTTGTCATTGTGATCGTCATTGTAGCAGGCTTATCTTTGGCAAGCTTGTTTACGTTTAATGAACTCAACTTTAGTGTTATTTACATAAAGTTTATTTTTCGACTTCGCGCAACACTGTGATGTGACTTTGCGAAAGTTTTAGTTTGCTTATACCACGCTTGGCTTGGTTAGATGTTACCGGTGTTTAAATGGTTTCTTGGACTTTGAGATGGGTCTGCATCTTGATGACCACCTTACAGTCAGGTACAACGAGTAGATTACTTTTACGAGTATATTCATTATCTGCACCTACGTTACTACGGCACCTAGTTACCTTTAGCTATTATGGAGGAATTTTGTCTGTGTCGGTTGCCAGGTTAAGGGACAAATTCAGATCGCTCATTTTGGTCAATAATATCATGGGCGTTTCGAACGCCTAATTTCTTTGGACACATTGATGATTAAGGGGCGGTAGCACGAACAGCCTGGTACCGTTAAAACGTTCGCTAAACTTTATTCTATAGAAATCTTCGTAGTTCACTGCCGAGTGACCACTTCAGTTCAGGCCAGTCATTGTGTTGGTGCAACCAACCCTAAGAGTCTCTACATTTCGATGATATTTTTCGTGTTATGGGAACCTCCAACAAACCTAAACCAAAAATATGACATTTGATTTACAATAACAATGTACATAATGGATATATACAGAGGATTACTATAACTATGATATGAATAGAACTAACGCGCTATAACATTTACCATAGTTTAATTAGTTGAAATGAACTTCACTTATTTATAAAATCTTTAACAAAAACCGACTTCACAAAAGTTTATAATGTCATAAAAAGCTTTAATGATCACAGTGCAACCCAATTGAAAACTTTCTTCTCTTTTTTCAATTTCGTTTAAAATTATAAATAAAATAAATATAATAGGACGTTATTACACAAATTGACTAAGTCCCACGGTAAGCTCAATAAGGCTTGTGTTGCGGGTACTTAGACAACGATATACTCGAATATCTATCTATATATATGTTTCATGTCATATATATATATATATATATATATATATCTATATATATGACATGAAACGAACGCGAGTGAACGATGAGATGACGGGTGACAGAAAGATATAGAAGAATACATGCTGCGCCGACCCCAAATGAAAGGACAAGCGAATGATGAAATATAATATATACATATTTGTAAATACTTAAATACATAGAAAACATCCATGACTCAAGAAAAAATATCCACGCAGATCACACGAATAAATGCCCTAACCAGGATTTGAACCCGGGACCATCGGCTTCATAGGCAGGGTCACTAGTGTCACTACCCACTAGGCCAGGCAGGCCGTCAAAATATCAAAATATCAAAGTCTATATCTAATCTCTAATCTAATGTATATAATTACATTATTGATTATCATCTGAAAGTCGTGTGGGCACGCAGAGGGCGCACGACATGATTAAGATTAAGTAATATTATATCTCATATAAAACCAAAGGATTTACCCTAATCATTCGTTAGATAATTCTAATTGTATGAATACATTCATGCCACACGTGATATTTGTAATCATTCATTTCCTATTCGCCTAGGTCATTGAATTTGATAAGTGCAGGTGTAAACAATGTAAACTAAGGGCAACTTGCACCTTCCCACTAACCCGTGGTTAACCGGTTAAGCCCGGAGTTACCTTGGTCACCTGTACAATTTGAGGTGTACTGGGTTAACGGTTCAGCTGTAGTAACGGTAAGCGTGAAGAGGAGCTAAAAAAAGTTTGTTTTTTTGTT
Organism: Cydia pomonella; assembly: GCF_033807575.1. Classification (NCBI taxonomy): domain Eukaryota; kingdom Metazoa; phylum Arthropoda; class Insecta; order Lepidoptera; family Tortricidae; genus Cydia; species Cydia pomonella. The sequence goes on from NC_084703.1 coordinate 40,486,457, forward strand.
TTTACTTCGGAATAGTCGCAGTGTAAATAAATTCAGCACCCCCGATTAGTTAGTTATGCTGGGCATTTACCGCAAATCGACAACCATTGTGCCTTTTTCGCGTGAACCCCCGATTTATATGAAAATGATACCAAACACGGCCCAGCAGCTTCACTGATGTAGAAATCAAGATAAAATTGAGAGCCCTAAATAAACTTTCAAGAGCAAATATCTCAAAAACTATACAGGATATCGAAAGAGATTACTAAAATAAACTTATAACAAATTTAATAAACTTTAATTTTGTATAAGTGACCATACTTTCCATACTTTCTTTCTTTATTTCTTTCTTCATGTCGCTAAGACGCATAGTTTCCGACATATAATCGAAAAACCGAAAAATTGGACCTTTAAATCTTCCTTTCCTCCCGGCTCAAGGGCTACGTCCGGTAACTAGTCCAAACAAAGTTATGAAGTCAAAAATTGTGTTTCAAGCATTTCTCTCTTTTTTTGAGCATTCGTTGCCTGGGCTACTTGGTTTGATGGTAACTTCTGGGATTCTTTTGCCCAGTAGTTACCAAAAGGTAGTTACCACCAAAATGTTGTTAGAGTTCAATACTAATGAAAACAGTAGAAATAGTTTAGTATAAATTTATAGTGCTTTAATAAATAGTTTTAAGTCGATTAGTGTTTCAGTAAACTGCCTTAAAAGTTCCCAGTAGTTACTGGCACCCTCACACTTAGTCATATCTATAGCCTTGATAGTTGTTGTAGGCGGAGGTGTAGGACGGCATACCTACTGCGTTAGTGCTTGACCACTCATTCATTACACTCATCATTCATTATTTCATTCATTTTTATTTATTGCTGGGGCGTATTTTATAAAACTACAAGCTCAGGCTATAAGATACAATTTTACAGGTCTCAGGCGGCAACACTGACAAAATCCCTCCCTGACCACTGGACAAGCCATGACCAGTATCAGTATTTATTGTCAAATTAACTTTACAAATATGGCCGCCCATTTAACGGTCTAACAACGCAACAAATGAATGCAGCGCAAAAACCTCAGGTCGGCTAATCCGCCACATAGCCCACAGACAGTATTAACACCGTCAAAGATAAACAGATAACGTCCACGCGCAGGCAGAGTGGCCAGGCAAGGCCGCGCGCAATCGTCATCGATAGATAACGCAGTCTGCCGATAGCGCGCTCTTACTCACATGAGGGCATAGAACACCTTTCCACGTAGCACTATTGACCGATGTCCGACTAAACGATGTTCCTAGACTCTGACCACGCTAACAGATCATGAAAACTTAGTGTGGTCCGACTCTATGTCCCAATATCCGATTGTTCTCCTCTGCTAATCGCATTTTAACGGACTCCCGATAGACAACAAAAAAAAACAATATTACTTATTATAGAACCTATAATAAGTAATATTGTTTTTTTTGTCGAATCAGTTTTGGAACAAATTTCAAATTTATTCGCGAGCACTACAGGGCACAGAGCCACTAGTCTAAGGAGTTTTGTAAATGTAGCAAATTCAGGTACCTCTACTTGTGCCAAGTAACGATACACATTTGTTTTGACAGGATAAGCACATCGGACGAGCTGTCGTTGAAACCGAGTGAACGTTACGTAACGTTTATTGAAAGTAAATAATCTAGCAACGAAAACTAATGCCAAATATAGTTATATGTTAGTATTTTAATAATTTTTTAGCATGTCGTTTTAAAATGAAAGCGTAACCTCGATCGTATAGTGGCGGTTAAGTTAATGTGACCCTTTGCCACTATGGAATCTATGCCTACTCTTTAAAGTACTTTCTATTTTTTTCGTAATTTAGAGAAAAGGATCCAACCTACAAAAATCAGAAAAAATTATTTGAACTTTATAAAAAAAAATTGAGGATGGGTTTTCACATAAAAAATGGGTCCATTTATCAAATAGAGATTGTGTCAATAAGTAACTGCGGTCTACGTTTTTCTAATAATTTTCTGGTGCTTTATTTCGTGAAGAAAGTGAACATTCTTGTCTGTCGTCAGGTCGTCACACATGACGTGTATAGCAATTTACACGTGCATGTATGGTAATCTAGTGTGCGAATGATCTGTGTACCAAACAAAGCCGGATTTACGTGAAGATAAGGGATACTTGAAAATAAACATATACAGCGGTCTCCGATGCATGAGCCGCCAAATTGATAATCTAATAGCTGGTTATATCTTGAAGAGATTTCACAAGTTGTCGATAATATCGTGTACGGAGCTTGGTAGTCCCTTACAGTACATATGGTGCTACTTTACCGCCCTAGTGCGCTAATTAGCACTATACGTGCGTATGTCGAAAATTTAGAGGGCCACATACTGTTAAACGTTTTAGAATACACATGCGAAAAGGTAATTCACAAAGGTAAAGGTAATTTCCTACTTTTCGCACTTGTAAATCAAACTCGAACCGTAGGCTGAAACATGTCAAAAAGCAATTATAAGGTGATGCCAATGCAAATTCGAAACGATTTTTTACGATTCTCGATTAAATCTGCAAAGGCCATGCAATCGATTCTATTGATGATGATTTCTATTTTTAAGAATTCATAGCTTCACAATTGGACGCGACTGAAACGATTTGACACTAGTAGAATCGATTCGGTTGATAATTAGAGTCAAACTCTATTGCAACTGAGTTCCGTTTTACACTAAATAAACTATATATACACCGTGTTTTCATTGAATTCCGTTAAATTCGGGGTATCGGCAAGTATGTTAAGGGAAACTAAATGGCATAGTTAGTTATGAAAAAAAATAATAATAATTTTTTACTAATTTTTATTGTTATACTAATTAATTAAATGTTGCATATAGCGATGTTGTAACACGAGCATTACATTTAACTCATTGAAACAATTGGAAACTGTGACATATCAATATCAATGTCATTTTGAACATCAATCGTCCGAAATAGTATTTACGTTTAGTAGCAAATGTATTAACTCATACTAAACACTAATCAATATGTAAACAGGCTCTAAGGCAAGTGTACACGCTAGTTTGGGCCTAAAGATAAAAATTAAATATTGATTATCTCCGAAATGGAGTTAATTAGAATAGCGTTGTCTTTGAGAACGTTACTTAATTTAAGGTCAGGGATGCACCCTTGAAATTAACGGAAATAAAAAAAACACGGGTATATATAAACTAATCTTTTTATTTTTATAGCATAATAATATACATTATGGTGATTTGTGACTATTATAATGAGATATTCTAAGCTACAGAGATATTTATTTATTGTCCTATTGGGATTCATTATTTTAGTTATTAAATGATTACTCTGAAAACGAAACAAAAAAAATGGTACCCTTCCCAGGGTAGCGCTGGCGACCCTTCGCGTTCGAAAGACTATAGGCAGATATTCTAGTAGAGGTAAACTTTCAAATGACTGATTTTTTGTGCTGCTAGAACGAGACCCAGGGTAACCTAGTCTAACATCAGCCAATCTCCTAAGTATTGGCCCCCACGACTAATACAGGAGTAGTTAGGTTTACCGAAAAGTTAAGGATGATAAAATAAATTATGCTAGGTCGCCATAGTAACACAATATGTAGTAGTAGCAAAGAGAATTGATTATAATAGAGACGTAAAATGCCACCAGAGGGCCTCGCTAAATGTACCTTGCCCACACCAAATTTTGGTCTTGCCCTTCCACTGCATACTCGCAGCTCTTTTTGTTAAGCTATCAGAGAATTGTAGATTCCTTTGAGTTGACATAGTCTGATACGCAACTTTTGATGCAGAATGTACAAAAATGTACATTGTAATAACAATGCTACATGTTAAACTAAGAGGCTCGCCATCGTTGTCGCATATGACTATTTACAGTAATTACTAGTGGCGGGGCGTCATACAAATCTAAAATCAAAATGGATTTCATTTAAAACATGTACATTCGACGTCACAGATATGTATACATTGTTCGCCTTATTACAAAGGAGTAAGGTGCAATAGTACATTGTGTACTAAGGGCGGTAAACAATTACGAATAAGTGTTAATTTTAAGACGAAGTCGAAGGTTAGGGCTTAATTGACATGAGTTCGTAATTCTTGTACACACAATTTTTTTCATCACACTTGTGAGGAAATAACTGAATATTAAGCGAAATAATTCTTAAGTACGGTCACATTTCAAACATTCGTCTGCCATTATTGTAATATTTGACAGGTTAGACATCGAAGGCAGAGACTTACCCGGAATTCAGCCACGATTGAAAATTGGGTACTTAAGAATATTTTAAACGGCTCCACGGACTCTTATACCAATACCCTTGTTTTTGTAGACTGGGTGAGATGGCAACATTTTCAGCAGCATTTTGGCAGATTTCCAAAAAGGCTAATTATCTACCTACCTTTGCAAAAACGTAGTTCAGTTTACTTTTTACTGGCCTACTAATCTTTCTAAACAAAGAGTAAAGTAAGTATACAGGTATTTATAAACCACATTTGCAAACGGATAAATCCGTTATGGTTCTGGGGAGCCAGCGTAGACTCTCACCAACTTTTCATCATGCAAAAGAAGTGTATCCCCATATTAGCTAATATCCACATTCCTAATAGTTGCCGCCCTCATTTTGACTGATATTTAACAAATAAGCTCATGTTTCAGTAGCTTAGTTGTATGAAATTAGTATGGTCAAGTAACTTACGTTATACAGCGGTGGGGTGGACAGAGTGGAAGCTAGCTCGTGAAGGCGGGCCCTCACTGCCTCCTCCTCCGGACTGAGCGCCGCGCCGACTCGGCCCATCACCTCCTTGCGACCGATCGCCTAGAAACGACGAGGAAATATATTAGGATTTCATTTTTAATTTTTTGATGTCATATTATGTAGTTTGGAAATACAAGCGGGCAACACAGCTGCAGTGCGGTGTTTTAATGTAAAATATTACAGAGTTGTCATGTAAGGAACCGATAAACTGCGACTCTCGACGCGCAGGCGGTTCTTTTGACATTGGATTGCGGTTCTTCAGTACACCCACGACCACGAGATTTATAGATTTGATGATTTCTGATGCTCGCTGAACCCGTATGTAGTAATTAATAAATCGGATAGAAATATAACGCGTGTGCCGCAGCACGCGTAGTTTGGCAGATAGCTAAGCGAGCCTTGCTCACGTGGCGAACTAAGATCGGTCATGGTTTCCTGCAGGTTCGTCTATAACTATAGTCTGCTTGTACAGTGAGCTGCGAAATTGCATGGAGAAATTATGAATGAATTTATTTATTAAGTCGCCATGCCATTTTGCTGCTGATGGTAACTGTAAATAGCGTGTGCTGCAGCGCGTTTAATTTGTCCGATGGCTGAGCGAGCCGTGCTTGGACCGTTCGGCTGTTGTGCCCGCCGTTCACCACAGCTACTCGTTCAGGCTCGTCTAAAACTATAGTAGACGCAAACCGACGACCGGGATCATATCTCTATCTCTCTCACCCTACCCTCGACCAGGCGGGCCTGAATGAGAAGTTTCACCACGTATGTACCTGTAGCAGCGTGTGCCTCAGCGCATGTAGTTTGGCCGACAGCTGCGCGAGCCGCGCCGCGGCGGCTGCTCGCCTGGTGCGTAGTTCGGCCAGTGTGTCCGCGGTCCGCTTCAGCCACTCGGCCTGCAGGTTCGCCTCCTCGCCCTGGATGCGTGCTCGACTCTTGATCTATAGACAAAAACGGGTCAATGCCATATCAGAACAAATTACGGTATACTATTTTTTTTTTAATTTGACGACAAAATTTTACAACATATTTAGTTCGTTTCTGGTTGTTCGTTATACATATAACCCCCTTATTCAAAAAAGTGTACTAAAGTTACGATGCCGCTGATCATCGTTTGTCCCTTTCCGATGTATTGGTATGATGTATTGGCTAAAATTTAAGGTACGGTAAGGTACGTACGTAAAGGGAAAAACGGGACCCTATTACTAAGACTCTGCTGTCCTTCCGTCCATCTGTCTCCAGGCTGTATCTCATGAACCGTGATAGCTAGACAGTAGAAATTATCACAGGTGATGTATTTCTGTTGCTGCTATAAAAAGAAATACCAAAAAGTACGGAGCCCTCGGTAGGCGAGTCCAAATCGCACTTGTGCGGTTTTTTAATATCATCAGAGAACTAGAATTTATCAGGTATTCAATGTGTGCAACCTCGACAACAACAACCTACACAACATCGAAATTCTATGAAAAACATAATATTCTGAAATAATTCTATCTAACTTACCTCGGAAAAGCCGATGATGGGAACTGGTATATAGTTTTCGGGGTCTGGATTGTCGGCTTGCGCTTGCTTCCATAGTCTCATATCCATTCCTATAAAAAAATATTGACACTAAGTTAGTAAGTTACCTGGCATTTTTATTCAATTCAAGTGTTGAGAAAATAAGTGACAGAAATATGCATGTACAATAAAAGTCGATCACACTTCAAGAATAGCCTTCAGTAGACAAGGACCATCAAAATATAGATCGTGTCATTTATTTATTTATTTAAACTTTATTGCACGATATAAAATTGTACAAATGGCGGACTTACAAAACAGATCAGAAACTTGCAGTTAGTGCAGAATTGTACACAATGAGAGGGGAATTTGAAACACAAATCAAGTTATTCTCAATAATATAATAATATTCTATTTATACAATATTGTTATAATGTCATTCGTACGACGCGTGCCTTGACTCGTATTGCCATGTTATTAAAGGTTAGATTAGACAAATCTGGGCGTCATCGTGGACACGAACTATACCTACGCCATTAAAACTGTTCGTTTAGTGATCTTTATTTATCGACGGAAAAAAAACAGCGTTCAGAAAAGAGATCAAAAGGTCAATTCTAACTTATAAATGGTGTAATTTCGTTTTCACCACACCAACTGGCAAAGGCCCTCTTGATTGTTCAAACACTAATGAGAAAGTTGCATTTTATTTTATCCACATGTGGGGCTAATTAATCAGATGTACATTTCGAGTTGTTTCCTTATGTTAGCTAGTGGAATTGATTTATAAATGATGATTTTGAATGATATTTTTGTTACTACGTTTATTTGAATTTGAATTTTTTGGTATTTCATAGTTAGTAGTTTCCTCGCGTTGGTGTGGTGAAACCCTCGCAACGCTACGTTCGTGGTTAAATTTTAAAATCTTTCGCTTACTCGGATATCAATATCAGCACGAGTGATTAAACAACTTTGCCCCCTTGTAAAACAAATTACATCATACTCCCGTGACTCAAGCCAACACATGTACGAACGAGCGAATGATAATAAAATGGCATAGTTTCTATAATACGTGGCATCATTGTGATATCTAAATGTAAATCAATTTTCAACAAGCAAAAACGTCTGCGAACGATGCTATTAAAAATTAATTTAGTATGGGTAGCACATCGTTACTGGTGAATTTGCAATATGACTTGGAACTCCGGTAGCCGTCTAAGAACGTTCTTACGGTACATGTCGCTAGGGTCCCCTAGACCCATATGGTGGAAAAATATGCTGGCTATGGATGAAGTCTTGGTGGCTCAGTTGGTAGAGCGCTGGAGTATCGATCCAGAGGCCGTGAGTTCAAGTCTCACCCAAGACAGTAATTTTTCTACTTTTAAATTTAATCTAAATGTAAGTTCGAACCGTCTTCCAGCTCAGTCCAGGCCAGTGTCAGTAGAGGCTCACCGGGAGGAGGAGTCTGCAAGTACTGCGCGAGCGCCTGCGGCGTGGGCCGCGTGACGGCCGCGATGGTGCCGCAGCCGGCGCCGGTCAGCGCCGCACGCGCCCCGCCCGCGTTCAGGAACGAGGCCAGCTCCGTCGCGGATATGTGAGCGTTGTTGGCGTTTTTGTCTACCACGTATATCACCACCTGTAAATCGTGGTCGTTATACGTTCACCACGGAAGTTTTCGATGGTCTTTCTTTAGATTTTATTATTATTATTATCCCTTGGAGTAGTAAGCCGTCGGCTCCCGACCGATTACGTCATTTAAATTTGAAATTTGATTAATTGAAATAAAATCAAAATTCCAACAAATCAAAAATGATTTATGCCACTTCAAGAGTTATTTAATACCGAAACTACTGTCCAACGTACTGTACCATAGCATTTTAGACAGTGCTAACAGGATGCTACAATTAAATTCATAGTGTCTGGGTAATTGCTACAGTTTTGTGAATATTCTTGATTACGGTTCTTATCTTCCTAATACGGATAATTTTTGTAAAAGACTAGGATTTTCAAGGAGTTTCAAGTGGTTTAAGATACACTAAGTTACATGTAAGAGCCCAGTTTTGTCTTTTTACACACTTTTATTTAGCTTCACTCCGTATATTTTAATTGTAATTTAGAAAACTTACATTCTGATGACACTGCAATAATACACTAACGTGAAGCTGCTCTGATGATAAATAAATAATAATAAATATTGGACGCCTTACATAAATTGACTAAAACCCTACAGTAAGTTCAAGAAGGCTTGTATTGTGGGTATTCAGACAACTATATATATAAATTAGAAAACACCCATGAATCAGGAACAAATGTCTGTGCTCAGCAGACAAATAAATGGCCTTACCAGGAGGGATTCAAACCCGGGACCATCGGCTTCATAGACAGAGTCACTACCCACTAGGCCAGATTGGTCGTTCTACAGATGATGCAGTTGGAAGGTAGCGAATGAAACTTTTCAATTAAGAAATACAAACATGTTGAAATTAGAAAGGTCTTGAAGAATACTTGATACGAGTAGATAAGTAAAGGAGAGCAAATACGGCCAGCTATAAGTGTGTATCCAAAAAAATGTTTGTCAGTTACTTGTGTCTATTTACCTGGCTTTTATTATCAGTCACTGCACCCACTGAATCGATGGTAACTACCAAATTCGGCTTGTTGCCAAACAAGTTGCTCAAAGAAGTCTGGAGTACTTGCTTGTTGGTGCTGAAACATCAATACATTTTAGTATAGAAACATCCTTATGTAACATTATTGCCTGGAAAATAAGCTTGATTAGAGCATAACTGACAATTGAGTCCTTATTTCGCCGCCCAGGCCACTTATCAATCATTTGTCTCCAACAGGTCCTTAAGTAGGAGCCAGACAACTTAAAAAGTGCTTTATTGTTGGCAAGGTGGATGGAGAGTGGGATAGTGGATATCCACCAACCCGTTGGGTCGATATAGTAAAAAGGCCTGCCAGGGATCTACAATCTACATACAATCTACAATCTATAGAAAATAAATTATTTCTATGTTAACAAGGAAGAATTAAAATGAATTTGGCCTGAATGCCAGGTACTCACTTAATCTCCTGAACAGACTTGTTGAACATCATCACAACGAGGCCCTCCTTGTCCTCGTGGGCGCCGAGCCGCGAGTACCCGACCGCCTTGAAGCGGCATAGGGGATTCTGCTCGTTCAACTCTAAACGCGGCGCGTTACGACTGTAATATGCATGACCTGAAACGAACAATTTAACAATAGTAATCTACTTTAATTATTATAAGTTGTAAGAATATTTCTTATAATGTGTAACTAACGTAATAGTTAGGTACCTTATGAGTCTTATGACGTTTGTTATACATTAATGTATTAGTTTACGTGAAAGCCCTGAAAAACGGATTGCAAAGTAGGCCATTACTTACAACTATTCTATGTAAAACAATACTGTAAGTGGTAAAAAACATATTATACTTAGTTTTTCAAACAATGAAAAAACTGAATTGAGAAATTTCATTACATAAGAGCATAGAATTTTTATAATGGTTTAAGGACTTGATGGCGGCATTTTATTATTTCCGCTGAGATAGTATTGGCAGCAAATCAACAACAACAATGAGCTCAGCTTTGTACCACAGAGATGTTTTTATGTTGTGGTACTTGTGGTGGGATTAATGAGAAACTTACCAGTGCCCCATTGTGCCTGCAAAAGGTTCCATTTGGCGAGCACCTGGTCTCTTTCGTCACCAAACACTGAACAGTTGAACACTGCAGCCACAAGTGCCTCATGAGCCGACCCTGGACCTTGCTGCTGTTGCTGGGGCTGCAACAGTACACAATATACAGGGTATTGCATTAGGAAGAGAGAGCATTAAGAGAAAGTTATTTTAATACTCAATAGTCTGCTGTATTAGGATGTCCTGTCCTATTCAAACAATTTATTTCTATAAAATGGGGTATGTTTCTATAATCTGTAATAGACATTCAAGCCCTCCAGTGGCCAAGGCTGTAAATAATCAAACATTTGTCTTCATTTTGTCGAGTGTATGCAATCTTTGAAAGACTAGGCTCCTATAACCAACACCAAAGAGTGAGCAATAAAATAATTTGATTTGTGTCTATATTTTCATTAATAATTATATTTTTTCCCACTGTAAATCACAGTTATAACATGTTAATATTATATTTTGCATACCATTAAAAAAAAAGCTCTGGTAGCCTAGTGGTATGAGCGTGCAACTTGCAATCTAGAGGTTGCGGGTCCAAACCCCGGCTCGTAGTCACTTTTCAGTGAATGAAAACATTGTGAGGAAATGGGACTAATCCCAATAAGGCCTAGTTGACCCTCCGGGTTAAAAGGTTAGATGGCGTCGCTTTCGTAAAAACTAGTGCTTACTCAATTCTTGGGATTAGTTGCCAAGCCGACCCCAGGCTCCCATGAGTGGTGATATTTCAGGGGATATAAAACATATAAGGCGAGATGAGACAAAACAAACACTGGAGCATGATTAACACTTTATGTAATTGTCATTGTGTTTGTCTGATGATATGGATCATGGCTGTAACTACCTTTTACATAAATGTTACTCAAATAATCAATATGCAAACAATGGTATTTTGCAGTGTGTCAATTTCTTTAAAAAAAAAAATCTAGCAATATGCATAGAAAATTGTAGGTAACTTTAAGTATTTTACCTGATTTTGCTGACCAAATGTTGAGGTCAGTCCTGTGCCAAATCCACCAAAACCACTAGTAGCAGGCTTTTGTCCAAAAGTTGAACCAAATGTTGATCCAGTGCTTAGTGTAGATGTTCCACCAAAGGTGTTTGTAGTCAAAGTATTTGTGCCAAATGCTGGGGCTGTGCTTCCAAAAGCTGGAGCTCCTGTCCCAAAATTTGAAGCTGTACTGCCAAAGGTAGGAGCAGTACTACCAAATGCTGGTCCTGTACTGCCAAATGTTGGTGCAGTACTGCCAAATGTTGGTGCGGTGCTACCAAAAGTTGAAGCGCCTCCACCAAAGGCCAAACTTCCTGTGCCACCTATTGATGTTGCAGTTGAGGTCCCAAAAGAACTAAATCCTGAAAAGAGTTATGATTTATTTTTATTTAGAATGAATTGACATGTCTCACATAGTTGTACACACATGTAGTTGTGAATGCCTTAAGTGATTCCGTAATGTCAACACCCACATATCCAATGAAAAATGAGTGGTCAAAATTAGATAGGAAATTCAAGGTAGAATTTACATGCATGCTATGCTATATAATTTTTAACACAAACCTGTAGTGGGTTTTGTGGTAGTAGTGCCAAAGGTGGAGCCCCCAAACATTGAGGGAGCAGTGGAGGCAGCTGAAGCTGCTAAAGTTCCAAATGGTGTACCTATGAATCATTGCATTTTTATGAACTTCACCTAACAAATTTATTCACAATACTACTATAAAATTAACATGAAAACACTTAAGCTAGTTTATATTATGCATGATTGATTTATTCTATGTTAACATGTTATTATTCCTACTTAGGATAAAAACGATTTATATTTACGCATGCCTGAAGAATAAAGTTTTTACAAGCTTTTATTTTATAATTTACATGCAGCGAGCGACTAAAAGATTGTCAAGAAAAAATATGAAATAAACGGGATAATGTTTTACGAGTTTTCACATCGGTATTAATAGTAAGGATGTATTTAATGCTTGAGAACCGTTATATATTAATGTTTCACCAATTATTTTACCGCTACTGATTTCGAGATAGCTTTAGAGCGTTGTTTATGAATAGTAGAATACTCACGTTTGGCGGCAGTGCCGAATACCACAGGTGGAGGAACGTTAGGAGAAAAGTTAAACGACATAGTATACCAGATAATTAATTTGTGTTAGTATTGAAACAGGCCCACACCAACCCTATATTACTTACTCATTGTCCAGCTATATATCTGCTTATTATCGTTTTATGTCCAATTCAATTCATCGACAAAACTCAACCAACGGCGTGATGGTTTTTAACTCTCACTCTCAGTTGTCACAAGACATAAAGACAACTGTGTCAAACAAATGTCAAAAGTGTCACATCAACAAACTAATGGTATGTACACATCTGCTGATTGTAGTTCGTGGTTCGGCTCGTCTCGTGTCTCAGCCACAGCTCGTAAGCTATAATAGCTAGAACGTAGTCATTATATGCTCTTTGATAGCTATATAATTATAGTCGAATCAATATGCACGATATGCAAGGTTTGTAACCGAATGAAAATCCGAACGCAAATGTAAACAGCAAGCGCGCTTACCCCCGTGAGCTCCTTTGACTCGTGCCCAAAAAACCGCTCCGGCCGCAAGCCCGGCAAGCGGCGAGCCGAGCCCCGAGCCCACCGTTTACATACAGGTCTCGTGGCTCGGCTCGGCTAAACGCCTTAATATGTTTTTGTATCCAGATATATGAAGATTTAACTTAAATATATGTTTAATTTTAATTCGTTTATTCAGATTATATATAATTTTACAGTACATATGGTGCTACTTTATCTCATTAGAGCGAAAATTAGCATATTACGTTACTGTGTCGAACATTTAAAGGGCCATAAGTAATTCGCAACTCGTGTCGATATAAAACACTTCCTTCGGTCGTGTCGCCACTCGTTTCGAATTTTCTATTTTTCGCACTTGTATCGTAATGTACTATTAACATATTTTGTAGCCATTAGTTTAATTTAAAGTTCTTTAAATGTATGAAATCTAACATAATCAAATACAGACCTTTCACATAAGCCCGTAAACAATGAATTATTGGTATATGTCTTTCGGAACATTAGGCAGAAAAGTTTCAATTGGGTGGCAACATTGTTCGTAAGGCCCTCCTTATTGGTCAATCATGTGTCAGTGGCATTAATATTGCCAGTAAAGACTATACATTATAATATTTTTTTAGGTTAGGTACATACGTGAGATTGTATGTGGACCTACAAAAGTATAAATTATAATTACAGCAGATAATAACATTCATGTAAATTATGTACATGGGAGAATGTGTCAAACAACCAACAACCTTATGTAAATAGGTATTTGTTTCATTATTACACAACTTTATGCATCATAAGTTGACACAGCTGATTGAAACAGACGATGTCATGACTAGTTTTTTTTTAGATATATAATAAATATTATGTTTAATGGCACAAATTGAACAATTTTATACTGAAGATTGTGTTTATACAGTTATGTTATAATTAAAATGTATCTATCTAAAACAATAAATAAAACGACACCTGACTAATAATATCAGTTTACATCTTTCAATAGTTTTTCATGAGTACAAAAGAACCACAATATTAACCATAATTATATACCTATTACATTATTATTATGAATTATTACAGACATAGCTAATTTCACGAAAAGGCCTTTCCTGCAGGACCAAATCAACATAGAAAATTATTTTCGTGGTGGTAACACATCACAGATTAATCTAGATTGCGAAAGAAACATAAATGCTTGCTTACATCACTCAAGTTTTGTGATAGAACCACATCCAACAGCAAATAAGAGTTAGAAATAAAATGAATGTAGTTAACAAATCGGAGTATAGTCTTCGCCTCCCAGGGAATCCGTTATTTCTTTCCTCCAGGAGGCTGTAGTGGCTGGCCACGTTCTTTTCCACGAAGTTTTATTCCAATTGCTCTTTCAATTTTGCCAAGAACCAAGTTATTCGGAATACCGCGACCGGCTTCGTAGTCATTTACAATTTGCGGCTTCTCACAGATCTTTGTGGCTAAATCTTTCTGACTCATGCCCTTTGCTTGCCGCCCTTGCATGATAAGTTTTCCGAGGTCCAGTGGTATCTTCTCATGTTTTAATTCTTCAGTTTCTCTATCAAGTTTCGCCGTGTTTTTCGTGGTTCCATGCTGTTTATTAGTACCTGCTCCATATTTTTGCTGGGTGTCTACTGGTAAACCTTGACGGCGTGCGGCATTTACTGCTTGCTCAGTTTTTAAAGCTGATGCTTTCGGCGGTTTCTTGCGAAGAATAGTGACCGTATCCCAGTCTGACATATTTATACGCTAATAATTAATAACAAAGTAAGCTAAATTGAAACTTTGTCTTTAGCAAGATTTCGCTTTTCGCTTTGTTCTCGTCGTCTGGCCGCAAAAAAAAACAACTCGCAGTACAGCTACAGAGTAAGAAAGACAAAATGCACCATAGATTACAAATGTATTCCTGTCAAATATTTTTTTTTTAATCCACCACATACAGAACGGAATTCCGGCGCAGAGGCCCTAATGAAAGTTCAATATTCGTGTTTTGCGCTAGGCCCTCTAAATCAATATTCCTTGGCTCCATAGTAAAACGAAGGCCGTGTAGACTTCCCACGTCCTCTACGCTACTGTGTCTGGAATGTTCATTTTATTCTTTGGTATAGTGATCTGACGTTGTGTGAAAGAGGTTTAAGGCTACTTTAATTGAATGGTATTATTTTACCTTGCAACATAGATTTTGTTCATTGTCATTCATGTAATCAAAAATCAAACTAAAAAAACTAATCAATAACTGTAACTAATTTGTTGATATTTTATATAGTTACCAATGATCTGTGAAGATTCAGCCGATTCTGAAGAGGAAATTCTCGTTTTCGCGGAATTTGAGGATTCTATAAACATGGAAAACTACAGATCACTACATGTGCTTGGTATTAGTGGGAAAACCCCTATAATACAATTAGATGACACCATATTCACAGGTAGGTGTGTCATTTATAGAAATTAAGTTCTAGAATACCATCTTGCATCAATAATATCTAATCTATATTCATTTTTGTTAAATGCCAAATAAACCATATAATTATATCATTACAGGACAATTAGAAAGCCCCCTTGGAACATACATGTTCTTTGCCAGAGATCTATCTTCATCTAGTCTTGATCCTCTTTTTGACAAAGTGCCAAAGGAAAATATGAAGTATCTTTGTAAAACAGACAAATACCTCAAAATGAAGCATACTTACGTTACTCTTAGGGAAGGTGCAGGTAAATAGATAACATTTTTTACAGTACATATGGTGCTACTTTACCACACTACTGTGATGATTAGCACATTACGTAACTATATCGAAAATTTAAAAGGCCATATGAACTGTACAACCTTGTATGGTACATGGGTGAATAGGTAATTCGATACTGGGGTCAATTTAAAACACTCCCTTTGGTTGTGTTTTAATTTATCGTCACTTGTTTCGAATTTCCTATCTTTCACACTTGTATTGTAATATACTATTATTTAGCAACACATAAGAGTGCCAAGAACACTGGCATTGTAGCTCTCGAACCAATTTGCGTATGTTTTTTAATAGAGGGTCTTGTGTAATTATATCAGGTGAAAATAAAAGTAGCTGCATCCGAGATATTCTATTATCATTGGAAATAGTTGAATTAGAAATAAATACATTGTAAACTCTGCATAGTGATACTCAAGGAACTGGACATTTTATTTATGCTGTAGAGAGTTTTTGTTATATAAAGAGAAATTGATACTAAAGTGAATCAAATATAGCCAACAATTGTCAATTTTACAGGATGTGAATTGTTCTATCGAGTGACATTATATGTAGTTTAGACTGTATATACTGTTATTTGAGTGAATATGGCTATATGGTTAAGTGTGAGTAAAGTTTTGTTGATTATACAAAACAATGTGTTGAAAACATTCTTAAATACGGTCCAGTTCTAATCTCAATTTGCGATTTTTCATTGTGACATAAAAATTAAGGTTTCTTGTTTAATATGTCGAAATTAACTATTTTGCAGAAACAGGTGTTCAAAGTGAACCTCCAGAAGATGAAGCTAATTTGGTGCCATTAAATTTCAAGACAGTACAAGATGCAATAGATACCTTTAAAATAGAGTGGAAATCTAAATTACAAGAAGCTGACATTAAAGTGACCTCAAACTATCCACCATGTGAAGATCAAGATATGACAGATTTAGATTATAAGAGCTGATATAATATAAGGCAATTTTGTTTGTCATATTTTATTATGAATATATTTATCAATATTTATTCTCCACCGTTTATTCATTCATAGTAGAGTAGTAGTTTATTATTTATATATTTAAGAGTTTACTTGGAAAAATATAGGATTCATACACTATGTTTTTATAAAGTATGTTAAGAGGGAAGTATACCACAAAATGTTTTTCCACTTCTAAATGTTTTCCATTCTCCATGATTTTTTAGTATGTTATAGAAACATTGAAAAACTAGATTTGTAAGTTTTTCTTTTTTTTTAAATTTGCACATTTTTTCTTTTTTTTCAAAAAACTAAATCTATAAACCTAAAATATATTGAAGCGATCAACATAAAATCAAAGTGAATAGTTAAGATTTAGTTAGTGAAAAACGTTATCTCCCGCAATGGAATTTCATGGAAAAATTACCGTTAGATTCGAAACGCTATTCTTCCCTCTTAAGTGCTAATTAAATACACACTTTATCAGACCCGATTTCGGGCCCGAAAAAACAATATTTTTCCGTTTCACCAAATATCGGCACATAGTTTACAATATTTGAAATGTATAAAAATGGTTCATATGCAAAAATATCACACATTGAACATTTTTGGCAATTGTAGACAAAGTATTTTTTATATTTCAAATATTGTTAAAGATGTGCTGATATTCCGTGTAATAAAACGCTTATCAGGCCCGAAATCGGGACTGATTTCGCGCTCGATCTCGGGAAGTATGGATGTGATTGACGCTTTTAGTCAAATTTTCATTCATGAGTAACAAGACAAATTAAAAATAACTTTCAAAATGTCCAACACTCAAAATTGCATTTAGAATAAACTGCTTGTCCCTCTTCAATAGGGAACACGGGATCATGGTACTTATGTATATCAAAGAGCAAATCACTAATGTATATTTTGATATCAGGGGCCTACTGCGAAAATCGAAATTCGCAAATAGCGGGGATCTTTCTCTTTTACTCTCACTAAGACGTGATTAGTGATAGAGAAAAATTCTCGTAATTGACGAACTTCGATTTTCGCAGTTATAGCCAAGGCCTGATAAAGTGTGGATGTAATTGGCAATGTGGTCATAGCTTTACACAATATTGCCAATATAAGAAGTAGACTGTAACCTGGCAACATTCAATAATCAGAAATTGGACGCGTCTAGTTGTCAGCTTGTTGTCGGCCATTTTATTTTTGTATCGCCATTTCGTTTCTTTTGTGAGATGGAGGATTGTGTGATTTTAAAGTGAGATAGATAATTATTTTGAAGTTTAGATGAATTGTCTAAGAAAATAATCAAATTGGAGAGAAGGTAAGCTTTATTTCTGATCTTTTATAACTATATTAGCATAGTCATTTCTGTGTACATGGCGACACGGTCATAGCGCGGCGTCTCTCGTCGAATATACAATGGCGTCCGTTTACTTGTACTGAAGCCCGTAGATAGTCCGTCATCCTTTTCTTTCATATTGACTACGCACTGAGACTCTGCTTTCATAGCATCTGATCTTTTTACGAGCAGAGTAGACTGATAAGAAATATTTCCCGTTACCTTCGCACTTTGTGTTTTGAAGTCTCTCTTTCGTGTAACCGCATTTCATACAATTAGCCGCGCTTTTAAGTTGAACCTAGCGTAACCGTATTTGTGGCTTAATGTATGTTATTATATCTACAGTACGGGGAATAAAAGGTATGAGTGATGATTAGTAATGTAAGTAAATAGTTAGTACGGCGCAATGTTCACGACGAATGCCGTGCAAACCGGCTCAGTCCCAACGCTGCAGTACCAAGACCAGAAGACGCAAGGCAAGAATATAGAGAATACTCAGCAGAAGACCGCACAACAAACGCAACAGTCTCAGCCGCAGGTATAATGCTTTGTGTCCTCGCCTTGTGCGGCACTGCCGTGGAGACATGTATGCTGTCAGGCTCTCCTCCCTCGCTTCGGTCACAACAACGCGCTATTTCGAACTTGTTATATGCTAACTGTAAATGGTTTTAAAGTTGATCTCATGTTTACAACAAAACCTACACACTTCATTATGTTCCATTATGTTACTATTATATGAGACTGAGCTGGTAATCTTATTATTGTTGATAAAATATTTGGGCATGGTTAAGATCCATCTACATTTAACTTTTTAATGTATTAGGAGAACTTGAACAATTTTAGTGAGACAACATAAGCTATGTATAACTAACAACACTAATTTTAGAAACCTTATTGTAGTGTCAATTGCAATATATGATAGGACCCTGCTTATGCATTTTGTTTAAATAATCATACATTCTTCAAAAGTAATTGCATTTATTATGTTTCTTATTTGGCTCTGCGATTTATTATTTTGTTACAGTGACAATATTCATTTTAGGTTTTAAATTATATTGCTTAATCACTCCTGTCCCGTTTATAATTGGCAAGTTTGTTCAGGTGGATGTGCATAGGTAAATCCATCCTTAAGTTTCTGCAGGTCTTTGGAGAATTTAGGGCTGTTTAATATTATTACTGTCATATATCTTGGTAATTAACTTGCATGAATACAAAAATCCTATTATCTCGGCACAAATGAGTTAGTTGTTGACCACGAAAATATTTAGTAAATATGCCAGAAGGCTGCATATATATGTATAGAAAATCCACCCCCACACATGCCACCGAATAATACAAACAATATTGTTGTTAGAAATTGGTCTTTGATAGCTAGTTCAAGTTTATGATTCTGTGTGGGGTATACTTATGTGCACACATTGATTTGATTATTACAATATTGCTATGCAGACATAAAGATGCTATGCTTGTATGCTAATAATGGCAAACTTGATACTTAGGTTTGCATAGCAATAAAGTCAAACATGCATGAAGAATATAAAATATTTATTATGCAATGGTTAATTTTGTACTAAATTACTTTATAATTGTAAATTTTTTCATACATAGATATAAAAATGGGCTTGATTAATCTAACATGAAACATTAAGGTAGAGCCTGACAAATTACTGTTATCACAGACTGCAAGCTAAGGTGGCAGATATATGTAATGCTTCAATATCAACCAAAGCTTTCTTCACAAAAAGCTAACAATCAGGATCGGGGGCACTACTAAATATGTTTAATTGTGTATTCCCAGGAATTTCCCACATTCTGTTACACCACATCAAACGTGAACATGATTGGTAAGATTGGATCAGGAGCAACCAGCACTTCCGGTGGAGTATCCGGAGCCGTGAACATCGCCCAGCTCACCACCAGTGATGATAAAACATGCTATATTGCACAACCTTTCTCATACAACTATGCTCTGGTCAACCAGATGCAGATTGCTCCAAATGGAATACAGAATACCATATCTAATATAAGTTTCAAATGCGATGTGTGTGGGCTTATGTTTGGCCACCTTACACTACTCAATGCACACAAAAGGATACATGCCCAGGATTCAGGTAAATTATATATTTATGGAGCTATTTATCTATTGAATATAAAATCGTGAGCTACTTAATTATTGTGTGTTGCCGCACACAGTGTTTTATTGGATTTTGTCTTTGATAAATATATTTTAATTTTTTATTGCAGAAGGCAACATCACAGTTGTAGCCACAGGTGTTGGCGGCGGCAATGAGGTTGCCATGCCTCCTCACATACAAATTTTATCTTCTGACACATCTGAACAGCAACAGCACCATGTTCAATTGCAAGATAGTAAGTTAATTTGTTATAATGTTACCATTTTGTGTCTTATTTTTCTTTCTTGGTACCAGGATAGAAAAAAAGACAGTAGAAGACGTTTAGAGCAGGCTAGAGACGATCAAGTGTTTAAAAATAACAATACAAGAGTCAAGATTATAACTTTTATGATAAAATAAATCACTAATTTGCTCTACCATTATGTACACTTATCATTCCTTACAGTGTTATATATATTTAAATAACAAATATGATTTCCTCATAATTCATTGTTGCTTTTTGTTTTTCAGCCAAACCCATACTGGTTGACAAAGTTCAGAAATGCATCACATGTGGAGGGCCCATCACCAGTAACCCTAAGAGGAAGGGACCTAAGCTCATTCGTTGTGAAAACTGCATTGCACAAGATTCTGTTGAACAACAGAGAAACAATCAAAGTATGTCCATATTACTTTCTGTTTTTATTGGATATTAAAAATGACCCGGGTACGTCCTTAAACTACGTCCAAAAGAGAGGTATGGGCATTGTGAATGTCATCTTGCTTTGTGTGGTAGGGCACAGCGCAGCAGATGTCATTCCAGATCTAGAGCACAGTCCAACTGGGGAAGTACCTCCACCTTACAGAAAACAGCAGCCAAATAACACTAGACCCTACTCATAGTGATGTGTTCCTGCCGGTGAGTAAGGTTGCCAGAGCTCAACGAGGGGGGGCGGGTTTAGGGTCGGCAACGCGCATGAAACTCCTCTGGAGTTGCTGGCGTACATAGGCTACGGAGACTGCTTACCATCAGGCGGGCCGTATGCTTGTTTGTCACTGACGTAGTATAAAAAAAAAATTACATGAGTCTTATTATAAAAATAGACTAGTTGTTTCTGATTAGAAAAAAAATGCGATGCGGACGACAAGTCTAATGTCATACTTTTGTGTTGCACAGTGAACGCCACCCAAATATTCGTGACGTCAGAAGACAACGTGAAGTTTGAAGTCGGCGGCGTGAGCGGGGTGCAGCCCACCTCTGATCCCCTCGCCACGGCGCAGCCGCAGCAGCAGTCCCAGCAGCAAAAGCCTTGTAAGCCACTTGTATGGTTACATGCCGTTATAATAATCATTTGTTTTACAAGGGGGCAACTTTGCCTCCAAGTGAAACATACAATTTTTCACCACACCAATATGCTAGGAAAATACTAACTATGAAACACCAAAAATAGCAATCCAAATGAACGTAATAAAAATTTTATCATTCAAAATTATCATTTAAAAGTCAATTCTACCTGCTAACATAAGGAAACAACTCAAAATTTGCATCTGATTACTTTGCCCCATATGTGGATAAAATGCAACTTTCTCATTCGTTTTTGAACAATCAAGAGGGTCTGGTCTTTACCAGTTGGTTTGGTGAAAATTTCTTTAGTGCATACAGCGATACTTGTCATGACTCAACCAGAATTATTATTCCATTCACTACTCATTTTAATGCAGTAATTATTAAATTAATAATCTATCTTATACCTTTAAACGAGCAATTCTTGTATATTTCTGTGATCTCGGAAACGGCTCTAACGATTTCGCTGAAATTTGGTATATGGGGGTTTTTGGGGGTATACAATCGATCTAAATTAGTCTTATGTTTGGGAAAACGCGTGTTTTCGAGTTTTCATGCGTTTTTCTTTCGACGCAGAATATGGTCGCTAATTTCGTGTTGCTAGCCACTGTCCATCTGGTCCAGCGGGTTAAGACGCGGACGGCTAGAAACGAGTGTTGCGGGTTCGAATCTCGCCCGTTGATTAACTTTTGTTTTTTTTTTTTTATATGTTCAAGTTTATATATAATTTTTTAATTTTTATTGTTTTAGAGAAGTTTAATTTAGTAAAAAAATGTAGTTAAGATTATTACCTATACACCACCATATTACAATAAATAGTTATATTATAACCGAGCAAAGCTCGGTCGCCCAGGTACTTAACTATGAAATAAAATACGGATAGGTTCAGTTGCCAGTAATGACTTGTTCTTTGGTTCTTTTCGTTTTGTGGTTGTTGTTATTGCGGAACAATTAATTGAGTTTATATCGTTATTGAGATGTGACTTAAATTAACTTGATGTGGGTGTAAGATGACACTGGATATTTTGATACTTAATATATTTTTATTTACGGGAAAAGGTAAAGCAGTAGGTAAGTACAAAGCAATACCTGTGGCGGATTACTGTTGTGGAATATTGAACATAATTTTATGCTAACTTTGCGGATGCTTCTTTGCAATTTTGACGAAACTCGCGGTGTGGTTGTTGAGACATAGGTTGATTTTCATTTAATGTGGCTTAGCTTAGTAGCAAGCCACTAACTGACCAGTTAAACGACGAGCATTTTCACAATTTAACGGACCATAACGCAGAAAAATTAAGTTTTTTGGGTTACAATATATAACTTTATAATTTTGATTATTGTTATTGTACCTCTTTTTGTGCACATCCGTACTAGAAAACCGGCCAAGTGCGTATCGGGCAACGCATAATGGAGAGTTCCGTACCTTCATACAACACAAAAAGCCAGACAATCAAAATAGCGAATATTCTGGCACTTGCTTCGTTTTAATAAGATGTTCAAAATATTTTTTCTGAAAAAATATTTATTACAGCTTCATTATTTACCTTACTAAGATGCGACATAATACACCTTCGTTCCATATATCGTATAGTTTTTTGAGAAAAATTGTTGTGACATACGGACAGACACAGACGGATGGCAATGGCGAAACTATAAGGGTTTTTGCCATTTTGGCTACGGAACCCTAAAAATACTATTTAATAGCGCTACGAATTGATCATGATAACTTTTTCTGATAGATCGTCGAATTCCGACTATTAAAACATTTTGATTGCAAAAATCGTGTTTTTTTCTTCTATTTTATAAATTCTCGGTCTCGGCCGAGAATCCCATTGAATCTCGTTCTCGGCAGAGACAGAAAAAGCGTTCTCGGTCGGACCTTATAAATAATGTGAGACGAAAAGTTCAAGTAGTTCACCGCAATCACTTATCTTGGAATTTTTTAGTATATGAAATAAACAAAAACGTTGACTGTTCCGTTATTATTACAGTGCCCGGCCATCACCCAGTGAAAAAGAGAAACCTCGCTTCCGTGACAAAGTGCCAGAACTGCAACGGCTCGGGCATCATATTCGTAGGCGGCAACAAGAACAAGCTGAATCAGTCCAACACCGACAAGCCCTTCCACTGCAATATCTGCGGCGGCTCCTTCTCTAGATACTCCTCGCTGTGGTCGCACAAAAAGCTGCACTCTGGAGAGAAAAACTTTAAATGTGGAATATGTGGCATTGCTTTTGCGAAAGCCGTGTATCTCAAGAATCACTCCCGAATTCATACGGGAGAAAAACCCTATAGGTAAATTGGTTTTTGTTTTATTTGTATACGATTTATGTAAATGTAAAGATATCCTGACATTATTTTATGTTAGTTACATCTACAATGTAGGTGGCCGTTATTATAGTCCGTTTTTTTTTACCATTAGAAAGAAGGTAAGCGTCTTTTTATTGAAAAACACTTTTGAAAAATAAGTCACGGCAAATATGTAACAATTGTAAATCATACACGATCATGTACATTATTTTTCTTTCATACGTAATAGTTACTGATTTTTATAAAGCGTTTTCAATAAAAAGACATGTCAAGATTGTTTACCTTTTTTTCTAAAGACACACACATTGACTAAGTCCCACAGTAAGCTCGATAAGGCTTGTGTTGAGGGTACTTAGACAACGATATATATATATATATATATTATATAAATATTTATAAATACTTAAATACATAGAAAACACCCATGACTCAGGAACAAATATCCATGCTCATCACACGAATAAATGCCCTTACCAGGATTTGAACCCGGGACCATCAGCTTCGTAGGCAGGGTCACTACCCACTAGGCCAAACCGGTCGTCAAAGGACTTAAGGAAAGTTTTATGCCCTGTCTTAAAGGCAACTTATCCTGAATACCAATAAAATAAAACTTTCCTGCGACATCGCGTCCGCGTGACTCGAGAAGTTAATTTTTATTGACACATTTACGCCGCATATTTGTACAGGTGTAACACGTGTGGTATGCAGTTCTCACAGTCGCCACATCTGAAAAACCACGAGAGGACGCATTCTGGAGAAAAACCATATGTTTGCGAGGTACGAATGCATCTACTAAAATACTGAGAAAAATGTAACACACTGACTCCCCAAATTAGTAAAGTGACTCCCCAATAGATGTACGGTTTTTGTGTGGATAACATTCCTGGTATGAAATTGTTTTTTGTGACTAAGGTGAAAATTTCTGAATTCAGTTTATCAACAAGATACGCTGACTTGATTACATTTAAAAATACCCTGTCATCATTTTGTATCTGATGAAACATTGAAAGCCCGAAGATGCTACAAAAACTAGCAAGATGTAAAAGTAAGCAAGGAATATATTTTGGTTATAGTATTTTATGCAACAGTTGTATAAGAAGGGTCAAAAAAGGCGAGTGGCGTGAGTTACAATGTGAGCCGGAGCCGAAGGCGTAGGCGAATATTGTAAAGGAATACGCCACGAGAATTTTTCGACCTACTTATACAACGTTGCATACAATATTTTTCCTACGAGTCAACAAAAATAAATCTTAATTTAGGTAAACAAATTACAGCAAAAGTATATAGCCAAGACGCGCGAGCATACCTTGTTACGCGCCCAGCCCGCCCCGGGCCGCGGCCGGCCGGTCGGCGACACCTCCTCGTATCTCATGAGGCCCTGGTACTTGCTACTTGCTAAATTAATTTTTTGGACAGATTTTTCTCAATTTTGGCCACCGTAGCCTACGGAGACTAACAAGCAATGCTAAGCGGTCTTCGTAGTCTATGGGTGTTGCTATATTACGGGTGTCACATGCGTGTTTCTGACTTATGAAGTAATTATTTTTACTATGCAACCAAATGAATATTTTGTAAGTTGGCAGCAATGCACTTAGTTTAAAACTGTATTCGTTTTGGTTTTGTTAGGTTGGTAGCCATTAATCGCAGTAACGTTATAGCTTATAAAAGCACAAGAGCTTTTATGAGGAATAGACAATATAGACTTTTCTTGAAATCTTTTATGTATGTTCTTATATTCGTGTTAATGAATGCATAAATGACAGATAACAGTAGAGGAGTAGGAAAAAAATATTACATTAATTTTGTATCATGTTATGTGTCATTTTTCACCTTTTACAAATGAAGGCGATAAAGTCATAGTTTGGGGAAAACTCGTTATTGAAAGTTTCCGCAAAAATATATATGGAAACGATCTCGTGACTTCGTGATCGTGTTCACATGTGGCATGCCAAAACATTATTTTCAATATTCTTTTGTCGATTTGCGATTGCCATGTTGGTTACGAGCCCTGGTATTCATATCCAAAGTTCTAAACAAAAGTAAAAATTACGAAGTATCTTATCCGAGGCCGCGGCACGCGCGCTCGTTGCTAACCCCGCCCGTCATACATAAAAAAAATCATTAACTACATAGCTTAACAATATGCACGTTAGCGTCTCTTTTTAAGTATACAAGATACGCGTGCCAAGAGACTCCGCTCTTCCTTACTGCTTTGCTAAGTAACAATAACAAAACAACGGTTAAAAGAAACAAAAAAATTAAATTAAGTTACATTTAAATGAACGTTGCAGGAACCTTGAATTTAATTAAATAGAAAATTACTTTCAACCAATGGCGGTTGGCGTCAGCATCGAGTGTACACTCTTGATCTTATTGTAATCTCTATTGTGCAGGTGTGCGACAAGGGCTTCGCGAGGCACGCCACGCTGTGGAACCACCGGCGGATCCACACCGGGGAGAAGCCGTACAAGTGAGTACTTAACGATGCTTACCAACCCGTTTATTCAACAGTCACGTCTGAAAATATCGATACGGACAAAGTGCCAAAAATAGTATACACGACCTTATTGCCCATATATTAAAAAAAAAAAGGTTTCCGAAAGGTTTAGTTATTTAGCGGCTGGTAGTGGTCATCGCCTTCGATCAAGCACCAATCTTTTACTCGCGATTCCTTCCAATACGACGCGCACATACAAGAAATCCTTTACTGCCGTCAAGTTATGGAACGAGATTCCGGTGTCCGTGAGGCAATCCCAATCTGTAGCATCACTCAAGGAGAAGCTTAAAAAATTGTGGCTTTCCGATACTTTGGTTACGACTTCCTAGTTCCATTGAGTACTTCAACTTTTTTAATTTCCTTTACTTTTCTGGTTCGAATTAATATTTATTTATATTATATATTGAATATTTATTTAATTTTATTTATATATATATATATATGTATGCATTATTTTATGGTTATTTTTCTATCTATGTATATTTGTATCAATGTGTATTCAAAACGTGCATTTCATTAATTTCAGTGATTGTACACTTTTGTTTGTGTTTGTCATTCATTCACCGTTACTTCTGTTTTACTCATTTCCTCAAAGGTTAACTGGAAGAGATCCCATACAGGGATAAGTTCGCCTTTGTTGTATTTAATTTACTCTGTAACTGTGTTTTTCGTGTTTTTATTTCTATGTACAATAAAGTATATACATACATACATATTAAGGTAGTATATACATATTTTTAGGCACTTTGTCTGTATCGATATTTCCAGACATGACTGTAAGACACATTGACCATCTCCCAAAGACTCCTCACTATGAACATAAAGAAATAAATAAGCTTAGACTGATCAGTGCTCCCTTCTTACATGGATTTGCTTAATTAATAATATTTAGTTGTTTAGGACGTATGGTTAAACTTATGATTAATAAAATTTAAACTTGTTTAAAACTTAACACTTATTATGCTCGAATCTTTTCATAAACTTATTCATAAAACTTATAAATAGGTTTATATCTATGTATGGAATAAACACTCTAAGCTTATTTATCTCTTAAAACTATGAAGCATATTGTCTTATTCATTATTGTTTTACGACATTGTTATATGTCTACCACTTCACCCTGGCGGCTGGTAAAGATCTGCTCGGTGATTTCCCACGAGGTAGCTCGGTAATGGGGCTGAAACTAGTTTAAATATTACATTTTTACTTAACATAATACAAGTCAGCTTCAGCAGCCAAGGTTTTAACCAGTCCGGAGCTAACCAAAAATATTTTTTCCGACTGCCTCAGTTTAAAGCCCATCACAGACGGAGCGATATTTTAATATACTGTAAGATACCCACAGATATAGTATAGCTAACCGCTATATCACTGTCTGTCTAGCACCTACATTGTGAGAGAGATGAAATATACTAAAATATATCGTAATATACCAAGCTATATATCACAAGGTATCTTAAGATGCCTTGCCATAAGATATCGTAAGATACCTTGCTATAAGATATTTTTTGGTATATTATCGCTCTGTCTGTGACAGGCTTAACAGTAGTAAATCTGATGTAACAAACACTTAATATATGCTATAGATGGCCCATTAAGGTTCCTCCTCCCGCAAAAGTAAAACTAAGTTACTCTGAACCATTTTTATATTAAATATGACACTTTCTGAGCAGAAAAAAAAATAACAATCTATAAGATATGACCAGGGGTCGGACAAAAAGTGCGGATGACGTAAAAATGACGTAATCTTGCACACAGGATGATGTTTGAGTTTGTATTTAAACTTCCGTGTGACATGTAGTAACAAAGTAGTATTAATGAAGTAACAAAATAAACGTAAATAAATCCATGGAATTAATAATACAGGTGGTAGGGTGATGTAGTGAATAAAATAAATTTCACGAAACTTGTTACCATAAGGTATAATTATTTGAAATTAGTTAGAACAAGTCTGTGGGATCCTCAGATAAATAGGTTTAATAGTCAAAAGTGGGAACAGTAGGTAAGATTAGCAGTATACGTGTTTGTCACGTACCTCCAAAAACGGAAAATTGCCACAATATTCGAGTAAAGATGACATGACATTTTAGAGCGTTTTCTTATACATTAGTAAATATAAATTTTAGCTAAATATAATCGTGAAGATACAATAGCTAAACAGTAACGAAGTCAATTTATTGTTCATCTGATTGACAATGTGTCAGTCAAAAACGTACTTACTCATTTCAAGTGGCGATATCGTTTAATAAAGAGGTTGATAAATGATAAGTGATAATTGTTTATGAAAATCAAAAATACTATGTATTTGAAATCATCCTATAAGTGATTTGACGTCATGCGCACTTTTTGTCCGACCCCTGGATATGACCAATGATAATGTTTTTCTGGAAATCTATTTTAATTTAAATAAGTGAGTAAAAAATCTTACCCCTATTTTTTCAGTTGTATCCTTATTGCTACTGCAGCTTTTATCGAAAATATATAAATATTACAATCTTTCCCACAAAACACTATAAAATGATTTGAATTCTTGCTTTTTGCAAATTCATGAAACTATACCTTTGCATGCATTTCCTAAAAAAATAAGGCTAAATCCCGCCTAGGTTCCTACCATTACCCCTTTCTCGTCCGTATAGTCAGTGCGGGGCAAGTCGTGTTGCTAGACGGACCTGTGCTGCGTTGCGCGCGCAAGCAAGCGAAATTTTATTTCAAACGCATAGTTCTGCACACTCGATGTTTTGCAGCGGGTGGTGCCGTGTGAGGTATAAGCTCCACCCACACGCGCGAGGTCGTTGCCGTCGAGTGCAGCCCTTGGGTTCGATTAATAAACTAGTGGATATGAAATTACAGCGTTTTAGTTTGAAAACCATTGTCGCCAAACTCACACATTCACAGTTAAGTTACAACACAGCATACAATTACAAAAATGCTTTTGTTTGGCAGTAACTTTCCATACCAATACGGTGTTACCGGATGGCATTGCTAAAACGAATATCAACTGCAGGGAACATATGCCACGGTCTATAATATGATGTCAAAGTTATGACACATATGCTCTTTAATTATCTCACAACGGCTCGCCTAACACAAATCGAGCTTCAACATTTATTCAGCAAAGTTTTAAAAGTTTAATGCGGTATTTTTAATTTAAAACAGTATTTGTTACATGAGTATACGTGTCACGTGAACGTTATTCGAGTATGTAGCTTACAATACAACTCAGCACAGTCTGTGCTTAATTAAAGTGAGTCAGTTGCTACTTGCTGCCGGATATACGGGAACGCCATATCCTTACTCCTTGTTACACCAATTATCAAAATGTGTTTGTTTATATCCTATAAAACCAGGGTCTTAACGCATTCACTGCCGGCAACGCAAATATCGTCGCTATACTTACTCAACCTCGTATCTATATATTAGATACGTATATCAGACACGAGTTTGAGTGAGTATAGCGACGATATGCGTTCATGTCCATACTTTGGTGGCCCGGTAGTGAATGCGTTAATTGGTAAGTGGTAACCAGCAGACATAAGTTTTATGGAAGCACTTGTGTGAACGTTAGCGGTTTTTTATACTCCATCAAGTGTTTTAGTGACCTATGTTCAAATGCTTTCTTATACTTATGTTGCGCCTTATACACAGAGCACTAAAGGCGAGTCTTGTTACAGATGCGATACCTGCGGCTCCGCGTTCAGTCAAGCCGCTCACTTGAAGAATCACGCTAAAGTACACTCGGGCGAGAAACCGTTCAAGTGCGACATTTGTACCGCCGCGTTTGCCGACCGATTCGCGTTGAAGAGACATAGAGGAATCCACGATAAGTATGGTAAGTGTTTTTTTAGTAATGTCACTATCAATAGGTATCTCAATGCTGTCCCGTTACTTTGTTCAATGAATCATAATCATTCTTTATTGCAACCATGGTACAATCTCTCACATGGACCCTGCAAGGGCACAGCACATAATATTTTACTCATAACATATTATCATATTATTAGCAAAATTATCAACTTATTTAAGAAAGTCATGAAGCAATTCTTATATTACACATGAGATCACTAATAAATGTCAAACAAATAAATTAATTAATGTACAATATTCATAATACAGATTTAGTTTTTGGTTATAAATTTAGGTAAGTTTGTAAATAAATGTCATTATTTTCATTATAGTTAATTATAATTGCTTAGAAGGTGTCTGTAACATCATCATCAAAAAAGTCCTGTAAGTTGTAGTAACATTTATTTATCAGAAAGTCTCAACATTTTATTAAATTGTTTGTAATTTTTTTGAGACTTGATATCATTTTTAAGGTGGTTATATATTTTAACTGCCATGACGTTTGGACTTGTACTATGGAGTTTGAGTTTAGAGGTTGAAGGCAAAGCTAAATTATGTTTAAACCTTGTTTCGAAGCGTCGGGGCTGGTCTACTAATTTTGTAAATAGGTCCGAATGTTTTCTTACGAACTTACAAATTTCGAAAATATACATAGAGGTTAGGGTTAGAATTTCATACTTCATGAAATGTGGTCTACAGCTTTCTGGACTCCATATATTTGCGAGGATGCGTATGCATTTCTTCTGAAGCAAAAATAAATCGTTTACGTATGTGCTATTTCCCCAAAGGATGATACCGTACTTCAGCCAAGAATAGGCATATGCATAATAGGCTATTTTTGCCGAGTGTAGACTAGTCGATTTTTTTAATTCTCGCAGGGCATAGATGAATTTGAGCTATTTATTCTTGATTTTCTGAACATGTGTTTTCCAGTTTATGCCCGTGTCAATATTAAAGCCTAGTAGGGTGAAGGTATCTACTAGTCCAGTTTGTAACCGTTAAACGAATAATCAATTTCTAAAGCGCGCTTTTGTATTGGTTTAAATTGCATGATTTTTGTTTTGTTTAGATTTAATTCCAGATTTTGGTCATTGAGCCAACTTACTACTTTATTCAGTGTCCAGAGTGTCGTTATTTGAACATGATGTCAGGATTGAAACGTCATCCGCAAACAACACGCATGATTTGTCTATGACTTTAGGGAGTTCGTTTATGTAAATTATAAATAACAAACAGCTAATTACACTTCCCTGTGGTAGTGGTTGATGGTTTGCTCGTCTGATTTAACATTTGTTATTAAGCCCGTGTTATGATCGTGGTATTGGACTTCAACGTATTGCTTACGATTTGTTAGGTAGGAAGCAAACCATTTATGTGTTATTCCTCTCACTCCTATGTCGTATAATTTATCTAATAGTAGGTTACATTGTACGCGGTCGTATGCTTTAGACATGTCTAGAAGGATTCCAACTGCATGTTTTTTGTTATTTAGGGTATTTAGCACCTCCTGTATAAATTTGTAAGTAGCAAGGACAGTGGCTCGGTTCTTTTCTTACGAAAGCCGTTCTGACAGTCGTCATAAACATCGTATTTTTCGCAGAATGAGTAAAGACGTTTAGACATTGTCGTTTCAAACACCTTTGAGGACGCGGGCAAAAGAGAAATAGGTCGATAGTTACTAGGGTTTGATTTGCCGTCTTTTTTATATATCGGTTTTATGACGGAAATTTTTAATCTGTCGGGAAATATTCCTTCTAAAAAAGACTGATTAATCAGTATAAAATATGGTAAAGTCAGTTCATCAGCGCATAACCTAATCAATGCAGATGGTAGCTCGTCTATACCGTAACTATACTTATCTAATGTATCGTCATTAGAAGGATAACACCAATGAACGCCTTGGTTCAAATTAGGTGGCCTTGTTACTCTGTGAAGAGTTCATCGCCGGTGCTTCAACGGTACAGACTTGTTAGGTAGTTGTTATTTTTATAGGCCAATGTATGTACATGGTACATTAGGCAGACCACCTACAGAACATTAGAGAGAGGATAAGTTTACGATTTGTTTCCTTGTCAGGTCAAACAACGCCGCTTCCATCAAGATTACAACAAAACCAGGCTGAGCTCGAGCAAGCGACGCAGCAAGCCGACCAGCAGAACTCACAACCAGCTGTGGAAGTGGAGCTACACGGCGACCAGACGCTCTGAGTCATATAATCTTTTTAATTTTTCATACCCCACCCTACATAGTATTTTTTGGAAATGTAACAATGCCATTGTATTTCCGAGTCATGATCGGTACAATGATAGCGAGCACAAGGTTTTACGAATCACATGTTAATCCTATACGAACAGTAAGTATTAATTACCTCTCGTTAGCAATAAAGCAAGTGACTTGAACGCGCGGGTGGCAGAGGTGCGCTAAACACTGCCAGTACGTACACGTTTCATTCCGAGGTAGATGTCTACTGTAATATGGAATTTCTTGTTCTCGAACGCGCCTCTTAGCCCAACTTAACTATTATTCAGTACAATAAGATTATTTTTTTATTAATACGTTATTATATATATTAGCAATAAAATAGAAAAATGGCGTTAAATAATTTCAATTAAATTTTTTGATGTTTTGATTTGGGATATTCGCTAGCCTTTTAATGTACATATTACAGTTAATTTTAATTGTAGTCATTTTTAAATAATAATTTAATAATACACCTTATATGTAATGTAAATAAATGTAATTTGTATATAAAAAAAAGCGGCTCTAATTTGCAAATTTTAAATAAAGTGGTCAGAGCCAAAATAAATTGTAGAACAGTTTATCTGGTAAAGTGTAAAGTTTATTATTATTATCGAGTGGTGATTAGAATAGGACGGAGGTCAATCCTTACTTATTTTGTCGTAAGGATATGGCAATCTGTCAACTCCAGTCACATTCTGGTTGGAGCCTGATGAATTGATGATACACCTTGTCATTCCGTAAATTTGAACGACCCAGGTAACAAGTCAATCTGTGTAACAGTCGTTCAATGACATTTTACCACGTAAGTGACTGACTGGTATCAAAATTGCCTTGTCTGCTGAGAAACAATAGAACACGAAATGTCGAGTAGCAATTTCGTGTTTATGTAGGACATAAACACGAAATCTACCGCCACCGGTACTGGACGTGTCTCCAAAATGACGAGGCAGTGTTATCAAACCAAACGTGGATTTTCAATTATTGAATTCATATGACATAGTATTTTTAATTATGCTCTCGTAATCACTGAACATTTTCATTTGACAAATTGTAATTGGCTGTGGATATAGCAAGATAATGTATCGCTGTGGTTGCGCTTTCCAAATCTGAATCGTGCACAATTTTAAAGTTATAGTGCTTGGGCATTCCTTTCTTACTTAATCCAAAATCATGCAGATTTGGTAAACGCAGTTACGTTTAATTAATTAAAATGTCGAAAATTGTTGTAACGTTTCTCTTACCCTTGTAAATAATTATGATCGTGACATGAGCCCAAATGTGTTAAGCACCGATTCGATCGAACTGGAATTAGATTAATGTGAGAGATCTGTGGGCTCACCTAAATGTATTATTAGTTCTGTGACAGACTAATCGCAATTATTATTTTTTTACTTTTGACAGTTACTTAATTCCACTTATTCCACTGCTTGTTTCAAGATTCTAGGGGGTTGTCGTTGTGATTCAAGATGACTAATTTTTTTTCTGGTTTTGCTCATTAATATTGTTTAAATTGTAATATTGATAGCATTATAGCTTATTATGCAGTGAACTATCGTGGAAGTGTGCAGTTAATGAAAAATGTTTTAATCAACATCTGGCAATCCATCGTGGCTTTTAGTAAAGTCCAGCTATCTCTTTACTAAAAGCAATTATTAAAGGTTAACAACGACACTTGACCTTGGCAAAATCATAGATTTGATGGAGGCCATATTTTAAAAGAAGATTAGTCTATTCAAATTTGACGCTTAATTTCAGATTAGATCTAATTCCAGTTTGGTTCAATTTTGTCTAAAGTGTAGAATCTGCGTTATTATTCCGATACAACGCTATAGAACTTAGATTATCGCCGCAATCCGACAAATTAAATATTAAGTAGTTATTTTATTACTACTACCACGCTACTACAGAAATCTTTTTGTAAATTGCCTGATGCAATGCGCTCCTAAGAAGATTGCTTGATTGTGTCTATCCTTTTAAGGATAGTTTCCGTTGAAACAGAAAGGTAGGATTATATTATATTTCTGTCCTTAGCAAAAATAGTCAATGGAGTCCTACAAAAAGTTCGATATAATTTTAGGAGGTCGTCGTGGGTCAACGAGTCAAGTAAACTATATTTAATTCAAATCTTGGTGGTAGAAAAAATTATGTTTGCCGATTTAAAGTAGAACATCACTACCATCATGTTGTAATACTTAAATAAGGTTGTGATATAGTTTCCACACATAAAAGTTTTAAAGAGCAATAAAGCGGAGGAAGCTTGAATATCTAGGCAAAACGAAAGGCTAAAGCACACCGCAAATGCAGCCGTGAGCGCTACTCTCGCTCATGTATACGCGAATGTTTTGTACACGTTTGAATACGTAAAATATTTCAGATGTTACTACTACTGACGGCGCCAATTCCGCGTTTGCAACTCTGATTTCATTTACTTTCAACACGCCATAATAGCATTTTAACTATCGTTACTGTTGTACTGGAAAACTAACGAACGATTCAGCACTAGTATTCTACACACTATTATACTAGGTTTTGTTATTATTCACGTGATGCACTTGCAGTTTATAGGCATTGTCAATATAAGTATCATGCTCAGAGACGTGTTATAATTCTTTGCAATATATTTTTTTGATAATGCATGTGCAAGTACAGCTCATCTGAAAGCATGGCACTATTACATCAAAGCGATGTTATTATGTAAGTTAGAGTAACCATTTTTAAGATATTGATTATAGATAAAATTGTCTAGAGCACAGTATTGTTTTAATTTCTTACTTACCAGGCCATACAACAATCTGCATGCGTACCAAAGTCCTTACCTATCCTCCTGACGACCGGAAGAATTTGCCAATTTTAATTTAACTCTACAAGTTGACAGAGTCGAAAATCGGTGGTGGCGGTCGAAGATATGTGAGCGTCAGCATGGCGGGTGGACTTAAGCGAATTTCAACCAAGTACCTTCTGTGTACCTTTAATAGAATCCAGTGTACCTCTCCCTATAACGAGATATTTATTAAAAAAATGTCCACCCGCCATTCTAACGTCAGGATGAAATCTTGCATTATATCGCACACTAAAAGTATGCAGTTATATTGTACCTGCAGTATATCGGGGTATACCTGACGTCAGGTTGGCGGGTGGAGCTATGAACTCTTGCATTATTTCACGCAAAATGTAAGTAATTATATTGTTCCAGAAACGAAATTCAATACTTCTGGTGGACCTAATACTGGACGTAACTTATTTCGGGAAGAGATACAGCTAGTTTTTTTTTAGGACCGTTTTTGTTAAATATGCCGTTTTAGGGAGAGGTACACAGAAGGTACAATTTGTTTTATATATTTCGTTACAATTCGCTGAGGTCAACCCGCCATCATCAGGCTCACGAAGATATCCGTTGGGCAACCCGGAGCCCGTTTAGTTTTCTCTTTTTTCGAGTGTTGTTGGGTGTACAGTGGTCCAAAAATATGCATGCCAGTGGGAATCTAGTTTGGTCGTCCCCGCAGAGACAGTACAAAAGCAGGATGATTTTAGTATCAGCTCAGGCTAACTAGTTGCTAGCTTTTTTTCTATTCCTAAACATGAAAAAATATTGGTCAACATGACCATTGCAGATTTTAAAATGACTTCCATTATACATATTGCAACAGTTGAAATTGAAAATCGACCTTTTGGAATCCTATTGCTGGATTTACGATGTTATTGGTAATAAATATTAAGTAGTAAACGCAAATCTGTGTAAATTAACACAAAATACGCGTAGATTGCTGCGAGCTTGAAATATCTTTTAGTTTTGATAGATACAATGTAAATAGGTATACCTACCCACATGTAAAAACACGCCTAACTTCAGCCACAGGGCATTGAAATAGATTGTCAGAATCTAGGCTCTAATTCACTAAGTAAACTATTAAATCTTTAGGCAAGAGTTATTTGTAAGTGGAGCATAGGCAGATAGAACCATACTGTCTTTTTCTTATGCTATAACCCCCAAAAAGAGGGTTGGTTTTTTCATTATACTGTTACTTATATGACTTGTTTACCAGACAATAGTTTGGTAATAAAAAGTGTACTAACCTTTCGTATACTACTGATACTGATAAACTTTAGACGTTGAAAAAATGACTATTAAATTGACATGTTTCAATTTGAGCTGCACTGATTGATTAGTGCTAAAGCTAAAACTAGTTATTTGGGACAACTGCTATTAGAAAACTAGAATGCAACCGGTAATTTCTATACAATTTCTTACCAGCCTGCATACCTGTCCTATTTTTATAGATTTTGTGGTTAGGGTAGGGCAGGTTGTAAAAATTTAAACGAGAGAATTATCTCTGCAGATCAATGCAAGCTATGCCATCTATGGAGATCATTAATATTCAGTATATATAACAATATGTTCCTATATGTATACCATACCATATGCCTTATCAAGTTGTTGGTTATATCGACCATGAGGTTGAAAAGGGGAGTAGGAAATAAATAATTAAACAAATATATTATTATGTAAATTTATTTGTAAATTAATGCATAACTTAAAAACCACTTAACCTCAACACCATGGAATTTTAGGTTAGCGATTGGAATATTAAACTTAGGAATTATAGTTTATTCGTAAACCCATTTCTCGGCAGCTGGGGTCCATCCGACGATTTCTTTTTCGGAAAACCAGAGGGCAATTTCTTTCTTAGCCGATTCAACACTGTCGGAGCCGTGGATGATGTTACGTCCAACTTCGATGCAGAGATCGCCACGAATCGTGCCGGGTAGAGAATCAGCTGGGTTAGTAGCGCCGAGCATTTGACGTCCAGTTTTCACAGCATTTAGACCTTCCCAAACCATAGGTACAACTGGGCCTGAGCTCATGTATTTCACTAGTCCGGGGAAGAAAGGCCGGGACGCCAAGTCGCTGTAGTGCTTCTGAAGTAGTTCTTCGGACGGCCACATGAATTTGAGGCCCACCAACTTGAAGCCTTTCTTCTCAAAGCGCTCAATGATGGTGCCGACGATTCCACGTTGAACGCCATCAGGCTTGATCATGAGGAAAGTTCTTTCACGTGGTTCCGCCATTATGAAGTCGGCTATCGTCGAGAACGCGAACAGCAAAGTGGCGATCATACGAAAAAGGAAAGAGGAAGTTTCGTTGAACGTGTCGTCACAGCGGCGTAATCAAAATGTTGCTATATTATATACTACATTTACCCCTTTGCAAAGTGCTGCCATCTATATGGCATCCCAAGCTTGTACGACCAACTACAACTACATCCACACTTCCAGATATCGGGCCCGAAATCAGTCACAATGTCGGGTCTGATAATCGTTTTCCTTTTCACATATCAGCACATCCTTAACAATATTTGAAAGTTCAAAGTTTGATATTTTTGCATTTGAGCCATTTTTTTTACAATTGAAACGATTTTGATAGCACACGCAGCAAGTGTTATTATACGTCATGATTTCATATAAATCGTTGCAGACTTATCTTGGTTCAACTTTAGCATTGATATGGCAGGTATCCGGACCTCTCAGCAATATACAGGGCGTCCCTAGACTATGGGACATAAAGGGAAAGTACCTTAAAAATCGTAGATAGGATATTTTGCTGAAAGAAGACTTTACGTTATTTTCAAAAGTCAGTAATTCTGCATTTAAAGATCAAAGAGCATATAATCACTACGTGTTAAATATTTTCTAAGAATTACTTGTTTCATCTGGGAATCGAACCGACTTAATAATTTTCTAGAAATTTTACTCAAACATTTTACGTTGTTCCTTTCTTTTAAAATACTATGTTACTTAAGAAGAATTATTATCTTTCGATTGGCATCATAAAAATAGGGTTGATTATTTTTTTCACATTTAAGTCGGTTCGATTCCCAGACGAAGCAAGTAATTCTTAAGGGCTCTCCACACTCGTGTGCGAATCGATGCACGAAGCCACGAACGCGAGTGCCCTCGCGTCGATTTCGCAGATTGTTCACGCCTTCGCGCCTTATTCCCCGTTTTTTGTCGATATTTGGCCCGTGTCAAAGGAAACGCGAAGTGCGAACTTGCAAGACTCCACACTCGCGATCGCTTCGCGCCGCGATTCGCTCACGAGTCGGTTAATCTATTAAACTGTCATAACCTTCTATGGCGGCTACTTGGTTACATAGGGTGCATTGTGAACCACGGGCTTATAAATATCCCCATGATGCGAACTTGATCAACCAAGAATCTATTTGACAGTTCCCAGTTTGAATCAGTGACTTGCCGCAAACTAAATCCGATCAGATGACGCTTCGGCGCCATCTTCCCACGAACCAAACTGCGAAATCGCCGTGAAGTTGTGCGAGTGTGGAGGCTACGTCAACGTCGCGGTATGTTCGCTCCGCGAAGTCACGCCGCGATTCACGCGCATAGTCTGGAGGGGGCTTTAGAAAATATTTAAATGCAGAATTACTGACTTTTAAAAATAACAAAGTCTTGTTTCAGCAAAATATCCTATGTACGATATTTAAGGTACTTTCCCTTGATGTCCCATAGTCTTGGGACGCCCTGTATATTACGCTCCAGCCCAACTTCATCCCTTGCCTTGTACTCTTTACATTTTTTTATAATAGCCCAAGTACCTGCCGTGACTTGTACTTGCCAATTGTTGTACCCGTAAATGGGTTCCACTGATCTGAATCCCCGGCCCCTGTCGGAAATCGAAGAGATTGTATAGGGTACTGAGGATAGCATAGGAATGAGTCAATGTTATCACTTATCGGTAAGTTAAGTATAATGTTGTTAGTTTACAAGTGTCAGTCCTGATAACTTATCCTAACATGACAGTCAAGGTATCGAACAATCATGGTTAATTTTTGTGACTAATCATAAAATTCTTCACAGCCAATTGATTTCAATTACAGAGCAGTCATTCGTGTAATGAAATATGAATTTTAAATTGCCATTTTCTGTGCTGATGGCAGCCAACATTGTATTCAATATGAGTTACAGATTGCTATGTATATTATATTGCGTAAGTTGTGTTATTCTAATAAGAAACTGATATAATACGATTCATTTATATGTAAACGTTTCTTATTTAGAAGTATTCATGAACAACCAGACAAATTATAGTCTAATAGAAATATTAGGTATAAAAAAATAGTTATTTACGATACAAGTGCAGAAAATAGGAAATTTGAAACGAGTGGTGATAAATTAAAACACGACCGAAGGGAGTGTTATAAATCAACACGAGTTGCGAGTTACCTAATCGTACAACGTTTTACAGTACATATGGCTCTTTATAGTTTCGACATATGCACGGAAAGTCCTCATTCCCGCACACGTGCGGGAAAGTAGCACCATATGTACTGTAAAAATGTTTTAGTTGCACTTTTATTTCTAGGTCTATCTGTCAGCAGCTAAGCCATCCCAACATTTACTAAATGAAGATATAGAGCAAGCCAAGGATATAGCATCAATTCTTTTGTCACACCAATTTGTAGCGGAAAAGTCCGACTTGCCTGAAACAGCTGTGGTGGCTAAAGGTAATTATAATAAAATGTAATAAAGTTCTTTGAAAGATTAATAAATTCACCAAATGGTAATAATTCAAGTAATATTTTTTTGGAAACTGTAGAAGTATATAGTATATATATATATATACCTATATATATACATATATAACATGTAAATGTATATTACGTATTATATTACATAGGGTTTTTAAAGTATTTATGTCAGTCATTGTAGGTCACTTTCCGCTTTGCTTTTGTTTCAACCTGTTTACTTGTTTAATCATTATTTGTATCCCCACTTTTCACACAATCTTATAGTTAATTGTAACGGTCTTTTTTAGGTTCAGACGATGACACCACAATATTCATTTCAAAATTAAGTGACACAGAATTAATATCATTGCTTCAAAAAAAACAAAAGCAAGATAATTTGGATATGACCGATAACAAAACTGTCGAAAAAAGTATAAATAAGGCAAAAAAACGAAAGAATAAAAAAGAATCTTCTCTGCATGTTCCTTATCAAGGTTCAGATCGTGGATCAGCTTTCTTTAGAATAGATGACAAGGAAGTTGAACCTTACAACATTAAAGTTGGCGCTGATCCAAATTACCTGGCGCATCAAAAAATCCAAAATTTGTTGCATAGTGCCTCTATACAAAATCCTGTTGATTTAAGCGAGGAAACTGAGGAAAACAAAGAAATCTTGTTCGATATATTAACAGCACAATTAAAAAAGTTATGCTGTAAGTCTAGTAAAACTAAAAAAATAAAACAGAAAGAAGTGAACCCACCATCCTTTAAGCCTTTATTAAGTATTTCTAATTCGCATGATAACAATCAGTCAACAGACGTATTGCAGTATGAACAAATGTTCCTCATTGTCAACGATGAAATTCCGAATGACCAAGGCTCAGATATTATATATGTAGACCCTGACAGTCTTAGTCAAAACAGTAGTGTCGTTTTACTTGGACCTATTACGACGTCATTAAGTGATCCTCAACTTAATATCGTGGTAAGAAAAAAAACGATGCATTTAAAGCTATTGTACTTAGTACTTATTTATTTTATCGAGCCAACAGGTTAAGTATACATAATTATTGTGTTTTTAGATGAACCGCATTACATTGGAATTGTCAAAACCAGAATACATTCCACTTCTGCAAGAACTATCAGAAGGTACCTATAACAAAGATAATACGCGTTTGATCAACAGTTTGGTAAGTGGATCAAATACTCGAAGATATGTCAAACCTCACAGGTGTAATCAACGATATCCACTTTCCCAAGGTCCAAAGTGGCTGATTTGTACAGGATATTTGAACATAAACACCCCAAGTTTATACGATTAAATGCTGAATGATGCATAGTTTGCTTTATTTAATAATTATGTGCATTTTATATCCTATCTTTAAATTTAATAGAGTCTGACCAAGACAAGTCTGCAACGATTTTGATAGCACACGCAGTTCAAGTGTTTTATTTGAAACGTCAAATTTCTATGAAATTATGGCGTATGAATCACACTTGCACTGCGTGTGCTATCAAAATTGTTGCAGACTTAATTTGGTAGAACTCTTTGATATTGAAATACATATTACTCGTGTTTTAATGTATCGCCACTCGTTTCGAATTTCCTATTTATCGCACTTGTACCGTAATGGACTATTTCCTACTCCTCTACTGTTATCTGTCATTTATGCATTCATTAACACGAATATAAGAACATACATAAAAGTTTTCAAGAAAAGTCTATATTGTCTATTACTCATAACAGCACTTGTGATTTTAATCGCTAGAACGTTACTGCGATTAATGGCTACCAACCTAACAAAATCAAAACGAATACGAGTTTTAAACTAAGCGCATTGCTGCCAACTTACAAAATATTAATTTGGTTGCATAGTAAAAACAATTACTTCATAAGTCAGAAACACGCATGTGACACCTGTAATATAGCAACACCCATAGACTACGAAGACCGCTACGGTGGCCAAAATCGAGAAAAAACTGTCCAAAAATTTAATTTAGCAAGTAGCAAGTACCAGGGCCTCATGAGTTACGAGGAGGTGTCACTGACCTGCCGGGCCGCGGCGGGCCGGGCGCGTAACAAGGTATGCTTGCGCGTCTTGGCTATATACTTTTGCTTTGTTTTCCTAAATTAAGATTTATTTTTGTTGACTCGTAGGAAAAGTATTGTATCCAACGTTGTATAAGTAGGTCAAAAAATGCTCGTGGCGTCTTCCTTTACAATGTTCGCCTACGCCTTCGGCTCCAGCTCACATTGTAACTCACGCCACTCGCCTTTTTTGATCCTTCTTATACAACTGTTGCATAAAATACTATTATAACAGCATTTAGCATTACGTAATTCATAGAAATTTAAGAAAAAATCGTGGTTTGCTATTGTCATCTTTCATATTCAGAAAATTATCGAAATCAAGCATTATCAAGCCAATCTCGTCAGTATAAAAAAGCGGCAAATTTAAAAATGTAGGCAACAGACGTTATCCTTATAAGCATGCCCATACTCGGCGTTGATGCGCGTAAGCTCGCCGATTACGACAGTCGTTTTTTTTTTCTCTTTATTTTGGCACAAACAGTCATTACAGAAGAGTTACATTAGAAAACATTACAATTAATATTAACAATACAGTTCCGGAAACGTCATAGATTATAGTTATTAATTTTGTTGCAATGGACCTGAATTAATTTAGATAGATAGATAGAGACCTTTTTGCATACCAATATATGTTACATACATGGACCCTGGAAAGGTGTAGCAAAATAAAAATGTAAGTAGTTCACAGTATCACGCTTTGCTCACTATTACTTATATTAGTTATAATACGTACAACACGGCCTATACTTAGATTATAGTAAGTAGTACTTGTACATTTTTTAAATTGCTCGTTTCTCTAGGTAACAATAAAAAGATTAATTATATTATTACATAATAACATAAGAGCCTCCTCTAACTAAAACTATAAACATAATACCTATAAACAAGGATTTACTATATACCTATTAAAGTATACTGTTTTAAGCAATATTCAATACAAGGTGTGTTGTAATGTTCTATTTTTATGTGTATACGTATATACAAATTACATAGTATCATCCTCTAGAAATTCACCTTTTATCTAACAGCTTAGTTTTAAGGCGGTTTATGAAGTTAAAGTCTGTTTGTTCAGATTTTAAATATGTGGGGATTTTGTTATAAATTGTTATGGCTCTGTAGTACGGTCCATTCTTGTATATTTCTAATTTAGGCTCCGGGAGTTCTATGTATGACGATGACGTCGAGGGTTTTGACAAAATTTAAATTAATGTAGATTTCTTCTAACAAATTTAGCTAATTCCAAAATGTATAGGGAGGGGAGGGTGAGTAGGTTTAGATTTTTGAAGTGGGGTCTGCAGCTGCGAGGTTGATGTATATTTGCTAGGATCCTAATACACTTCTTCTGCATGGTGAAAAGGTTTTGAAAATTGGTGCTGTGGCCCCACAAGAGGAGTCCGTAACGTAGCCACGCGACTGCCTGCGAGTGGTACGCTGCCAGTGCACACTCTAAGGTAGTCCTACTTTTCAGTATGCTGAGTGCATACACGAATCGGGAAAGTTTATTTTTTACTTTTTCTACATGTGATTTCCATGTCAAATGGTTATCAAGTGTAAAGGGCCCTCCACACTCGTGCGCGAATCGAGGCGCGAAGCCGCGAACGCGAGTGTGGATGGCCCTCGTGTCGATTTCGTAGATTGTTCACGCCTTCGCGCCTTATTTCCCGTTTTTTGTCGGTATTTGGCCCGCGTCAAAGAAGACGCGAAGCGCAAACTTGCAAGACTATACACTCGCAATCGCTTCGCGCCGCGATTCGCTCACGAGTCGGTTAATCTGTCCTTCTATGGTGGCTACTTTTTTTTTTTTATTTAGAAACCAAACAGTCGTATAAACATATCAACAATGCAATACAAACAATGTACCACAACAAAAGGAAAATACAACAAAAAGACCTGGAGATTCATAAATTATAAATTAATTATGTTAACTGAAATAAATATTATATAGCTAATGAAAATTTTTGAATCCGATAG
This sequence comes from Cydia pomonella, assembly GCF_033807575.1. NCBI lineage: Eukaryota > Metazoa > Arthropoda > Insecta > Lepidoptera > Tortricidae > Cydia > Cydia pomonella. Next base: position 40,529,953 of record NC_084703.1, read on the forward strand.
GGAGAATAACTGATATCTGTACTTATACATTAAAACAACTTACGTTTAACTATATTTTTTAGACTAGCCAACGAATTTTGAAAACAATCTACTTCGAATAGATTTTTATTATAGTAACTAGGAACTCGTCTGAAAAAGGTATGCCTGGAATAGTTTACTACTACTACTACTACTACTACTTGGTTACTTGGCTATATTGGGCTACTTGGTTATATTGGGTGCGAACTTGATCAAACAAAAATCAATTTGATAGTTTCCAGTTTGAATCAGTGCCTTGCCGCAAACTAAATCCGATCAGCTGACGCTTCGGCGCCATCTTGCCGCGAACCAAACTGCGAAATCGCCGTGAAGTTGTGCGAGTAGACTCCACGTCGCGGTATGTTCGCTCCGCGACGTCGCGCCGCGATTCACGCGCATAGTCTGGAGGGGGCTTAAGGCCTAATAAGGTGCATTCGGATACTTCTTCAATAAATAGATTGTTTGTTATGTTGTTAAGATTAATAGGTTGCTTTTGTCTGGGTCTGAACTGGATTAGTTTTGATTTGTCATTATTTATCATGAGATTGTGATCGTGTAGCCAATGTGAATGCGTCCTATGACACTTCCTTGGGGGATCGAGTTCTCGATAGATCGTAAATTGGATTTGATTAAGTGCAATGTTCCGGTTTGGTTCTCAAAGTGTTCTATTTCTACATATTGTTGTCGTGACGTGAGATATGACTTCATCTAATTGAATGCTCTACCACCCCTATTGCGTATAATTTTTGTAACAGTATTGATATTGATTGATTGATTGATTGATTGAGTGCGAGACTCTGTCATATGCCTTGGACATGTCTAACAATAGTCCCACTGCGTGATGTTTATTTCTTTAGTAGTCAACTATTGTTTGTATGTAATGAAATGCTGCAAGGGTGGTAGAAAGTTTTTTTCGGAATGTGAACTGATTATCATTTAACAAATTGTATTTTTCTAAAAAACTGTAGATGCGGTTTGTCATACATTTTTCAAAAATTTTGGATATAACGGGGAGGAGCGCGGTCGGTCTATAGTGAGCAGAATTTTTGTTTTACCACCTTTCTTTAGGACGGGTTTTATCTTGGCAATTTTTAATTTTTCCGGAAAGCTACATTCATTAAAGGATTAGTCGACTAGTTTACGCTACCTACGCTCTCGAATAGGGAGCCAATTAAGTTTTCTACGGAAAGAGGAGATATAGTCATACTTACGAAGTACGTTATCTAGTTGTAAGTTTATTTTATTCAATATCTTACTTAATATTTCAAAAAAGGTTTCCATATATTTGTCGGGTCTGTATATAGCAATTAGTAGTATATCTGGTTTTATTTCAACGGCACAACACTCTTATGACGCATTCCACTGAGAGGTCCGGTATATCCTGCCGTGCACTGTACTGCACCCCATCCCGCACGGGTTTGTTTTAGGAATTTTTCGTTTTTCTAGGTAAGTTTAGTTTAGTAGTTTTACTTTATTAGTAGTCATAATTTTGTTTTATTTTAATCATATTTAAACAATGTACCTATGTGTCACAGGTAAAAATAAAAATAAAATATCAATATTTTTTTTGTGAGCCTTCTTTAGTGTCCCACTGCTGGGCATAGGCCTTCCCTAGTTTCCTCAACTCAACTCAACCAGTGAGTATTATATTCTTTGAACTCAACCCTGTCAGAATTTTGGATACAATGCGTCCAAGTCGTCTAAGGAGCATATTTCAGTGGATGAATTACCATGTAGTTTTAAGCTGGGCGGGCTGCATACATCCATGTCAATCGCAGTATGTGACGATCATGTGACGACCCTATGCAGCTCATGGGCTTGATGGCGCATTTACATTCGCGTGCGAGAGGCGAGCCGAGCCACGAGACGCGTATAAAATGGCTCCTCTACACGATGGCCCAGCGCTGGACCAGCGAGATGGCTATGCGATGGAACGCACTATGGAATGGGCCACGTGCAGATGCTTACGCGCCATTGCTGGCCCACTACCTTTGATGTGCGGACGAAGAACCGACACCATGGCCATCCCATCGCCATCCCGTCGCGCCTTATGGCTATCCGACACCACTACGCTCTCTACACGCCGGCCCATCTTAGTGGGCCAGTATGATGGCCCATCGTGTAGAGGAGCCATAAACGTCGGGCTCGTGGTTCGGTTTGCCACTCACCGGGCAAAAGGGCTCGGGGAGGACGCGTGTTTGCTGTTTACATTCGCATTGAGCTTTTACCGTGCCGCTTGTGTTTAAAATTGAGCAGCTCGACGAGCTTAGGGGCGGTGGCCGAGACATGAGGCGAGAGTGTGTACATTAATTAGCTCGAGGAGCTCATGAGCTGTGGCCGAGACACGAAACGAACCGTGAGCCGAGCCACGAGCCGCGAATGTAAATTCGTGGTGAGACTTCGTGGAAATGCATGGTCACAATCACAAAATATCGAATACATTTTACCCGTTTTTATGATATCATAGTGAGTATGACAACACTATGACCTTGTGTCGGCCACAATGGGCACAATGTCGGCACAATTGCCACAGATAATATAAAAGCGTCAATAGTGTGTCTGTAAAATAATAATATTGAGAGCAGCAACACTAACTGTCAAATCAATTTTAAAAAGAAAAATGAAAGGAATCGAGCTTTGAGGCCTTTGAGCGTATGACAAGTCTCTGAGCTCATCAACACCTTGATGGAGCCATAACACGAAAAATTGATTGATTGAGGCCTTTGAGCTAAGATTATCAATGGTTTTATATATTAGTTAACGTATTGATTATAACTCTTTCTGTGAATGAGTTCTACGGTATAACAATTAAAGCTTTTGTAATAATGGACATACCGTTTCCTGAAACGACACCACGTTTCATTGACTCTAAATGGTTTAATGCAGACACCCCTTGCGATGAAGACGTAGACTTGACGGCTTTGGAGCAATCAAACCAGAACTGGGTATGTTTATTGATACATGTTTATATTAACCTTTTGACCGCCAAAGACGGGAGACTCCGTCACGGCAATAATTGAAGCTACAGATCAGTAACGAACACCTTGGGCTTGAGACCATTTTGGTCGGCGAGACTTGGCGTTCAAAGGGTTAAACCCTGGTAAGTAGACAACGAAAACACGGCATATTGTTTGGTGTAGTTTAAATTTATTTCGTTGCAGTTAAGTAATATTGGGCAGCAGTACAAGGTCCGGGCGCAGCTGGGTAAGGCCGACCCGGAGCCCATGGAGGAATGTGAGTCTGAAGAGGAAGAGGGTAAGCTCAAATTTGTCTAATATCTTTGTATTAGGCGGGTCCACACAGACCGAGCACACGCGTGAGGCAATTTCCTTGCACACAAACCGGCCAGTGTAGAAATGCCTCGGCCGGGCGGCGCGCGCGTATTCCTCGCCCGAGCGTGCCACTTCGGCCAAGGCACGTCCACACTGGCTGGTTTGTGTGTGAGGAAATTGCCTCTCGCGTATTAAAGTATTTTGTTAAAATAAGTACCTTTAATACAGCTTCTTGGTGGATCACAAAATTGTTACACATGACTGAAACAGTAACTTAAGTTTAGCCTTAAAGTACAATTTAAAATGTAAATAATCATTCAATGTGGATTAATTACAAAGTACTTTAACATCACTATAATATTGTAAAATAAAACTAACTTTAATAAAACTTAGTAGTGACAAATCTTGTTATAATCAGACACACTTTGGCTAGTCTGGCTTGTTTTGAATATGAATAAAAAACTCTCTTTGCCAATCCAGTCTGCCAACTAAACAAAAAACCATATAATCCGGCCCTCAAAAGGGAGTAGGTGCAATGACTTGTTACAAGGGTGACCAGATCTGATTTCCGGTTTTATGGGAAAACTGCATTGAAAATACAGGATTCGAAGTTAAAATATGGGCCGGCCATTTTTTTTTAATTTAAAATCAATATTCATTTTTTACTACTATACTATTTTTTAGTTTTTGATCAATTATTATTTAAACCTATATAAAATTGCTAAATTTCTTAATGAAAGTCTTTAAAAAACCATATTAACCGCTGTGTGCGAGAAAATAAATATTGATCAAATAGGTATTTTTATCATTAAATGCCATTGAATTATAAAATTATGGGATAATGTACTGTCCTGTTCCATATTGGTTTCGGTAAATTACAGGACAATGAAAAATTCGTGCCTTAAATACAGGACAACCTGTAAAATACGGGACATCTGGTCACCCTACTTTTTAGTATCATGCCAAGAATATCTGTAGTTATCTGCACTAGAAAATAGTTGTTATTTTAAATTTAACTCAGTTGAGTGTGGAATTCACAATTAACAACTTTTTAACTGAATTGATTTCATAAGAACTTCATTTTCTAAAAGTATGATTAAGCTTAGAATCAATTTAAAAGTGGAAAAATTACTGTCTTGGGTGAGACTTGAACTCACTGCCTCTGGATCGATACTCCAGCGCTCTGCCATCTGAGCTACCAAGACCTCATCCCTAGGCAGCAAATTTTTCCACCATATGGGTCTAGGGCACCCATGATTTAGTATGATTAATTTCTTAGGTACTGTAATTACTGTGATCAAAATATGTAATTATTATAATTATACCACCTAAAAAAACCTTGAAACCTCTACCTAATGAGGAAACTTTACCCAATGTACAATGTGAATACAAAAAAAATTATTATTTGCATTTGGCATCTTAGTAAAAGAGAAAATCTTAAAAAGATAAACAAAGGGTGTTTGTCTTTTACACAAATTAAGTTTTTCATACATGCTTTCATGGCTTACTTTATCTTCATATGCACAATAATTTATTAATTATGGAAAGATGAAAGTTTGATTCAAAGTAATATTCAGATTATGGAGTGAAGCCAAGTTTCACGCGTGTCGATTACTATACACTATTGGTAAAAGTGTGGTTACTTATATCATTATTAGAAAGGAAATAATATTTTATAGTATTTTTCATACTTGATGGGTCTTCTGACAAGTGTTATTTCCATACAATTTTGCGAGATTTGGTGTTTTAGGTTATATATTGAGATGACACTTGTCACCGTACCCATCAAGTTTCAAAAATACTGTAGTATGATGTTCCTTTTAATACTTTATATTGTTATATAGCCTAGGCGTAGGCATAGCCGATATAAGTAATCTCCTTGCTTCGAGTTGGAATTAGCTATCATCTATCTTAGTCTGAAAAGGTTTTTCGGTTTGGAGTCATAAAAATATTAAATTCAACTTTGAGTTTAGATTACTCCTAAACTATTAGATTAAGAAGTTTTGAGTAAATTAATAATAAAAAGCTGGTTATCTTTATTAACATTTGCATTAAACATTTGCAGGTAAAACTTAGTGAGAATTGCGTAATATTTTTCTTGTGACCTCCTTCCAACTACAAAAAAAAAATAGTCCAGTCTTATCCGGGTATACCTTAAATTGCTTAAGTCCCGAACGCCTTTAATAATTGTCGACTATCAGCCCTCCTATCTCAATAATGTTTAGTCTTAGAGAAAAATTCTACATGACAAAAGATGTTGCTTTTAGCATATCCTACACGACCCTCAAATATAAAGTATAAGTCCCAAGAACGGCCCCCCTTTCCTGCGTCAATAGCCGGGTCCACACAGAGCAAGCATACGCGCGAGGCAATTTCCTCACGCAAAAACTGGCCAACGTAGACGTGCCTTGGCCGCGGCGCGCGCTTTGAACCCAGGCAGAGGGGGCAGCTCGCCCCTGCCTACGCCCATGGAGAAGCCCTTGGTTAAGTTGGATCGAGCTAGAAAGAGCTTGTGTAGACAAATAGATTCAAATATCTTTGTTTTTAGTCTTAATTTTGGAAACTTGTCAATCCGCCCGGCAAGAGTGATGGTGAAAGATCTTGATTAAACTCCGCTTTCACGAAAATCTTCAGATTATCAAAAAATGGTGGTTGAAGATCCCTTTTCGTTTTGAAAGACGTATCCAACGTCATCCCACACCACATGGTTGAAACGAAAAACAATTTCATCCTCACTTTACGTGTACCCTAAAAATAATATTTGTACAGTTTTTATTTTACCAGTTTGTCGCCATGATTTTTTTTTTATCCATGCCTAATTGCAGCTTTCTATTATTAAGGACTCTACGGAGCAAAACCTCGGTACGCTGTATGCAAAAAAAAAAACAATTTTATTCCAAAAATTCCTTACCGTAAAACCACCCAACTATAGTCCAATACTCCAACTATGGTCTACAAGTTCAAAAGGAAATTAAGTATCTATACCAATGTTCCTTGTGGTTTACTCCTAGTTTTACCTTCCATTTATAAACATACTTTGCCTTAGAACTACAAAAATATAGTAAAATACACACCTGAACGATAAAAATTGAGTTTATTTGTGGACCATAGTTGGCAGCTTTGGACTATAATTGGGTGGTTTTACGGTACATCTTTTTGGAAAAGAGCTGGTACTCTCCAAACGCTAGATCGATTTCTATCAAACATACTCGTAATAGCTAAGAACCGCCACAAGGAAGCAACCACTGGCTTTTTTTATTTTTATTATAATGGATTTCCGTAAAGTAGCGCCTGATTCTATTAATTATTTTAAAAAAACACATTGAATCGGTCCATCCGTTCTTTTTTTGCGTCGGGGTTTAAAAATTGGAACGATACTAAATTGAATCGATTTTTACTTGAGCCATTGTTTCTGCCAATCGATCTAAATCGATGGTCTGCCGCTTTTGTTTCATGCTACCGTATTGAACCTGTTACTTGGCCCTGACTTCTGTTTCGTCGACGGACTCCCATATACATGTCCAACATGTGTGAGCCGGTAAGTGGTGTTTATCTAGATGCTTTTTGCAAACAGCTACTGTCCGCAAATTTAAGACACCTACACCTACTTGTATCAATTAGTGAAACACTAAAAAAATCACCTGAAGTGGGTCCCTAAAGCGCTTTATCTACCTTACTTGATCCAGAATCCTAAATGACATCACAGGCGTAAACCCGTTTAGAAAGTAAGCATCCTAAATAAACCTATTCAGTGTAGCCTGACTGCACTAAGTAGGAACAATTTTTTACGATATTTACTAGTTAGGATGACTGAATTAGGATCACGTTTAGAGTCAGTCTACGCTAAGTCTGTCGACTTTGCAGTGACAATGCAGGGGGCCTACCGCGAAAAGTGAAATTCGCAAGTTGCGGGGATCTTTCTCTTTTACCCTCACTAATACGTAATAAGAGTGATAGAGAAAAATGCCCGCAATGACGAACTTCGGCTTTCGCGGTTATAGCCCAGCGGGGTAATCACTGTCGCCTTTTTATCGCCTGCCACCATGCGTGTCACATTCTAACAAGTATATAAGTGTGAAAGTAACAGATGACAAAAATTGATTCATGCTGCCACTGCAGGTGTAAATGTGCCCCTGCGTAGCTGGGCAAATATTTCTTGTCGATTTTTTTAAGAGTTTGATTTTATAAAATTTAGTAAGTTTGAAGAGTCCCTCATTATGGGAGGAATAAATACAAAATCACAATTTGATACAATAAAAGTATATGTACATGTACCTAATTTTTCGTTGAGTGTATTGAGTAAATGCCATACGTTTTCGTACATCAGAGGAATATTTGGTGTAGCCCGTATATTGTATTGAATATTAGGGAACTATATATCCACCAAATGATATCAATCTAACGAAAAAAGAAAATCGGCACGAAATAAAAAATGGCCATTTAGGACTTGGCGTTCCGCCTTAGCGTAGACGGACTTTACTCTCTACATGCAGTGTCGATTACATGATATATATAACCAGAAAGCAACAGATTTTTTCTGTAGGTTGTCTTATAAATGATAGGCATTCTGCTTCGGAAATAGAATTTTTAAAATACATTTATACTATAACTTGTTTGGAACGCATGTCATAATACTACTTTTAATATATAATTTTGCAGATTTTTCTACAAAACAGATTCAGTGCAAATAGTGGAAGACTCAGACGAAGTAGAGGAGGAGCCAGAACCTCCAAACATGAACCACGATGTGGACCTGTTGCAAATACACGAGGATTCAAGCCATGACGACGACGCAGGCAACGTCTACACCGAACAAGACACGCACAAAATGCGAGACGACTCTGATGACGATTTAGAATCGGACAACTCACCGCCGTCAACAGAAAACTGGGGTGATGACGACCACAACGTTTGTTGTGGTGCTACCGCTGGTAGGGAATGCAATCTCCGACTTTATCCAACTGGCAAATTTACGATTTCTGAAGCTCTAAACCGATCGGTAAAATTGCCAGTTTTGTTGTATCAATGGAAATATGTCAAATACTGTTGACGTTGCTTTGTTGTCTTGCATTCGCGATAGGTCATGCTTCAGCATTAGAGAGCAAGGAAATATTTTCAAAAATTTTTGTAACAGATACATTTGTGTTTGACAGGATATACCTTTTTTTATGTTAATGCGCAGGAACTGACTTAAGAAGAATAATCAGGTAGATAGTTTGGTATGAATCAATACAGAAGCATGACCAGCGGAGAATCTTCTAATATCTTCTTTCAAAGATAGTTGTTGAAGCATGTTAGTAGAACGTGATACTACATTTCAAACAAATATGGCGCCACCATTGCTTCCTGGACAACTGAGCGCCTATCTAAGATACACTACGACGGTGTTGGGCAAACCAACTGTACTAGTAGATTCGACTGGTCCAAGTCCTATAAGTATTATTTTTGGGTGTCTTGAAGAGCCGCATGCGGCTCACGAGCTGCTGTTTGCCGACCCCTGCGCTACGACAACGAAACGCTTTCTGTCTCTCTATCACTCTTACATATTAGTGCGATAGGGAGTCAGATAGCGCTTTGTGGTCGTACCGCAAACGATTGGCATGTTGTCCAGGCACCCTGGTCAGAACAGTTGAATCAACCAATTTATTTCACATACTATAAGTACTTTAAATCTGAGGTATTCCTTTATTGTTTTCAGATTAGTTTTTTGTATAATATTAATTAATTAATTTCTTTTTACATACTAAACATTCCTCCATCTATTATTATATTGTAATTTATTTTGTTAATTCCGTTTTAATAAAGTTACGTTTTATACAATATTTTATTGTTTTTTTTATTTGGTTTTTAAACGACGGGTATGGGAGTGTCTGTTATTTTTTTAAAAGGTATAGTCAGAGAAAATCATATAGTTCCGGACAACGAGACTAAAATATGAGACCACGAACTTTATTAGCAGGAAAATCGGACACCATGAAATACGTACTTTTTCTCCACTCTTCATAACATATCATTTCCATTCCCCTAGTATTCTATAGTGATCACGATGTTACAGTTACGCTGGCTTGCCTGTAAGTAGGTTCTTAAGTGTTTAGATACAACAATTTTGAAGGAATTGCTCCTTATGCTTTTCCGCTGCTGGGGCTTCACCAGACTCGGTTCTCCGCCAGATAAACAATTGAATCTTGTACTCACTTTTAACCCTTTACCAGGCTCTGGGATATATGTCTAGTATTTAGTTTACCATAGTATACCTAATACCTGAATATATAATTTTATTATCTTCATTCACAACACGCTTCTAAATGCAATAATTTATCTTTGGCTGCCGGTAATTTTAGTGGTAATGGTGAAATCCGAACACTTACTTAATTTCAGCGATTTAAAAGCATAAAAGTCGGAGTTTGAGTGTTGTAAGTTTATGCAATCTTATACTTTACTAAATATGCATTATTTTAATATGACCCCACCCCATTGCCTTGTTAGAGTTTTTTACTATGTGGGAGCTATTCTGCCCATACCCCGGTCAATTGACTTGTCGTGTCATACGACAAATCTGACCATACAAGCACAATTTCAGGGATTGATATAATATTTGTAGATTTGGAGTTAAAAACTGACTATGGGATGTAAATGAAATACTAAGTGGGAGACATATCTCTTAGCCTGGTACAGAATATAATTACGCTTAATTGAATACGTCGTCGATTCATTACCGAGACAGGCAATAGGATTACCGTACCCCACATGTTTTATCTGGTTACACGAACATTACCCAACTATTTTTTAATACCATTTCGTTCGTACAAGGCTACGCATACGGTTGCAAATCTATATACATAATTATACGCTTCTTAACACACACTTGTTCTTTGCGGCCTGGTAAAAGGGTTAAATTGCTTTAATTGTTAGCTTGATTTACAGGTTTTAATTATACAGCCCCAGAATCATGGCATAGTTAGAGGTGACCGTATTTTTGTTCTTAAATGTTGTAATGGCTATTTACTAGGTCCTTTATTTTATACATACAGTCTGACACACAGGTTTTCCTACGCGCAGGTGATCGATGCCAAGGTTATAGTCCGATATGAAAATTTATACTTTAAACAATAAATTCTAGCTACATAACCAGTTAAAACTGTAAAAAAATATCTAATATTGAAGAAAATTGTACATATAGCAGAAAATGTATCCTATCATGTTTTCATCTTACATGGGCCGTTTTAATCTTTTTATTATACAACGTGTCTACCCTATGGACATAGATAAATAGGACGTGTTGATTAGGGTATTTCTAACCTTTGTACAGTCTCATTCCAGATGACACAGTATTAACGGAGAAATTAATGATTTACGAATTAATACTTCGGAACAGCCTGTATGTAGATACACGGTAATTAAAGAATATGTCATGTCAATTTAATCTTATCGTCATTGTGAACGACTAATACAGTATGCTCCTATTTATTGATGATTTATTTGAATTAATTTAACTTTTAAAATATTTTTTTTTAATATTTATCTCATCAAATTATTTAGTATATTAGTACATTCCTGAGAAGGAACTCGTCAATGTCCAGAGAGTAGAGACACGTTGTATAATCTAGAAATATCCTTGATAATCTAAACTTATCTCTCAAAGATCAACATTTACGAGGTATTTGAAATCTATTAAGCGCAATAATTTACGTATTGCCCTAAAACCCTTAGAATATAACAAACTACAATTAAATTGGTCGCGATAACCTGCTCTAACTTTCAGGAAACGACGAGTCTGACGAATCAGAAGAATCTCACGACGAGGACGAAGAGGAGGACCTGCATCAGACCTATCCGCCACCGCGGAACGAGCCACCGCAAACAATGGACCTTACAGACTCCTCGGAACCCAACATGTCGGACCAGAGTTCTCTGTGGCCGTAGCCGAGAATTGACTCATCCGGATTTTTATAAAGGACGAAAGAGTGTTAAGTTTAAGGGGCGATTGCGGCAATTCCGTTTCGGAACGGATTTTTGTAGTTGATGACATGACTGCATTACAGGCTATGTACATTGTCCAAGTTTACATTGTCGAAATATTAACGCTCGCTATAATTAGCATGCCGCTTACTATGGCATATATTTGCTTATTACAGCGGCGGTAGCGTAGCGATGTAGCAGCGTCTAGCAAATTGGCTCGGAGCGTTTTTCCGTTGGTTTCGGATCAGCGTGAGGCACTTACCATTGTGGTCCAGTGTTCGATTAGACTGCACGCTATAGAGAAACGATGATGGTAAATAAGTGGATGTAATTTAAATTAATTCCACGAAGGTAATATATGTGTAGTATCATTCATATAAAACTGAGTTAGTGCACAGGTAATTTACACTGATTCGACATTTTCGTTAATTCGTCGGTTTCCATCAAAGCGTTGATTCCTCGATTTCTAAATTCGATACTCAAATCGACAGTTAACTAATAAGTCACTTTCACTAACTGGTCATTTCATAATCGCGTTTACACGAAGAAAAAAATAGTAAAATTTTGTCCATAGGACGCTGTGGAGGCAATGAGTCGAAGAAAATGTCGAATTAGGGAAATTTACTAATCAGATATTTGGGTTATTCCTACCAGTGGTAACGACTGAGTTTTTTTCCCATGTTTTACCAGTGGTAACAACTGAGAAAAAAATCCCAGTAGTTACCAGCTCAGTTTGGTGGTAACCACTAGTATACTATAGTATACTGGTAAAAGGTGGGAAACAAATTCCACAATATTGTTCAAATCCATCATTTACTAAATTAGTTTCTTAGGCGTTGCCAGTTTTTATAAAAAAATGTTAAATATGTAAATAAACCAAAGATGATAAAAGAATCGTAGATGGACGTGTTGAGTGACACTGATTTAGACTGAAGATTTTCAAATCGTATAAATATATGCGTGACAAAACTGCGAGATTTACATAGTGAGTTTATGTAACATAAATACTTTTACAGTACATATGGTGCTACTTTCCCGAACACGTGCGGGAATGAGCACTTTCCGTGCATATGTCGAGCCATATGTACTGTATAACGTTGTACGATACACGTGCGAAAAGGATTTCCTATTTTCTGCACTTGTATCGTAATAGTACATTATGATACAAGTGTGCTAAGTTGCTTACAGCTCGCGCGCACAATATCGCCTCGTGTGTAATGACCATAGCACACGCGTTTCATATGACGTTTTTCAACATACTTGCGAGAAAAAAACAAAACTTATAAATTCGATTTTTTTTGTCAAAACATAAAAGTACAATTTTCAGAGTGGATGGAGGCTTACAGTTTTAACATTGAATAATTGCACCAAAGCGTGCTGGGCTTGTAGGCACTTATTCGCCAGTTCATTGAAATAAGCTACCAACACGTTTTCCAAGAAAGACTGGACGTTTTTGCTGATTTTCCATTGAATAAAAGTTTCATATGCCGCCAATTAATGTTTACCAGATTTTGATGGTAAAATGCTATCGTTCTCCGCTCTTGCCTCTATTAGTATTACTGGCAGCGTCAATTTTATGTTTTTGAAAATGTCATTTTCGTCAATATATAAACTAAAAACATGCAAAACTATTCCAATTTTATGACAAATACGGGAAATGGCTGGCAAGTTATTTTTTTTACGCACGATTCCAATGCGCGCGCAAGGCAAAGGCGCGACCGAAATCGACAAACAGCCAATTAAATAAAATTGAAAAAGCTATTTTTTTCGTATTTCTATTCGACGGATAGAGATCAAATCGATAAAATGTTATGTTTATTAATTAATTTAATTTACGAGATAATTAAAATTTAATCTATAAATTATGTTTGGTGTGATAAAACCTCTTTGAACTAACATTTGAAACCTTATAGTTTGTTAAAAAAAATGTATTACTCGGCCAAATTAAGAAGGCTCCGTTTCCATGCATATTATTTGCAATCAGTTACCTTCTTCACTCAGTCGGATAATATAATGAAAAAGCCCAAGTGTTATAATATACTGAAAAAGCACGCGTGTGTATCTAGGATTATGAGCCAAAAATCGGTGGAATAAAAACGTCGTTTTGAGCAAGTGTGTTGAGAATAACTATTTTGTATTGTCAGTCATTTTTTGAATTCAGGAGACAAAGTTGAATCATTTTGTAGATCTTTAATCTGAACTATTCCCCATTGGAAAGATCCTGTACTTTCTGTTTGTATTTTTTAAACAAAAAATAAAATTTACAAGCGTTTTCATTGTTTTGTTTTCCTGCCTAACCTAAATATGTACTTTTAATCTGATTGACTGATTGTATTTAACCATCATTATAATTTTCATCCCTAATTGAAATATCGACTTATTTCGCCATTTATAACATTTTATAGTAACTGCGTGTTTTCTTGTAATGTGCCGTCAGAAAGTTTCCAAAACTTTCCACGTGGAATAATTTCTGAAAATTCTCATTTTTTTTTTTTCTGTTCTGTTTGGAACTGCCATCAGTCGGTAACGACTATAATTTTGTATGTTGAACGATATTTTCCATTTTAAAAATTGATGACCAGCTTGGCCTAGTGGGTAGTGGCAGTGGCCTTGCTTATGAAGCCGATGGTCCTGGGTTCGAATCTAGGTAAGGACATGTATATGTAAGGAGGTAACATGTTTTTAGGGTTCCGTACCCAAAGGGTCAAACGGGTACCTATTACTGAGACTTCGCTGTCCGTCCGTCTGTCTCTCACCAGGCTGTATCTCATGAACCGTGATAGCTAGACAGTTGAAATTTTCACATATGATGTATTTCTGTTGCCGCTATAACAATACTAAAAACAATAAAATAAATATTTAAGGGGGGGCTCCCATACAACAAACATATTTATCCCTTCATGTGCGAGTCCGACTCGCACTTGCCCGGTTTTTTTTGCCACTACACCCACCTTGACACATTTCAGATTTGCCCTATGGTTGACTGGTAAGATACCCCCAATAGGGTATTCGACTGTATTTAAGATAAATTATTTCACACCATGCATGAAATAAAGCACCAGATAATTATTTAAAAAACTAAATAGGATAGAAATATAAAAATGTGCCTTGAAAACCTAACTGCTTGGCAAAGAGAACAAATGCCAAACGTGAACTATGCATCATTGAAGAGTTCCGTTCTGTTCATCATCAGCAGTTCCACTTCATCAAATGTCACTTCTACAAATGTAAATACTTGATTTGTTAATGAAAATACTAAGATCACTATATATATGCCTTTAACATTTGAGGAGTTCCCTCGAATCCTCATGGACCCCATCATCAGAACTCGAACTTGACAAAAATTTGTCTTGAAAATCTAATTTGCTTAACAAACACAGCGAAGAGGACAAATAGCCAAACGTGTACTATGCGTCGTTGAAGAGTGCCATTCTGATCATCATCAGCAGTTCCACTTCATCAAATGTCACTTTTTAAAATGTAAATGCTTGATTTGTTGTATGTATGCCTTTCATATTTGAACAGTTCACTCGATTCCTCATGGACCCCATCGTCAGAACTCGAACATGACAAAAATGTGTCTTGAAAATCTAATTTACTTAACAAACACAGCGAAGAGGAGAAATCGCCAAACGTGTACAAAGCGTCGTTGAAGAGTTCCATTCTGATCATCATCAGCAGTTCCACTTCATCAAATGTCACTTTATTAAAATGTAAATGCTTGATTTGTCAAAGAAAATACAAAAATCACTATATGCAAGCCTTTCACATTTGAAGAGTTCCCTCGATTCCTCATGAATCCCATTATCAGAACTGAGTTTTGACAAAAACGGGACCAATCTGTATATATATATATATATATATATATATATATATATATATATATATATATATATATTTTATAAAGTTATTGTTTTGTTTGAATTTATATATATATAAATTCAAACAAAACAATAACTTTCAAAATCGGTTCAGAAATGACGGAGTTATGGAGTAACAAACATTAAAAAAAAAAACAACCGAATTGATAACCTCCTCTTTTGAAATCTTGAAGACGGTTAAAAATCCGGTAACTTTTTCATCTTTTTTGCAACTATACGAAACTTGCACATCTGACTGGTAAAGGCTGTTTAAGAAAAAGATAAATAACATGATGAATATATTTTTCACCACACCAACTGGTAAATAAAGGCCCTCTTGATTGTTCAAAAACGAATGAGAAAGTTGCATTTTATCCACATGTGGGGCAAAGTAATCAGATGCAAATTATGAGTTGTTTCCTTATGTTAGCTAGTAGAATTGACTTTAAATGATTATTTTTTTATTACGTTCATTTGGATTTGATTTCATTTGAATTTTTTGGTATTTCATAGTAGTTTCCTCGTGTAGGTGTGGTGAAAAAATTTGTGTTTCACTCGGAGGCAAAGTTTGTTTAACCCTCGTGCATTGAAACCCTCGCAACGCTCAAGATTCCACTTCTTGAATTCAATTTTGGAACCTTTCGCTTGCTCGGGTATCAATATTAGTACGAGCGGTTAAACAACAACTTTACCTCCTTGTAAAACAAATAACTATTATGTAACAATAATACTGTAATAATACATTATTACTTCATATTATTTGCTTCGCGGGTAAGAATAATTGCGTAGGTACCGTCAGCATCAAATAACAGCAAAATGGCCAAATACATATCGTGTAACACGTCTAGAAATGTGTTACCATATGGCGGTGAACAGAGATGGTTATTGATTATTTATTTGTCAATAGAGGGTTTGCAAAGAGTTCTATTATTAACAATATATAAGTACATAAGACCGCCACATTGTGCCTACAAACTGGCATACTACGTATTATTAGTGACATAATTTTAAAAAAGCTTATAGCTTTTTTTCACAATCCATAATTCCTGCGGGAACAATAGGCCTTTGTCCTTCAGTACACCTGCACGAAATAAGATCTTTTCCGAGCAAGTGTGATGAAAATTGAATTTTTGCACGTAGGTATATAATTAAAATTTTTGAAATCATTTTCTACTAACAAATCAAATTGGTATGCCAGACTAGGTAAAATAGGTAGGTAGGTATAGTCGCCGTCAGATATATCGGAGCGGAGGTGCTACTCGTACAAATATCTGAAGACGCACTCTAGCGCCTTGACAATAAAGGCGTGTGCATATTGAGATATTTGTGAGCACGTCGACCGCACCGATATATCTGAAGGTGACTGTAGGTACCTTATTGTGTTACTCGTTTCTTTTTATCAGTGAGCTGATGATATCGGAGTTTTTACGATCCACGTATGCAAGTTAAATTTTAATTTAGATTCCACTAGCAGCAATTTTTGCTTAAAATTACGTACCTACATGTTACAGTAGCAAATATATCGAAGCGGCCGAAGTGCCCAAAAATATCTGACCAAATACTAGCGCCTTGACAATAGAGGCGTATTCAGGTATTTGTGAGCACCTCGGCTGCTCCGATATATCCGATGACGACTGTAACTAATTCTTTTTAACCCTTTGAACGCCAAGAACGTCTTCAGGTGTCTTGTGCCGTCGTGCCCACCCCGCCAAGGACAACTATAGGTGTTGCTGTCAAAGTAACCGTCACACTTTCAAGTAAGGTTTACATTAGCTCGCTTGCGAAGTTCATGTTTATGACATAAAGCGTTCAAATGGTTAAATATTGTAGACACTGTATTCAACAAAGTTCAACGGTGGTTGGTATTTTGTTCAATTGTTTTGATCATTGTTACATAATAATGTGAAATAACAGAAGTTTTTTTTTATAATAAATAATTGTAATTACTTTTACAAACAAAACATTATAAAAAACCTCTCTGATGGTCAGTACCGAGCAGTGGCGGTGCGTAGAACTGGTCCGTTAGGCAAGCCGAGACCTCATTTGGCTTGCCTTTTGCGGTAGTGCGCCCAAACTGTGTTTTCAAGTAATGCATTTTGACCAATAGCAAAGAGAATTTGAAATAGAGGTGGATTGTCAAAGAAGACTTTGTAGCCGCAGTAAATTTACTGCCATCTTTCGACACATGACTAAAACTTTTAGAACGCCATTTGACTTTGATCCTTATCCTTATTGGTCAAAATGCATTCATTGAAAACACAGTTTGCGCGCACTACCCACACGCGAGTCGACGAGACAGGACACGACCTGCTTCGCTTCATTTGATGCGAATGTTTAAAATGATGCAAATATTCGTTACACCCTGGGACACGGACTCGCACTCAGACGTCTACCTTAGTGCCTAATAATAACCTTATTAAATAATAAGCATGCAATATTTATGGTGCAATGATAATGAACCACAAACGCCAAGCATGTACATTTGTAAATACTATCACTGGTCATCACTGAATACTGATCGATATATTTCAGATATTGCGCTGTTGTGTGATTCTTACAATAGTTAGTTCCATTATTTTCTACTGCTTTTAATAACATTAATTATCTTACTAAATATAATATACTTATGAGGCTGCAACACTCCATTCGATCAAACCATGTGGGACTCGAAAGACATAAAAAAAATCGTATGGTGTGTAACATCCTTACAAAAAGCAGATTAACAGTGACATCGTTTTGGCAGTAGTTTGGAAGTGATTATCTTATCATAATAATAATATATACTATTTCTGACCACTAAGAAGAAAATGTACTTATACTAAAGCAGAGACGCTTCCCAAATAGATGTTGCTATCTCTATTGCACGCGCATTCTTCTTCTTTGTCGCCACACTCTTAGTCAGAGTGATCGTGGTCGTCATATCAAGGCCGGTGGCAAGCTTCACAATCCGTCGCCATTCTTCACGTACTGTAGCCCTTCTTGTACATTCGTGGAGTGTTCCATTGAGTGCATTTTTGACTAAGTCTGACCAACGCATTGGTGACTTACCGCGCCTTGTGCCTTCGACTTTTCCTTGCACTACAAATCGTTCCACGGATGTATTGTCTCGCGGGCGCATAATTATACCTATTGCTGACCCGCCCATGATGCCAGTTTGACAGCAATATAATTATCTGCGTACAATAGAGATAGCAACAGGCGTGTCAATGTACGAAAATCTATCTGGAAAGCGACTCTTGCTTTATAATTTCGATGCCAGTCTTCATTAAGGCCGAAACGCTGGCGAATATCGTGTGAAATACGAAAAGTTTTAAGTACTATGGCTGTACCTTATCGCGCGATTGACGTGTCACGTGATCGTTACCATACATATACAGGGTGATTTCGGGTTCGTGGAGCAAGAGAACAAGACATCACACAGAACTCAAAGATGAATCTAATGATGTTGCTCATTATTTATTATCACCAATAATTATGATTATTTTTCAGATGACAAGAAGAAAAAATCATTTTTGCATACAATTTGGTCACCCTACTCAATGTGACGTCTTGTCGCTTTCCATACAGTGTATGTCAAAAGTCATAGGGTGACCATGCTTATTTCATATAAGATTAATTTTACTTGAAAAATAATAAAAATTAAACTAATTATCTTTAAATCAAATACTACCGTATGATAATGTGAATCATTTATAGATTTAGAAAGTGGTTCTGGATCGCGACCCAGAAATCACCCCGTATTTAAGTTAGTGTTTTCGATATATAAACGATTATCACCATGTGTGCAGTTTACAAGCAAAAAGTTTTATTGTCGATTTATACTAAGTCGGTAGCAAACAAGCATACGGCTCGCTTGATGGTAAGCAGTGTCCGCAGCCTATGTACGCCTGAAACTCCGGAGGCGAACTTTATTGTAACCTAAATAAACCGGTTTATTTAACCCATTCAGGGCCAGTGACTCAGCGTATGGGTCATGCTCAAACAGTTCCGCAGGGCCAGTGACTCACATGTGAATCATGAAGAAATTCTGATTTAAACATAAACGAAACATAATTTGACGTAATAACGTACGTATCCACTAAGTTAACAGCCATTTCTATAAGGTATATTACGACAAAAAATTAATAACACGTTTTTTTAAATGAAAATAGAGCTCAGAATATTCAATTTTGGTTTACTATCAGTGCAATATAGTAAATATACTGAAATTTTAGAAACATACGCGTTGCAACTAACAGAAAAATCTATATTTCAAAGATACCAAAAATATGTATATTGTAGAAGTTATTGACATGACTCAGGGATGGGTCACCGTGGCCTGGCGCTACTTGTAAAAACTACAAATGTTTCCGTAGCAGGCCAAAATATACTTTATTGGCTGGTTTAAAAGTTTATTACATGTTGAAGCTGTTTGATGTTGTACCATTTTACAACCGATAACTGTTTAGATGATGGCAAGCAACATTTACCAAGCCGTAGTATAATAATATTTTGTTTTGTGTGAGGGGTAAGGCAACGAGGATTTTCTCCCACTGTACTTTTATGTCATAATATTTGGTGATCGTTGTATTGGGTAGGCAATTACCTACTTACAGTGATGATAATATTCATTCTTTTTTTTTCGTTACAATATAAAACAAGGCAGTTGAAACAGTCACCACCTCACCACTAACTATTATCATAATAGCGCGTGACAAGTATTTACAAGTTTTTTAAAGCGTCTTCGTGGTTTTTACTGTAGATTAGAAAGAAAGTACTATAATACATTTTAAGTGGTCTATTGTTACTATATTATAATTACTTTTACCAAAACAAAGATAACGACCGACCAAGTGTAAGCTTATCGGACACACTTGAACAATAAACAATGAATGCATCCGAGCGGCGGTATTATCTTTCATATGGTATTTTTCACAGGAGTTCAAGAAGTGTTTCATCCCATCCATTAGAGATGTATTTTGGAGTAATACGGGAAATATTATTTAGTCACGATTTATTCGTCGGTAACTTTATACTGCTCCTGTGCTGTTTAGTGATTTCGTATTTTGTGACCTTGGCTATGAATTACCGGAACTTTTTTGTTTTATTTTTAATTTTTGGCAAGCTTTTATCACTGCCTGTTCTTTGTTTTTCACATGCAACTAATACTTATCGAGACAATTGTAACAACCTCAGACACAATTCGTTTGCATTGTTTTATCACAGAATGGCCATTTTCTATCTTCATCATCAGATCAGCTCCATGTTAATGATAATGTTACATTGTCATCCGATTTACATATGCATGCAAAATTTCATCTTAATCGGAAATCGGGAAATGGGTCAAATTGGGAATGGGTCAACTTCCAGGATGAGACCTAAAAAACAACAACAACAAACACAGATATTTAAATAAATAAAAATGTTCATTCCTACAAACTGCAACCTTTTTTTATAGGCACAGAAAAAAGGTGGTTAGTAAAAATGTTGCATAATGTTGTTCAACTGGCCGGCTTCACAAGCGGCGATTTATTTACCGTACGCGCCAGGTCAGAGACCCATAAGCTGAGTCGTACGTTTTAGCTAAAAACGGTTTGTATGGCGGCCTGGCGTATTGTGTAAGCTCGACGGGTCTTGGCCATGAATGGGTTACGAGCAATGAGACGGCTGGCTGGCCCGGTGGTGTGCCTCGAAGACAAAAACACCGACAAAGGAAGAAACCGGTTTCTATTGTTCTAAACCGTATAATCTGACAAGAACTGTATGGAAATGATCTCCTAAAAACTTGTTTAAAAATAACGGTTTCACGAACGAAACCGAAATTAAACAGTTTTGCGCCAAGTACACATGATAACGATTCGGTAATTTAACCGGTGTCTGAGCTTTGGCGAGATGACATTCACTGTACCCATACCTCTTAATAATAAGGCGTAATTACAATTAGAAATCGATCGATCATCGGCACAATATAATTTTGATTAATAACGTCTCATATGTGAGTACATAACTCGTATTTCCTGTCGCCTAGCGCTAGCTACTTTACTAATTGCCTTTACCTTTGATTGCCATCCAAAATACTAGATCACCGGCGCCTAATTTTTGCTCTGCCTTTAAATAAGGTTAAAAAATACCCACAAATTTTATGCCGACAAAAATAATAGCTCCAGAGGCTCTGCTCGGATTCGGCCCTTTATATCAAAGGTAATTCTCACACGAAAGTTACACGCCATCGGTGACGTCGACCACGACGTTCGCTACCCTCGTCAGGAGCGGCCCGATGTTGTCTTTAGGGACGGTATCCCATTTTTCCTTCAGGCATCTTTCCGCCGATGCATGAGATGATTTTTCGCCTGGAACAGTATTTTTAACACATAAAAAGACACAGGTTCAAGTTTTAGAGACAGGTTAGGCTACTCTGTTTTATTATTACGTATTAGTATTACATATCCATTTTTGATAATAATAAACAAGGCTCGGGAAAACGCCGTCATTTTGATTAAACCATAATAGAGGACCCATTCAAGAGTCGCAAATCTTCGTTCACAGTCCACGGACATCAATTGGATCTTTGACATTTGTATAAGGAAGTCTCTGTTGTATGGAACAGAATTATGTTTTCAAAATGACGGGCGTTTTTGCGGCGACGCCGTCGCTATGTCGTCCTGGTATGCGCAGTATTGTATGATCTAACTATTAAGCTAAATAGACGCTCAACGTTACCTGAATTATGGCATTTGGCGGTGTTTAAAGTGAAGAATATGGCGCTCTTCCTGACTAGTGGCTGGTACTCGTCGCAGTAGTAGTGGAAGGCCATGGCGAGTGGCGACGGCACGAGGGCCACATCCTTGACGAGGAGCATCCCCGCCATCATTATGTCGTCCTGGTACGCGCATTAATGTATGAACCAACTAAGCTAAACAATTAACGTTACCTGAATTGTGGCATTTGGCGGTGTTCAAAGTGAAGAATATGGCGCTCTTCCTGACGAGTGGCTGGTACTCGTCGCAGTAGTAGTGGAAGGCCATGGCGAGCGGCGACGGCACGAGGGCCACGTCCTTGACGAGGAGCACCCCCGCCGTCGCTATGTCGCCCTGGTACGCGCGCACCAGTTGCGTGTGACTGCCCATGTTTAAGTCGGCGCCATCTACGACTCGGTGCTTGGATGGGATGGTGTGGTTGCCTAAAAAAAGGGACGTAAATTGCTTGAATGAAGGCTCTCTTGGTAGTGAAAGTTGAATTTTATCCACATGTGTGGTAAAGTGATGCAAATTTTGAGTTGTTTCCTTATGTTGGCTGGTAGAATTGACTTTTAAATTATGAAATTGACCGATTTTTTTTTTATTCATAAAGTAAGTGTTACTTTCACATTTACCACTATCTGCCAAGCTGTAAAACAGTTACATGGCAGAAAACTTTTTTTACCCTTATCTTTTATCTAAGTAACAGAAAACATTTAGGTATAGGTATATGGTAGTTCTGCCTGCCCGTTTATGAATGTTATTTATAAACGAACAAGCAGGCACTCGTACATTTCGTTCTTACATTTAATAACGAATATTTAAATTTGCACTGGTTTGATGTTTTACAGTTAGTTAGTGTGGTGATTTCTTTTGTATTTCACTCGGTGGCAAAATTTGTATAATCCTCACACCTTGAAACTGTCGCTAGGCTCGAGATTCCACTTTTGAACCACGAGCGTAGCGAGTCAATTTTCAGATATTTCGCTAGCTCGGATCAATAATGCAATGGAAATGCGCGAAGATCTAGTAGCTAACAAGTCTGACAACACGAGATGTAAAGATGTACTAGCCATCCCAACGTGCAATTTGGTAATGTATAAAAAATGGGCCACCACGTAAGATCTATTCTATACAATTATATAACAAATTACCCCACAGTATATCAAATGAGATTAAAGACGGCATATTCAAGGCAAAACTTGTAAACCTACTGATTAAAAAATGTTAGTATAGACGAATTTCTTAATGATAAAGATTTAAATTAACTAGATATATTCAATTAGATGTGATATATACTATTAGATGTGCTAAATGAGAATTAATTTAAATGTATGTAATTAAATTGTACAAGTAATATAATTAAATATTAAATATTAGTATTATTAACATAAGATGGACAGAATATAACATAGGTATAAGTATAGAAATAAAACATTGTAATGCCCTCACAGGGTAGGTAAGGTAGCATGTACTATTCTTAAGAAATTATATTTAACACTATGTATCCTGATGCATTACTGTACTGTACATGTATACAATAAATACAATACAATATAAGCTCGCGCGTTTAAACAACAACTTTGCTCCCTTGTAAAACGAATAACTATTGTTCTTCATTGCTAAACGATGTGTCAACACAGCGTGTACGAGTAATTACTAGTGATGGTGATCTGATCCCTTAATGTTAATTATTGATTTTCGACACACTTGCTCGTAACGTGGAGCTTATAGAACCGCTTTTAGGCTCATAATCCAGAATCCTAGACATTAATCCCGCGTGCTTTTTTCTTTCTAATTATCCGATTGACCATTTTTTATTGTACTTTTACTTTTTTAACAATTAAAATTGATTAATATATGTAAGTATTGTTTTTTTTTCTCCTACGTGTGTTGAAAAACGTTGCATTGGTCATTAGTGTCATTATCATTACCTACAAACATCGGCTTTCTTATTGCGCGCACGCTACTAGCTAGCACACTTGTATCATAATATTCATAATGTACTATTGTATCTTGCTGTAGGATAGGTACTTACGTAAGAATTTGGCCGTATTCGAAACCACATTGTCAACGAACCCATCAAACTTGCTAGGGTCGTAATCACTTTTCTGGCTGTCATAAAGAAATATGAAACAGCTAGTATCTTCTCTTTCAAATATCGTCGAGATTCCTGAAAAAAAAAAATATATATATATTTATTGAGTTTGCCGCGCAAGGGGTCAAAAAGCAATAAGGTCAAGCGATACTCAAATGCGTTTTGTAGTTCTTCAGTAAGGCGTTACTGCCATAATAATGCAATTAGAAATCGCCTTTATCGACTACCGAAAAATCCGATAATGTAATAGGTACCTCCTTATTAGTCGTGTAAAATGTACTATTTTATAAATAAAGAAATGAATGAATGAGTCCTTATTGAAAACGTCACAACCGAGTGTGACGTCACAAAGTGGCGTACGTAGCGCGAACTAATCTAGCCGTGGCAAATGCTAATGGGTCAGAAATGACAAAAGAGACAAACATAAGTAAATAGTGTAAAAAAACCCGAAAAAACTAAGGTTAGTACCTACAACAATGTGGTTACCTGCTTGTAACTGTAATATCGAGTCGTCAGTCACTTTGTATTTCGCTCCCAATTCATTGAGATCACTGCGAAACTTCATTTCATCATATCTAGCCTGCTGGTCTGACGAGCTAAAGATATCATAGTAATACGTAGCGCATAATACGGTCAGCAGACCGATTAGATATTTGGTTATGTTTCCCGAGGTCTTTTCTTCTCGTTCTCTGCTTGACTGGTTTATTCTGTGGGAAACGTTTGGAGTTCTGCTGGCGAAGCTGGAGTTTCGACTGTCCGCGCTTCTATTGCCGCGAAGCCGCGGCGATACTGAGACAGACTTGTTAAGATGTTTGCTCTGCGTCCGCGAACTATCAAAGTCGTCACTGTAATATGAACGTGACGGGAGTGTGGCGGGTAAGGATTTGGCTACGACACCGCTGTAACGAAACAGACATTAACCGCTCACAACTTATTGACTTTATAGTATTATTATTTAAGGGAACTGAGAAGCAGAAAGAAATATAGAAAAGCAAAAAAAATGTTTAATGGCAAAAATGAATAAGAAACTAATTTGATTAATTGTAACTAAAATGAGTACAGTTATGGAGTAATGAAGTGTGATAGTCATGAGCTATTGATGAACGTTTCGTTATAGTATTTAGAATATAGTAATGAAAACACTAAACCAAATTGATATTACAAACTACTATTGGATGATTCATATGTTGGTATGGTACCCATATAAATAAGATGCATAGGGATAACCGGGTCATTTTGAGTATTTTAGGTTCAGTCCATGCTACATTTTCATGCCAAGTTATATACACCGTGGGCCAATTAAACCCGACAAATTTTAACCACGCATTCCTGAGGTCATAAGGAGCAAAAAATGATATATGAGTTTTGACCAAATTCGCCAAAAAAAAAATTATTTTTTGTCGTAAAAAAAAATTCCTTTTGCGTTTTCTGCAAACGACACGTTATTTATTTTTACACCTTGGTGAAAAAAAAAAACATTACAACGAATAAGTAAAGGTTTTTTTTTCTTTTACAGACGAAAATTGCGAGTTTACTTTGAAACTTTAATATCTGTCAGTAGGTATGTCTAAACCAAGTCACATAGTGGCAGCGTCACAGCTAAAAAGGCGTTTTTGACTAAGTTATAGAAGAAACAAATTTTCACAGAAATTGTCATTATCTCTAAAAAAAGACCGATTTCAGAAAACATTGTATGACATTTTAGTCTCTAAATGCGGTCAAGAATACACCTTTGAAATATGTCGGGTTTTTATTGGCTGACGGTGTATAGGTACCTATGCACAACTTAGTGCATACTTAAAGCACTAATAGACGTCCCGTATTATCAACAATTCTTCAAACTACAGTTTGTTAGGAGAGATGTTGTATCACATTCTACTTTTGTCCCTCGGACAATGGGACATAACAAAACACAAACAAGTCGATTATTTTAAGTTTGTTTATAGTTTATTGTTATCAAAACTTTGTTATAACAAGTAAATCAATCACGTAGTTGTTATAAACTTGGTCCAACTAAATATTTGTGATTTTAGTGAGGTTTAAATGGCAATGTAACGTAAATTGCAGGCAAGATTTTGCTAGTCTACACCTCGCTTTAAAAAATGCCTTGTGAAGTTATCCCCATGCAGTGTTGATAATTACTCAAGTAAGTAGTAAAAGAAAGTCATAGGCAAGGGGAAAGCCAAACTATTATCATCATAATTATGTCATACATGCATACACATATTTTATCCACCACCAACAATATTGTTTAAAATCAAAATGTATCATCTATTACATAGCTACACAACAACAACAACTAAAGAGGTTGCGGCTCCTAAAACTAGTGCGATAAGGACAACGCCAGATTAGGCGAGAAATCCTGTTTAAAAATATCAATAAACGATGTTTCGTATTCTACTGTTTCCTCCTTCAAAACTTAACCAAATGTAACAAATTTTGAGATCTAAATGATAATGAAATTATCTGTGTCGGACTTTTTTTGCTTTTTAGGCTATTTGATTTCAGTTTTGAATACCACGCTTTTCTTTGCGGCCTAGTAAATTAGGCAGTTTATGCGAATATTTGAAGTGCACTAGCGCCATAAGAAACAAAAATATCAAAAAAAGCAAAACTGTCCGTCACAGATATTAATAATAACATATGTAATTAATAACGTCTAAGTCCAGCCTTGGGCGTTGCAGCTCAAGGAATTATTATCGATAAACTGGTTACCATTGTATTGATGGCCACATGTATACCAAATTGAACTTAAAGTGTAGGTAATTAGGATCGTTCTGTTTTTAATATGTATTTGTATTAAGTACTTATTCTCTAAAATGAACTTGTTCTGTATTTTAAGTATAAGTCTCTGGACTTTTATAGTGCTACCAGGCTGACGCAACTAGGAACAAAATAAGTTTTGTATGGAACTTGTTTCGCAAATCTTTGCCAACGAAGAAAAATAAAACGTCAGTGCTATTTATTCTGTCAAGTTTACATCAAGTCAACTGTCAGCCTAATTGTTTTGTTTGTTATGAAGCCTTCAATGTTTTGTTCGGGTATATCGTGCAATTTCTTTATTATTTAGTGAAAATATCGAAAATAGTGAACCGTGATCAGAGTAAAAAGCGACTTTGTTACGATGCCACCGAGAAAACGGTTTACTAAGTGTGAAATATGTGGCAAGCGAGCCTCTCGAGAAAATCACGAAAAAAGGAATTTTATGGCGAAATTTCCCTTGGATAAAGACCGGTACGTATTGCTTTAGATACTTTTGACCTTATTTTGGTGCAGCAGGCTTTAAACACATCGAAAATTTGATATTTTATATTATTTTTAGTTGTGAACAAGGGATGTACTAAAACTATCGATAATTGTATGTTTATTTGTATATCAGCACGGCTAGCACATGATTACACGCGGGATAACTCGCGCCGCGAGAAATAACAGTCGCGTGTCACAAATTTCTATCTCGACCTGTCAGTTTCTCGATTTTGGTAGCATACGTTGGCAGATCGAGAAAAGAATTCCACGCGAGAGAGCCATCCCGCGCGCGACTTAGCCAGTGTGGCCATTTATACTTGGGACAAACTTTTCTTTCGTGGCAACACTGAATCGGTACTAACATAATCGGAAAAATAATGAATAGTCAGCTTTAGAAACGGAACGTCCCTAGTCACGATAACTTTGTCTCCTTTTCGCAGTATTAAGATTAAAGAAATAGCAAATATTATTTTGAAGTCGGAAATGTCAATGTGTCAATCATAATTTGATTCGCTTTGTCGTTACAAGTTGTATTATATGTATACCTACCTAATAATTAAATACCACTCCTTACGAATGATTGGTGTTTTTTTTAAGATAATTGAGATTACCCGAAAGTTTTGGCAAATAAGCTACCATCTTTACAAAGAAGACTGAAGATCTCATGATAATCCCCAACATATCTTCCTTGTGGCTGGCTAGTTGCTGCACCGCTGGCTTTGAAGATAGATTGATGACATGCACAAGTCTGTCATCAAACACGGCGCCTATACCTAAGCATGCTGCTGCTGGGCACAGCCATCCTGCCACGGAGGACATAGAAGGGCTCAAGTTGGGAACCTACTCCATACAACGACACTCGAATGTTTAAAACAATGAGTTATTTTTGCGTGTTTTGTATTTTAGCGATCTATGGATGCAGCGTTAGTTTTTTAAGTTTTCTCATATTGCAAATACACAAAAACATTAAGTTATTTTATTTACTCTGACCTCTTTTAGATATTTAGATTTAAGTACGACTACTACGACTCCCACCGAACGGGCGGAGTCGGATCGCATTTCACATTGATGTGGCCGCAAGCCGGTCGGCTGCTCGCGGACGCGGAGACGCCTCCAGACGGATTCTATCGCTTCTGCGATATATAATATATAGGCACATTAAAAATGCGCTCCGGTGCGGCCTGACTCCAGCCTGTCGGTGGGAATCGTACATTAGGGTGGTAACTACAGAATACTCGTATTACGGCCGTGGCCTTTTGTAAGGTGGAGGTTGAGTTGGGCTGCCAGATTCATTATTTTGCATTATTTTATTATCTGCGTATAATAAAATAATGCATATAGTAACAAAAGTGTACTTAGACACCTACTTAGGGTAAGTAATAGGTACCTAAGTACAGTAGGTGTAGGTTACCTTACCCAATCTGAAGGCTTTCTCCAAAGTTTTTGTATTACTACTACTACTTCACTCGCTCAGTGACCCAAACAAGATCTTGGCCTCTGACGCAAGAGAGCGCCACTCTGCCCTATCCTACGCCACTTCACGCCAGTTGGTATTCCGAGGGCGAACAGGTCTTTTAGGACTTCGTCACTCCAGCGGTATCTGGTATGCCCAGACGGACGTTTTCCACCCGGGTGCCCCACATACACTCTTCTCACAGCACGATCCTCTCCCATCCTCTCTAGGTGGTGCGTTTTTGTACACATATTATAAATCATTAGTACCCGGATATACCTATAATTAAACCCCAAGACCGCGGTTTATATCCCACAATCAATTGAAGCACGTGACGAGTTTTTGTACTTAGGTGGTGGTTTATTTAACTATTTGCGTATATATTTTTTAGGTGGTAGGTTGCATGCATTGACTGTAAAAACACGCGTGTAAGTGTAACGGGTTAGCACTGATTGACTAGCACTTAATTATTTCGTGGATTAGCGAAGTAATATTTTTGTATCCATTAATACGGATTTCCACAAAGTAATTTCTATTAATCACCCTCCAGTCAACTCGCCATCAAACTGTTTGCTTTGTTGATGTAGTGGCACAATCTTAGGCTTTTAATTTTTCTGCCGGGTTTTCATTTAACTTAAGAGAACAAACAAGTAAATGTGAAAAAATACAATCATTTTGTTATTACCGGCATGATATAGATATAGGTATCTTAATTTAATAGGTATGTTATAAAGCAATACCACGTACCTTACCTACCTAGCTAACGGACAAATCATAAAACTCAGTATTCATATTAAAATTACACAGAAAATTGCTGTAGTATGAAATAAATACAAAATATAGAAAATTAACTTTCTTTTAGGACCAAAGTCAACAAAACTTCGACAAAATATGCTTCTCGCGACCCTCTAGCCTCGAAGACAGTTTCTCTCCTTTTGACGTTGAAACGCGGGATATTTTCTCTCCCATAGCGCACTTGTGCTACGAGTTTCGAGAGTATCCCGCGTGGAACTGTCAAACGACAAAATTATGTCGCTTTGACATTTGTCCGCGAGACAGCGGGTTGTCGCGCGCGTCTTATGCTACCGATTCGCGAGAAAGCTCTATGTCGCGGCATTATCTCGCCTGTCGACTGTCGCGCCAGTCATGTGCTAGCCGTGCAGTGTAAGTAATTAAATAAAATATGTGAAATTTCCTGAGAACTTCATGCAATATGACACAAAATTAATTCGTCGAAGATTTTCAATGGAAAATTATCTATCATCTATGCATTAATGGTCATTATTTGATATATATTTTTTTAATCTAGTAATTATTTAATATATTAATCTGAAATGTAAGTAAATGAATCTCTCTTTTTGTGATCAATAAAAAATATTATACGACATTATTCCACAAATTGACTTAATCCCATAGGAAGCTCAATAAGACATGTGTTGTGGGTACTTAGACAACGATATATACATATAAATACATAGAAAACACATGACTCAGGAACAAATACGCATCACACAAATAAATGCACGTACCAGGATTTGAACCTGGGACCATCGGCTTCATAGGCAGCATTACTGCCCAGTAGGCCGTCAGACCAGTTCTCATGATTAACAGACATATAAATATATAAAAAGTTAGAGCATTGATAAAGGGTTGTTGATAACTGGATGCCGAAAAACATGATTTATAAATGCATATTAGCGCTAAATAATCAGTTGATCATCTCATTAGCAAATACTTGGAATGGAATATAAACTGTAGATAAAGTCATGTTTGTCCAAGGTATGTTAACTGTATGTTTTCAGATGCAGGCAGTGGGTCAAATTTGTTGGGAACGAAGACCTGACGATACATCTTCCCATAGAAAAGTTACATTTATTGAAACATGTATGTGCAGAACATTTTGAAAATAAAGCTTTAAATAAAACAACACGACTTAAAAACTGTATTAAAATAATTCGGGTCCACCTTAAGCCCGACCAGATATTAGTCCACTCAAAGAAGTATCCACTATATAACATACAACTTAAATGTGGACTCGATGCTAACCTGATTTCGAGTACAAAATTTGTAGACAGCCTCCCCACTCAACCCTCCCCATTTTATCGATATCGATAAGAATCGCAAGCGTGTAGCGTACTACACTATTTAAATGGGTTATGTTGGTATTATGGTTCCTTGACAGTTCTTTTTCATAGATTTTGGTAATGATTTGCGTAACAACCTGATTCCACTCGCTAGTATGGAAGTCCCGTCTCTTAAAACGTAGTGATTATATGCTCTTTGAGTGCTACCTGCAGTGTGCTACTATTAATTATTGTGACAAAAACGTCTAAGTCTAATTAGTTATTGTTTTTGTTTGTTTTGTCTAACTTGCGATGCTCACTGATTTACTTTTGATTTAGTATATATTCTCATTAAGTGAAATGTAAAATTTCTTTTGAGAAATAAAGTTCTTTAAACATAATAATAATAATTTGTATTGAAAAAAAATCATTGGTCTAGCTAGCTTCAAAACCCACAGAGGAAACAGTTGAGTACGTTTGTATGGAGAAATGACCATTCCTGTTGCCTCTTAAGAGAAATCATAATATGCACGACTATTAATTCACTAAATTAAAACAAAAGATTCGTTTTAATACATTATTTTGGGGCTTTAACTGTTTCCTCAATCAGTCAGTATGTAAAGAAAGACTGCATGAACTATAGTATCATCCACGATGACGCGCAGATTTGTCAAATATAAGCTTTAATAACATGAAGTTTATTGAAAAAAAAATTGAATGTAGGTATTAAAATAAACTACTGTATACAATAGTGATCAATCAATCTCTTCAATCTCGTACCCCACTTTGGCAACTCAGCAAGCTTCCTTGCCAAAACACGGTACTCGACTGAAAAGCTCTCTGTTATATCACGATTGTATAAAATACTATTAAGCTACAGCTACATAAAAAATATACATACAAAGAAGTTTAATTAAAAAGTATTTTTTAAAAATTGGTTAAAAATCAGACCCAATAAGTACAGTCAATGACAAAAATACACTCTTGCAGCTGATTCCTTTGCAAACAATGAAAACTTATTTTCCCTACCACATCCTTCCACAAGTTCAACATATTATACCGAACATTTTCCTCACGTGTGAAAGTCAACACCGACATTGGTGTCTAGAAAATCCAGGATATATATAAAATTAATCCACTTACTGTTCATCAGAATCATCCGTGTATTGTAGATTTGGGGGTGTCATAGAATTTCTTCTCCTCATAGCAACTGGGCTCGAAGTATGAGAAAATTTGCTGAAATTTAAATACATAAATCACATTAAACATTTTTGTATGACATCATTTTCTTTACAATCACAAAAATTATAGGTGCCGGCAAACTTCTTGAAAATGTGACCTAGCCTTTAAGTTCGTTTAATCCTATCATATTCACGTGACAGAAATGGGAT
Organism: Cydia pomonella; assembly: GCF_033807575.1. NCBI lineage: Eukaryota > Metazoa > Arthropoda > Insecta > Lepidoptera > Tortricidae > Cydia > Cydia pomonella. The sequence continues at coordinate 40,562,029 of NC_084703.1, forward strand.
AACAGCACAAAATTACACTGTTGTTGTTACACTGTTGTACTGAAGTTTGCATCATCTGAATGTATCATTTGCGGCATCTGTATGTCAGTTATGTTTACAAAGCAGAAACGTAACACACCAACCCTTCGGCCACCCATTTTTGCAATAAAGATATTTAATCCCCACAGAAAACAGGTTGGATTAGTTCCTTTTTATCTGGTTTGGTACAGTTGAGTTCACAAACATCTTTACATGAACATTGTAAAAATATATTTACACAACCTTATTGTCAGTATCTTATAGGCATGTAAATATATTTTTAAAGGCTTGAAAAGATGTTTGTGAATTAGACTGTATGGAAACCAAAAAATGGTCACCAAGAGTGTTTGTGTAAGTGGTCTCACTTACACTATTTATTTACTGTATGTTATCAGACATCATATTTCAGGGAGCAAAATTTAAGGCCTAGTAAGTTCGTGTTCTTCTCTCACTCTAACTGAGCGTAAGCGTGAGAGACATGGGAGAAGGATTTTTATTTTGTTTAAATAAATACAAAACTAATCGATATGTTCAATCCCGGTTGTTATCATCAAATCGGACCAAACTGAGTTGGTGGTAATTCCTGGAAAAAAACCCAGTAGGTACCGTTGATAACAACTTGGTGGTAACTAGTGGGAATAACCCCTGAGGACCTACTAAGGTTTTAATCTCTGTCTCTCTCTCCCTTTCATCTTGTAATAAGTCTAGAATATCCTTTTGAAGGATACCTTTGAAGGTACTTTTTTCAGATTTTTGCTCATATCTTGAATATCTGTACAAATAGCATTATAATTACTTCAGACAAAACTTTTACCTTAAAATTTCCTACAATGGTTTGGTTATGTTTATTTTTACTTTAAGTTAACAAAGCGACAAAAAATAGACCATTTAAGACCACGTAGTTTTTTCGTAATTGTTCATCATAATCATAACTCAAATTTTTAGTTTAGAATAAACAAGCTTAGTCACCTGCTGACCAAAAATAAAAATAAAAACTGGCTAAGAGCATGTCGGGCCATGCTAAGTGTAGGGTTCCGTAATTAGCCGTCCGTCAAAATAGATTTTTGCAAAAACCCAAAAACGGATAGACCGATCAGGTTCGCTGTAGTTTTACTTGAAAGTGTTTACTAAACTTTACTTTCACGATTTTTTTCATATTTTTTGGACCCATGGTTCAGAAGATAGGGGAAGTAGATAGTACGGTCGCCAAGCCGCTCCGAGGCCAGATTTAATTGACTCAGCTCGGCCTTACCCACAACCGGTATCAATGTGTTCGGACAGTTCTCCTGATCACCGTACATGCGGTAGTAAAGCGGAAAAATGGTGGAGGGGATAGTAATGACGTCACAAAGATGGCGGCCGGACCTATTCTTTTTGGCAGTGTATCTCGAAAACCACTTAACCGATTTTAATCATCGAGGTGTCAAATAATAGCTTATATTATGGAGATTATTTCCTTTTCTACAAACATTTACGTGAAACCTATAGGAAAAAAAATAATCACAAAAAACAGTTTTTTTATAAAATTATTATTTTTTATTTTGTAAAAATCTCCGTAAATATTAGCATTTCGCAAATTTTGTTTAATATAAAACATATTGCTTCATTATCAAGGAATATAATGAGCCTTAAAACATACAGATCGAGTAATAAACAATGAAGCTACACTCATTTATTTGCGCATGGGTAACGATAACTGGCTTTTACCGGTCGAAACTGTGGTGACTGTTACGATACGTATTGAATGGAATTTATAGAGTATCGGTTTTAATTACTGAAATTATAATTAAAATTATAAAAACCAGACACAATAATGTTACCTTACTTCGACGTTTAGTCTCTTTTTTCGTCTTAATCATAGGTAGGTACATATTTCTTTTTACTTAAAAATTTTATACAGGGTGAACTTTTAACCACCAGTCATACTCTGCGCAGCGACTTTATAGGTCATACTTAACAACTTTTACTATGGGACCAATTCCGAAATCGCGAAAAAAATTTTGACTGTCCCATATAAAGGTGCGACCAACTTTACCAGACCAACACTTTTCCAAACTGAGCTACAGCTGTCCGATGAAGTTAAGTACTTAGGACTAACTCTCGACAATAAACTCAATTGGAACAACCACATCAACAAACGGATAGACAAGGCGGGAGTTGTCTTCTGGCAGTGCAGAAGGATGATTGGTAAGAGGTGGGGACTCAACCCGAAAATTACCCTCTGGCTCTATAAGACGATAATCCGCCCCTTACTCTGTTACGGTGCTCTGGTTTGGTGGCCAAGAACAAACCTAGGCAACGTACGAGACAAACTACAAAGACTTCAAAGGCTCGCATGCGCGGCCACCATTGGCTGCACGAGGTCTACCCCGACTGCAGCCATGGAGGTCATGCTAAACCTTCCACCGCTGCACCTACACATACAGCAAGAGGCCAGTCTCTCAGCGGTAAGGTTGCGAACCCTCAAGATATGGTCTCATCACAGGAGCTCTTCACACAAAATGCCTGGAAAAGGTGTATGACGAATTTCCAGTGCTTAGGTCAGGCACGGACCGGATTCACAAACAAGCTATCTTCGATAAAAGGTACAAAATACAGTTATATGAGGACGACAATCATGAAGGACTCAATCCCCGGGAGCTGAGAATCTTCACTGATGGGTCCAAAACAGACAGCGGATCGGGCTCTGGAACCTTCTCAGAAGACCTGAACATGTCGATCACCACTCCGCTAGGAGCCCATAACTCGGTATTCCAAGCTGAGTGCATGGGCATCATAAACGCGGCGGCTGCCATCACTGCAAGGAAGGTAGTAGGATCCTCCATTCGCATACTCTCCGACAGTAGAGCAGTCTTAATGGCTCTAAATAGCCATATAGTTACATCCAAACTTATACACGAATGCCACGAACGACTAATGGAGGTATGTCATAATAACAAGATCACCCTACAATGGATCAAGGGACACAGTGGATCCCGAGGTAACGATGCTGCGGACGAGCTTGCCAGGCAAGGATCGAATGCGGGGGCGATTGGTCCGGAACCGATTCTTCCGATACCATTTAGCAAGGTACGCTCAATGCTGCTGGCACGTACAGGGAAACTACACACAGAACACTGGCTGAACCAGACTGGATGCAGACAGGCAAAAGAAGCCATGCCTGGCATCAACGGAAAACTCACAAGGGCGCTCCTGCAACTAGGGAAGGTCCGACTGAGTATGGTAACCAGTGTTATAACAGGTCATGGACTATTTAACAAACATCTTTTCACAACAGGTGTCACAGACAGTCCCCTGTGCCGAGGTTGCATGGAGACAGAAGAAACAGCCTCTCACGTGGTGCTGGAATGCAGCGGAGTGACTCCATACAGGGCTAAACATCTCGGATCTCCGAGAGACCTCCCCGAGGTCCTACTCAACATCAAAGGTTTGATAGGATTTCTCGAGGAGCTGGGCTGGCAGGACTAGCCCACCCCCAACATATCACGCAAAATAGGCGCAAGTCGTCGAGTTGCGGAAAAATCGCCCGAATACAATACAATACAATACAATACAAGGTGCGACCAGACCGCAGCTTAAAAAACGGTCACGATACGGAATCGCAGTGACGCGTCGTATGCGTACCGTTTTTGACGCATGCTCCCCACACCGCTGTTTAAAAAACGGTGACGGTACGGAATCGCAGTGACGTGCTTCACGCGAATCTTTTTTGTTCGCAAAACAGTTGCGTCTTTTACGTCACCGGTACGGTGTCTGCCATAAGATCTCCGTGTAATATTTTTTGCGATTTTTACGCAGTTCAATTTACGGTGCGTCAGCTTATTTTAAGCAGCGGTGTGGCGAGCATGCGTCATGGACCCGGGTACGTCCTTAAACTACGTCCAAAAGAGAGGTATGGGCATTGTGAATGTCATCTCGCTTTGTGTTGTAGGTGACAGCCAGTGGGTGTCATTCCAGATCCAAATTTTCTTGCGTGATTCGGCATTGGTCCCATAATAAAAGTTGTTCAGTATGACCTGTAAAGTCACTGCACAGAGTATGGCTGGTGGTTAAAATTTCATCTTATACCTATATTCGACACAAGTAGTAAGTACTTACAGACCAACTATGATACACATTTTGCCTGTATAGTGATACATAGTGAATAAATTAATACCTGATTTAAAAAATAAAACAAAAATAACAAATAGCATGTTATTTAATTCAGTAATCACTAATCAGTCTTAAACAATGAACATCATACTTTTAGATTAGACAACAAAATGTATATTTATACTGTGTTTCGACTTGAAAGATTTTACTGCTTTAAAACATAAGACAAACCTACCAACCAAATGTATAAAAAAAAATGTTTTTTGTGATTATTATTTTCCTATAGGTTTCACGTAAATGTTTGTAAAAAGGAAATAATCTCCATAATATAAGCTATTAGTTGACACCTCGATGAATACAATCGGTTAAGTGGTTTTCGAGATACACCGCCAAAAAGAATAGGTCCGGACGCCATCTTTGTGACGTCATTACTATCCCCTCCCGCCATTTTTCCGCTTTACTACCGCATGTACGGTGATCAGGAGAAACGCCCGAACACATTGATACCGGTTGTGGGTAAGGCCGAGCTGAGTCAATTAAATCTGGCCTCGGAGCGGCTTGGGGACTACTAATAGTAAAAGTTGTTCAGTATGACCTATAAAGTCGCTGCGCAGAGTATGACTGGTGGTTAAAAGTTCACCCTGTATAAAATTTTTAAGTAAAAAGAAATATGTACCTACCTATGATTAAGACGAAAAAAGAGACTAAACGTCGAAGTAAGGTAACATTATTGTGTCTGGTTTTTATAATTGTCATTATAATTTCAGTAATTAAAACCGATACTCTATAAATTCCATTCAATACGTATCGTAACAGTCACCAGAGTTTCGACCGGTAAAAGCCAGTTATCGTTACCTATTCGCAAATAAATGAGTGTAGCTTCATTGTTTATTACTCGATCTGTATGTTTTAAGGCTCATTATATTCCTTGATAATGAAGCAATATGTTTTATATGAAACAAAATTTGCGAAATGCTAATATTTACGGAGATTTTTACAAAATAAAAAAAAATAATTTTATAAAAAAACTGTTTTTTTGTGATTATTTTTTTTCCTATAGGTTTCACGTAAATGTTTGTAGAAAAGGAAATAATTTCCATAATATAAGCTATTATTTGACACCTCGATGATTAAAATCGGTTAAGTGGTTTTCGAGATACACCGCCAAAAAGAATAGGTCCGGCCGCCATCTTTGTGACGTCATTACTATCCCCTCCACCATTTTTCCGCTTTACTACCGCATGTACGGTGATCAGGAGAACTGTCCGAACACATTGATACCGGTTGTGGGTAAGGCCGAGCCGAGTCAATTAAATCGTGTTTCTAGAGGGCTTTTGAGATTTGGCGACCGTACTAAGAGGGGGAAACATATTCTTTCTCTTTCAGAGCGATTATTTCCGAAAAAATTACGTTTATTAAAAAAATTGTTTTTGAAGACCCATATTATTTTTAAAAGTCCTATCCAGCAACACCCCACACTATTGGGTTGAACCGAAAAAATAATTCATCCCCACTTTTGGTGTAGGGGAACCAGTGGAGCCACCCAAATTTTTTTTTTCTTTTAGTTTTTATTTTATGATTTTGTTGGCGGATTTAGGGTTCCGTAGTCAACTAAGAACCTTATAGTTTCGCCATGTCCTAATTCTGCATTGACTGCGATTGCGGGATCGAAACAAAATATTCCCTTAGTCAAAGCATACGAAAGTGGGGATGTTTGGCACAATGACACGCAACATTCTATTAGACTCTTTCCACAGTCTTGACGAAAACGCAACATATCGATATCTTCAATATCGCGGCTATTTCGAAGAGCATTCTTTACAGCGAAGCCCAAGTCGATTTCTTTCGCGTTTATCAGATTAGACTCCTTTTTTAAATCAATCAACGTGATATTAGTGGCAGAATTCAATACATCCACTTTAACAACTCTTTGCATGATTTTTTTCAATGTGACCAAAAGTGATTCATATAAAAGTGGAGCAAGTGGCGCCTCGGATTGAAATAATGTTAAAAATGGCTCCACTTGCACCACCACCGATTTGCTAGGCTTCGTGGAGGAGCTGGGGTGGTTAGAGTAGGGCTACCTCGTTTCACGCAAAATAGGCACAATGGTTGTCGATTTGCCGAAAATGCCCAGAAGCACTAACTAACTAACTAACCACCACCGATTGAAAAAAGGCCAATTTAAGCCTTAAATAATTTGTCTTCCAATGCAGCATTTACTACTATAGGTGCTTTGTTTTCGTTTTTAATTCCCTGCACATATTTTTCAATAGTAGGAAAAGACTGCCTCCATAAAGCCCAAGATAGGGATGACTGACTGTACATACGGAAGCAAATTTTATTCCCTGACCTCCATTAAATTTCTCTGACAATTCCCTGACTTTTCCATGACTAGCTAAATTCCCTGACTTTTCCCGGTTTTCCAGAAAGTGGCCACCCTGCCCGGTAAATCCGAAGCCTGATGAATAGGCACCAGAGTTTTTATCACATGGTAAGACTAATAGCGAGCTATGGAGTCGACATTAGCAATAAAATTCAATTCATATTCAATATATATATAGATTTTAATTTTATAACCAAGAACTAGAACTTTGACGAGTTATACTTTACTTTAGTTTTATCTTTGAATATATGAATATTATGAATAAGAATGATTACTATTTTTTGTATTGATTATATTATGAAATTTCATTTAAAAAAAAAACAATATGTATAATAAAAGAGGTAAAAATAATATGAATGTAAATTAATCAATACATAAAAAAATTCATTATTTTTTATCAGTAATATTTATGTCCTGAAAGACAAAATAAAAGGATTGTTTACAAACATTCTTGTCCTTGTAAAATTAAAATCACTAATTAAATAAGTGAATGAGTATGAATATGAGTAGAATTTTATTGCTAATGTCGACTCCATAGCTCACTATTAGTCTTACCATGCCATAAAAACTCCGACGCCTACTGATGAATGATACAAGTATTATGCGTTGAAAGCTACCTCATAACGTTGTCCACAACGTCAACTCCCTCCGTGCCCTCCTGGTGCTCGTCGTCGCTGCTATTGTCATCGCCATATCGCACCATATCTGCTGCGTTAGCTGACAGATCGTGAGGATGAATGCTTCTCCTCGCAGATGGTATTATCTCACGTCTCCTACTCTGTAAAATATGTATAAAAAATTAGACAAAAAACGTCGATTTTTCATTGGTGAGATGAGCGCATAAAAATATTAATACTAACCCCAAATTCTTGACTTATACTCATTTATAAATAGTTGTTACTTATCCTATTTTATATTAATTAACTCTGAAGGTAATAATTTTAAAATCATATTAAGTAATTTGAGATAAGGAAATCAATCAATCTATTTTTCGTGTTATGAGATAAGGAAATACAATAACTAACAATACGTTCGCGTTTGACAATAGTGACCAAAGAGCATATAATCACTACGTGATAGTGACATTTGATATTAAAGTACTAATAGACGTACGTACCGAACCACTATATTGGTGCGACCGGTCACACTCGCGTCCACGCGACAGTCACGACCGGATACGGTAAATATGAAGTGTTTGACACGTTTTCAGTCATCGTTCGTCTGTACCCATACTTAAATGATACGATTCGCTGTTAGGCCGGCGCCCCACTGCTGCGCACGCTACATCCACGGCCCACGTTTTAATACAAACCGTGGGCAAGCCCACGAAATTTTGTATAGGAACGTGGGTCGTGTACATAGCGTGCGCTGCAGTGGGGCGCCGGCCGTGCGCTAGGGATGGACGCATTTTTCCATGCCACGATTGGTCCATACCAAAGAATACAATACTCATTAGGAGGTCCATACTTAGGATACGCGAGCTTTATACGATACAAGTGTCGACCCAGTTAAAAGGGGTGTTCGACAAATTGGCACGTTCGTCAAGTCTGGGGCTGCCGTGCTGCCGTGTTTGTGTTAGGTGAACTTAGGTGGTGTTTGGCATGTGTTTGGTGTTTGTAGATAGAGAGCGTGCATGAACTGTAGGAGGCAGCACAGAAGCCGTCAGATTTTTGGCGCGAGGCGTAAATGTGATGTTTTTTGTACTGATGTAGCCCACAATATGGTAGAACCTACTATGTACAAGAAAACACGTAACGTGTACATGTACATGTTTATGGTTCCGATTCAGGCCACAAGATGGCAGACCCTCCAACGCGCACGGTCCCTATCAAAGAATATAATACTCACTGTCCCTATACTTACTTTACTCTTTGAGCAAACACCAGGCATGTGGAAACGGCTTTATACGTCAGACAGTTATCGCCCGGGATGCTATTTGTTATCACCTATTAGTCATGGAAATCAGTTCCTGGCTCGTGGGCTACTCAGTCGGCGATGGTTTTGAGACAAATCAAATAGTGAGAGTGCTTGACTATTAATAATCACTTTCTTTTAACATCGACTAGGTATAGAAAATGTTAGGATTTTTAGGGGGTACGTCCGGGGTTTTGTCTGGGCCCTATGTCTCGTGCGCCCTAACCCCTAGAGGTCATCCATTAATTTTCTAGGTTTTTTGGGCCTCCTCCCCTCCTTGTCACACGCTCATATTTGGCAAACCCCTCCTCCCCTGGTGTGACGTCACATTTTTGGCAATTTTGTTTTTAACGAAATCGGCAAATCTATTATTATTAGTATTAATATTTTATTTTATTTATTAGTTATAGTAATCATCTGTATATATCCATTATGTATATTGTTATTGTCAATAAATATATTTTTATCAAAATGTCTTTTATATTATATAGGTATAATATAACCCAAAACGGATTAGGAAATAAAATTTAAATTAATAAAAACAATTATCGTTACAAAAACTTGACATTGAACTGTATAACGAATAAACATTATTAGGTAAATTTTCGCTTACTGAAGTTAAAGTGACGTCACAAAGTTTGTGACTCCCCCCTCCCCCGTGTCGCAACATTTCACATTTTCTTGACCCCCCTCCCCCTAAGTGTGATGTAATTAATAGATGACCCCTTACTCCCTGTATTTATACTGATTGAAATTGTCAAGTTAAGTATTATTAAGTTACTTATTATGAAACTAAATCTATGGAACTTTCAACAAAATTTTATTCAACCAAACGTTCTTCTAATCAAAAATGTTAACAATGTTTCAATGAAAGTAGAATGGAAACATACAAAGTAGAAAAATTTTATAAACACAAGCTACAGGATTAAATGCAGATGAAAACTTCTTGGTTTCCGGTTCTTCAATTCCGACTAGTTTTTGTGGGAACGTCGGAATCGTAACAATGTTTTTTTCCTCCACATTCCTTATTTTTTCGTCTACCCAAGCTTTGAAGCTGTAAGTAGGCAAAATAGTAGCCATTTCCTTGTTTATAGCATAATTAGGCGATATTTCTTGAATACAATTATCAGAACCCTTTACTATTACGCCTACTAATTCATTTCCAAAAATGGCAGGGCCACCGTAATCAGTGAAGCAAGTCGGCTCTTTCGCTTCAACGCAATCGATGAAAACATTCAGCTTGTTACCGGGGTTTCCCGAAAAACGATGTTCCACACCGGCATATTGAAGATGCTCTGCGAAACCAGACTGTTCGTTCAGCCCAAATCCAAAAATCTCCAAGTCTATGAGGTTCTGGGCGGAAGTGTAATTGCTTAATTTAATCTTGGAGGCAACTGAAGAATTAAATTTATGCGTATAAACAACTCCAACATCATTAAGAGATTCTTCACCGCTGTAACTTGGGAATTTTTCAGTTTTAATCACACTGATTCGCACTGCTCCTGGGGCGCCTCGCCTAGAAGATATTGTATTCACTAACACGGCGTTGATTTGCTTTTGGATACATGAAGCCGTGGTTAGTATCAAGCCATTAGCGACTACCGTGCCAGAACATATATGTATTTCACTAAGAGATAGGCAGGCAGCCATGAAGGGGAACTGTTTGGCAGTCGCGTTTAGCACAGGATGCATGTTGTTGTTTTGCCTTCTAGCACTGCATAGCTGAATTCTGGTTTTGTTTTCTGGTTCGATATCCGGAATCTCCATAGCTATATCTTTAGCATCATCGTTGTCGCCAATGTCGTCGTTCACGTCGGCTCGTAAATTATCGACGCTTTTTTTCACATTTTCTGCGTAAGAAATACAGAGAAGCCCTAAAAAGAATAAAGTAAAAACACGTTTTTTCATTTTCACGTTTATGTGAACGACGGCAAAAAATTAACGTCACCTTTTGTCTTGATTTTTTGCTTCTAGAATAAAAGTGACACTATATTCTTTTTTTCGAGATGTTTGTTGACATAGTGTACCTATATGATCACTTCGTGCAGCCAGTTTAAATTAACCGAACATTAGGTGAATTCAACATACTTACAAATAGGTTATTAATATTTTTTTCTCAGTTTCTAATGCCCTTAATAAGCACAATTAGATGCAGAAGAGCGGAAAAAGGGTGCAGATGAGTAGTTAAATAGGATCTATCTACATATAAATCGGCCAAGAGCATGTCGGGCCATGCTCATGTAGGGTTCCGAAGTATCCATTCTGTTAGAATAGGCTAAACGGAGCTATTGGTAAGTATCATGTACAAAGAATATAATACTCACTAGGAAATCATGTACATACATTACAATCATAAAGGAGTACCTTCGCAGTTAGTACGTCTTTTTAATAAGAGAAGATATTTTATTTTCGGGGTGATTATTTCCGAAAATGTTCACTTTATCATAAAAAGGTAGTGGAGTACCCGTATTCATTTTAAAATACCTATCCAACGATACTCCACACCATCGGATTAAATTCAACCATTTGAATAAAATATATTAAAATACGTTTTTGGCATAAATTTCATTGTTGGTACAAGCTTTTATCGCTGACTGGACTTTTCTTTCCTCAGGCAACTAATACTCATCGAGACAATTCATAAAACCCCAAACACAATTAGGTTACGTTGTTTTATCACAGAGTTCCTATGGCTACCTCCTGTCTCCATCATCAGATTATCTCGATGGTACCAGAATATTCCAACCGTCATTTCCAGCTTCATCTAAACCGGGAGGTGGCCCAAATTTAACTTGCCAGATTTGACCCGTACATACTAAGGTACATAGGTTCAAGTTAATAAAAACCTTGTAAAAAAGGTTTTGTGTGGGAGGTACCCTTATTCAGTTTTTATGAGTTTTTGTTTTACCAATGTTTTACCGTCATGTTTATATATGCGTGCTAAATTGCAGCTTTCTAGCACTAGGCAAACGGAGCAAAGCTGCGGACGGATAGACGGACACGGCGAAACTATAAGGGTTGCTAGTTGACTACGGAACCCTAAAAATAATATAATATAATGACAACAAAAAATATTATTATAATATAAATACAGGGCAGCTGGTGGGGAGAAAGCGGCCCCACGTACCCGACTGCACCTGGGGAGTTTTCAGAGTTCTGTCACCCGAAGGAGAATGGGTGGAACAGGGTACAAAGAATTTTTTTATTTTCAGTCTTCATACTCACTTCATACACAAGGCAGAGGGAAATATAGTCTGTCAAACAACTTTGTCACTAAAAAAGGCGCGAAAATCAAATTTTCTATGGAACGATAAGCCCTCGCGTCTAAATTTTTTTAATTTGCCGCTTTTTCCTACTGACGGAAATGGCTTGACAGAGTATATTTCCCACCTGATTTTGAACTTTATTTAGAAGTTATACAGTTAAATTTTGCATCATTCTTGACAGTCTTGACACCCTTATGTCTTATAAGGGTTAAACAGCGTGTAGGGTATGAAATAAAAGGGCATTCTGAGTAGAATAGAAATACATGACACACTATAACATTTTTACTATTTGGTTCAACAAATTATAAGAAAATGTCAAAAAAAAAAACACACACAATTCAAAGTTGACTTTGAACTTCTCTAGATTGAAAACGACTGAATAGATTATTTCAAAATATTATATACCAGAGGACTCTAAATATTCTCTATGTAATGCCTAAAAACAATTAACCAGATATATCAACAAATTACAGTATAATATTCTGTTATAGGAAAAAACTAAACGACTAATTTGGTGGGTTAGAATTATATGTATACTTTATATGGAGCTCTGGAGTTGCTGGCATCCATAGGATACGTAGACTGCTTACCATCAGGCAGGCCGTATGCCTGTTTGCCAGCGAAGTAGTATAAAAAATCGATCAAACTGGTCAACTAGCGCTCCAACTCACGCTGTTGGACTGATACAACTTGTATAGACCCCGAGACTTAATCCCTGACTGAGTACTTCCGCAAAAAAGAGTTACCGAAAAGTAGGTCCAATTAGGGGATTGTATGTCATTTGACCAAGAGAGTAACAAGGCCCCAACGATGTAGTCAGCTTTGAGGACGTCTATTGCTTTTACTATGTCTGCGGTATGGAGTGTGGAATTAAGAGGAGTGGCATCTCTTATGGTAGAACTGTTGCAAAAGTGTCCTGCTGTCATCTATAAATAATAGTTCCAAATCTCTCCAAAGTAGCGCTAGAGTAGCTAAGAACCTAGGCGTTATTGACGGAGTGACCTGCGCAGTCTATGATTTCATTTTTTTGTTCAAGGACTCTAAGTATTGTAGCGCCACCTATTTAAAGTTTTTTGATGACACTTTTTGGTACATGGAGATTTCGTTCCTTATTTCCACCTTCCGTAGTCTGCGGGAAGCAATGAAGTCATTAGATAATACTACCAACATTATAATAAGTCAATATGTCAATTACCAACGTGACGTCAGGCTGACGCAACTAGGAACAAAATAAGTTTTGTATGGAACTTGTTTCGCAAATCTTTGCCAACGAAGAAAAATAAAACGTCAGTGCTATTTATTCTGTCAAGTTTACATCAAGTCAACTGTCAGCCTAATTGTTTTGTTTATTAGGAAGGCTTCAATGTTTTGTTCGGGTATTTCGTGCAATTTCTTTATTATTTAGTGAAAATATCGAAAATAGTGAACCGTGATCAGAGTAAAGAGCGACTTTGTTACAATGCCACCGAGAAAATGGTTTACTAAGTGTGAAATATGTGGCAAGCGAGCCACTCGAGAAAATCAAGAAAAAAGGGATTTTATGGCGAAATTTCCCTTGGATAAAGACCGGTACGTATTGCTTTAGATACTTTTGACCTTATTTTGGTGCAGCAGGCTTTAAACACATCGAAAATTTGATATTTTATATTATTTTTAGTTGTGAACTAGGGATGTACTAAAACTATCGATAATTGTATGTTTATTGATTTGTATATCAGTGTAAGTAATTAAATAAAATATGCGAAAATTCCTGAGAACTTGCATGCAATATGACACAAAATTAATTCGTCGAAGATTTTCAGTGGAAAGTTATCTATCATCTATGCATTAATGGTCATTATTTGACATATTTTTTTAAATCTAGTAATTATTTAATATATTAATCTGAAACGTAAGTAAATTAATCTCTCTTTTTGTGATCAATAAAAAATATTATACGACATTATTACACAAATTGAATTAATCCCATAGGACGCTCAATAAGACATGTGTTGTGGGTACTTAGACAACGATATATACATATAAATACATAGAAAACACACATGACTCAGGAACAAATACGCATCACACAAATAAATGCCCGTACCAGGATTTGAACCTGGGGCCATCGGCTTCATAGGCAGGGTTACTGCCCAGTAGGCCAGACCGGTTCTCATGATTAACAGACATATAAATACATAAAAAGTTAGAGCATTGATAAAGGGTTGTTGATAACTGGATGCCGAAAAACATGATTTATAGATGCATATTAGCGCTAAATAATCAGTTGATCATCTCATTAGCAAATACTTGGAATATAAACTGTAGATAAAGTCATGTTTGTCCAAGGCTGTATGTTTTCAGATGCAGGCAGTGGGTCAAATTTGTTGGGAACGAAGACCTGACGATACATCTTCCCATAGAAAAGTAACATTTATTGAAACATGTATGTGCAGAACATTTTGAAAATAAAGCTTTAAACAAATAAAAAAAAAACACGACTTAAAAACTGTATTAAAATAATTCGGGTCCACATTAAGTCCGACCAGATATTAGTCCAAGAACTATCCACTATATAACATACAACTTAAATGTGGACTCGATGCTAGCCTGATTTCGAGTACAAAATCTGTAGACAGGAGCCTATGTTTCAACCCTCCCCATTTTATCGATATCGATAAGAATCGCAAGCGTGTAGCGTACTACACTATTTAAATCGGTTATGTTGGTATTATGGGTTCTTGACAGTTCTTTGTCGTAATTTTGGTAATGATTTACGAAACAAACTGAGTCCACTCGCTAGTATGGAAGTCCCGTCTCTTAAAACGTAGTGATTATATGCTCTTTGACAGGGGCAAGCTATGATGGCGCCATCTATGCAAACCTTTGACAGTTGCCAACCCCATTGAGAGCGCAATTTTCTATACGTACATTGCGTAAATTGCCTACGTTGGTGAGTTGGCTTACTTTGTTGCATTTAACTTTCGAAATCAACTATTTTCCAAACATGTCAAAGAAAAGGGGTGGGAAAAAAAACCAGGATTTTGATGGCGATCTCGCGGAAAACTCTACTGTAGGCAACAATACTTCTGAGATAACCTCAAAAGCAAAGGGTAAAGGTAAAAAGAAAGCCAGGGGTAAAGCTGACTTTAGTGACAGTGACGAGGGCGGTAAAGGAGACCTCAAGGCCCATTTGAGCGATGAAGAGGAGGTCCGCCAGCCTGCCATGAAGAAATCGCAGAAGAAAGGTACGTGATATAAATAAATACATTGAATTTCAAAATAGCTTATGAAAATCTGTAATGAATATTGTAAATTATGCTCGTTAGGTAAGAATAAGAAGAAGGGAGCCGAATCTGAAGATGAAGAAGACGATGGAAAGTCAGTAACCAGTAGTGCTACCAACACCTCTAAGGCTCCTAGTAAAGGAGGTAAAAAGAAAAAAGGTGAGTGAAGTTTGTATGTTAACAATTGACATATATCTAAGGATGGGCCTTATGGGCACTGAGAATGGTGCTAGTTCACTGGTGTTGCTCACAAATTCAAGCCAATCATGCAGTCTAACGCAACTAGCAATCATGCACATAATGAACACCTCAACCAATTGTGTTGTGGTGTTAGACTCTAATTTGTGTGTGTGACACAGCTGAACTGGCCCCATTCTTATTGCCCATAAGGCCTGTCCTTTACCCATTGTACGTCATTGTACCAATTTACCAAAATTCCAAGATGTAAAAACAGTATTGTGTAAAAATGCAAGTGAATGCTCCTGCAAACACCATATTCCAAAATGTCAAAACTTCAAGTTGACAATACCACAAACTCAAATTATCTAGATTAATGACTGTTCTGTTATCCTGTAACATAAATTTGCTTTTAATTCCAGCAGACCTTTAAAAAATTATTGCTCATACACTAAAGGTTATAAATCTTGCTCATAATCCTTAGTGTGCAAAATCCCGCAGCAGGAGAGCAAATGCAACTCTAAATGCCAAATGAGTTATTTTGTGTTTCACATAACCATAGAGAAATAAGAAGTTATAGAGTGCTCACTCCATACTTCAGTTCTGGTACCAAAATGCTTATTATGTTCACAATCGACATCTAGCATCGAGTAACTGATCTCTCAGTACTGCTACTCGACAATAGATATCGCAGCAAACAAAAAGTCTAATGCTCAAAGATTTTCAGCTAATATTATAACCATAGTAAGTGTAGGAGTTGAAAATAGAGTTCCGGTTCGGTCTGGAAAACTGATTATGGAGTGAGCACTTACTTCTTATTTCTCTATGACATAACTCACCCAAAATACTCATATGTGTACAGAGTTTTGTGGTAAAAAGCTTATGGAAATCCACTATTCATATTACTATGGAACTCATTTTGACTCTGATTTTAAACTGTGATATAGTTTTTGTTGATTAAAGACTTATGATAGTAATAATTATTTTGTTTTACCAGGGGATTATTCCCAGTAACAGGAAGGATGGGGATGTTCCCGGGAGTATAGGGAGTTTACATTGGCAGATGAAATACGCTTATTTAATGTTTTTAAAAAAGTACAAGAGTCCAAGTGAAAATCTGCATAATTACAAAATTTCCCTATTTTTCCATTGTGGGGGATTTTTCCCGGGAACGTGACCGGGAACAATCTCACCTACGGAATTTTCCCGGGAATGGCACATCACTATGCAAGCGTGATAGGGAGGCAGATAACGAAATTTCGATTTTTGAGTTTTGCAGTAGGCCCTGACTATGTGCTAGTGGCGCTCTTGATGCAGAGTTTTTGAATATACCCTTATTTATTTATTATCATTTATTTACTCTGCATAATGGGCAAATAAAACATACTAAATTTAGTAATAATACTAAAATTTGTTTCAGGCAAAGGTAAAAAGGATGATGACTGGTCAGATGGAGCAAGCGAAGTTGAATTCAAACAAGAAGTTTCAGAGGATGAGATTGCTAAACCTATAACTAGTAAAAAGAAAAGTAAGATGGCATTTTGTATTCAGATAAAATGTATATGTATTGGGCCAAAGCAGATTTGGGTGCAATTATGATCTTCTTATCCAGCCTAATATTAATATGATCTAGAATTCTAGATTTTAGTATTTTGTTACCTTTTCGCCGCCACGTCAATTACTTCATGTAATAGTGTCATCTATGCCACGTCAAAAATTGCTCGTATACAAATCTGACCAAGACCACGACTTGATATGAAGTCGTGGCGTGTGGGGCACGAAATGTACTGACTTTATTATTATAGCCTTTTTCTTCCACATTCTTTCTTTTCGTTTATATTGTTCATTTTTGAAAAGTAGGTTTATTTATTCATATGGATCCCTCTTTGGGTGAAGGTCTCCTCCAGCTTTTTCCAACTTTCTCTATCTTTTCCTGTCTCCATCCATTGTTTACCGGCTATTTGAGTAATGTCTTCAAACCAGCGTTTCTTCGGCCTGTGGGGGGGGGGGGGGGCGTTTTCCGTGTGGTCCCTTCCATTTTGTGGTTTGTATGGTCCATCTTCTGTCTGTCATGCGGGCTACATGGCCAGCCCAGTTCCATTTAAGCTTGAGAGCATGGGTGAGAGCGTCGGTTACCTTGGTTTTTTCTCTGATTCTTGCGTGCTGGTGTAAACCCATGTTTGTGAGCCATAGACTGGACGTGGCAGGAGACAGGTGTCACTCACCACTTTTTTTAATGTCATGCTGTAGTCTCCCTTCAGAACTTCTTTCAGAGACCAGTACTTCTTCCAGGTTATACTTGATCTTCTGTTGACCTCTTCTTCGTTACTGGTTTTCGAGAATGACACCTGTTTGCCTAAATAAATATAGTTGTTTACATATTCTATTGTTTCGTTACCTATGATTATAGGCTTTTCATAACTGTTAGTCATCACTTTTGTTTTATTAGTGTTCATTTCAAGTCCTACTTTGCTGCTTTGTTCAGTTAGTGTTCTCATCATGGTTTCTAGACTTGTGGCAGTTTCTGAAACTGACTTTATATCAAGTCAATGGCGGCAAAAAGGTCAAAAATGATTGGACAGAAGAGTAGCTACTAAAAAGTTCTAGGATTTAATGCCAAATGTATGTTTCATGTTATAATTCTTTTTCATCATACACTATGTTTGCAGCCAAAAATAAAAAGAAAGAAAAAGCTATAGAGTCTTCGGATGATGAAGAGCATGAGGATGCAAAGTCAGTGGTCAGCAATGTTTCCAGTAATACATCAAAGCCTTCAGCCAAGATTAATAGTAAAAAAGGTAAGAGTTTAAAAGTTATTATGTTTCGGGGTTTGTAAAACATACTTTCGTACAGTACCAGTCAAAAATATACCACCTTCAGGTTTTTACGGCAAGTTGTCTACGGAACCCTAAAAAGGTTTGCCGCGAAAATCTTAAGCACAGAATACCGTACAGATAAGAAACTTCTTACAAAAACGAAGTACTACTTAAATTATAAACTAACGAACCGCCCCGGCGACACCTGAACCTTCCTTAAGAATAACTTAATTGATAGCTGAATACCGCATGAAAATCCGTTCAGCAGTTTTTGAGTTTATAGCGAACATACAGACAGACGCGGCGGGGGATTTTGTTTTATAAGATGTAGGGATTGGGAAGGCAAAACCGGCCAAGTGCGAGCCGGACTCGCGCACAAAGGGTTCCATAACATTATCTAAAAATCACTTTTTTGTATGGGAGCCCCCTTAAATATTTATTTTATTGTTTTTACTATTTGTTGTTATAGCGGCAACAAAAATAAATAATCTGTAGAAATTTCAACAGGCTAAATAACATGGTTCATGACATACAGTCTGGTGACAGACGGACGGACAGCAGAGTCTCAGTAATAGGATCCCGATTGACCCTTTGGGTACGGAACCCTAAAAATTGCAGGCTCGAGGAATGATATAGGATATTTTTATCAATCTTCATCGCCATCCCACGCAGACGAAGTGGCGGACAGAAGCTAGTTGAAGAATAAAGATTTTCTTTTTAATTATTCATTCTCATACATTATGTTAACTTAGAGTCAGACCAAGATAAGTTAACAGTGATTTTGATAGCCCAGACAGTGCAAGTGTTATTTTAAACGTCAGACACATATGAAATTTTGACGTCAACTTAACACTTGCACAGGCTGGGCTGTCAAAATCGTTGCCAACTTAGCTTGGTCTGACTCTAACATTCTTTCGGGCGGTCCATGTGCATTTGACGTTTACATTTAATCTATTTATGTGTAATCTATCTAGCAGAACGGCACTATCCCCCGGCTATTGCTACATTGTAACAATCTTTGCAGGCAAGACAGAAGACTTGCCAGTCGACGACAGTGAAGAGGAACAAGAAGATTCTCCCGATGAAGAAGTATTGCCTGCTAAGAAAAAGGGTTTGTACTAATAACTTAAATGATATTTCTGTGTATACCTAATTATATTAGAAGAACCCACTTAATACATTTTACATTGGTCCTTGCAACTTGTTTTTATATTTTTTATAATACGCTTTCTTGCTTTAGACGCGTTTTAGATGTCGCGAGATTTATATCAATAAAGGCTTATTGTGTAAATATGTAATGATTCGAGCGTATTCACATTACGCTTGCAGTTAGCAGGGTAACTGCTGTTCTGTTAATTTTATGTTCCGGTACTGTAACTGATGGGTGGTGTCCAAGTACCGCAAACTATGAGCGTAATGTGCATGTGTGAGTTGTGCGTAAATGCCTTATTTATTTTAGCTTAGGAGTTTATCAAGTTAAAATCTAATATTTGTTCCAGGTAAACATAAAAGCAAAACGCCTGTAGACGATTTGGAGGAAGAAATCAAAAAACTAAATCTAAAAGAGTCTTTGCCAGAATTTGAAAAGCCTAAGAAATCTGAGGTATATGTTTCTTAATTGTATAGTTGTTGTATCTTTTTTTCAATGTTATAATTTTATATTGTTCTACTTTTATTTGGTTTTGTATTACTTAGGGCAAAACACAGGATGGCAGTGATGCTTCAGGAGATGAAGACAGCAAGGTAACTTTAACAGTATATATACATTTGTATAATATTTTATTTTTGTACAATTGAGGAGCTAATATTCAGAACGCTTTATCTGATAGTAATAACTAATATCGAACTAAGATAAATGAATAAAAAAACGAAACGAAACTCTTCGATAACAAAAATGCATTCATATTTAATGTATAAATTATACACGACATGTAAATTATGTCACATCTATTTTATGCTTTCTTTCTAAAATTGCGACCTGTGTCCGATCCTGAGTTGTAAGTTGTAAGCCATTGTTGATTTCCGCAACGTCTCCTCATCTTGGCCTCAGTGCAAAGGTCGTCTTAGAGTATAAACTATTGCGCTTTCGTATTCCACGTGAGCTTTGTTTGACATCAAGCGCGAGGTATATCGTTTGCTTTAAAGCGCATGTTGCTTATTGTCTACTCTTGTGAAGTTATCAGTCACCCCAAGCATGACTTGCTTATAAATTCTTTACCTTTCTAAGGCTTCTGGAGGTAAAGCGGAAGCCGCGGAGAAGAAATTGAGCCACAAAGAGAAGAAGAAACTGAAGAAGATGCAGGAATATGAGAAGCAGATGGAGATGATGACCAAGAAAGGCGGACAGGGCCACAGCGAGCTGGACGCTAACTTCACTGTCAGTCAGGCGCAGAAATCTGCTGGTATATATTTTAAAGTTTATCATCACTTTATATCATATAAAATTCTGAAAACAAGACTGACGACACTAACTTTCCACAAACTCTGCAGTGAACTCTATACTTGACATGCACACGCTTGAGCATTTGGCATAAAAACATATCGTGGTCCGACTCTCTTCCATCTCTTTGGATGTCTCAGTCATATTTTTTTCATTTTAGTCATAATTTCAATCTTCTTCTTTCAGGTCAGATGGCAGCGCTGGAGAACGCAGTGGACATCAAAGTCGAAAATTTCTCCATAGCAGCTAAAGGGAAAGACTTGTTCGTGAACGCGAACCTGCTGATCGCACACGGGCGTCGCTACGGTCTCGTGGGGCCGAACGGGCACGGCAAGACCACGCTACTGCGGCACCTGGCCCAGCGCGCCTTCCCGCTCCCTCCCCATATAGACATACTGCTGTGCGAGCAGGAGGTCACTGCTAACGATATGAGCGCTGTGGAAACTATATTGGAAGCCGATGTTAAAAGGACTGGTGAGTTTTTGACTGTTGATATCAGATTAAAAGGGCAAAATACGGTCAAATAATTGCTGTATTATGGAAATATTTTCATATTACATAATATATGGTCATAAAGTCATAATATTTACGTAAGTTAGTACCTAATACACATATAAAATATTTCTTTGATTATAATTGTCTTAACGTTTTTTATTAGCATAGTTGGGATAAAGTATTATAAATTTAAATTTTAGAACTGCTCAAGGAGTGCAAAGAGTTGGAAGCTGAAACAGAGAAAGGAAATCTCAGCAAGCAAGAAAGATTAAATGAGGTAAGACAATTTTCAAACTATCCATTTTAAACTTATGTGTCCATGGTGCCAAAACAATGGATGGTTCCGAAGTTACGTGGGTGACTTTTGCATACCATAACACCGAGTAGATCAAACGTAACTTTATAGGGAGTTTTGAATAAAATATGAACTGAAATAAGTGATGCATATACTAAAATAAATCATATACAACTAAAATAACTAAAGGGAAAGTATCCAAGGCCTCCAGTGCGTGAAGCTGGATTTGAATTGACGTCTGACGCCGTCAAAAAATAAAATAAATGTTATTTGTTTCATATTTTACTAGTCACCAGGATGGGAGAAACTAAATAGACGTCAGTAAAACTAAAAACTATCTTTGGATATTTTGTCTAGAGATGGGCGCACACAGGAATTGGCTCCAATAGCCTTAACTGTCGGGAACAGATCAACAGATTATATATTTTTTAACCTTTCATATCATGGGTCGGTCGTGCCGTATTAAGCAGAAAAATCGTTCTAAAAAAAAGGTGCTGGGAGATTTGTCAGGATCCTCATCAAACACAGACGAAAGGTGAATGCGTATGAGCCAGTTATTATAGTCCGTGTGGTTGTAGGTGTACGCGGAGCTGAAGGCGATCGGCGCGGACTCCGCCGAGCCGCGCGCGCGGCGCATCCTCGCCGGTCTGGGCTTCAGCCGCGAGATGCAGGACCGCGCCACCAAGAACTTCTCCGGCGGCTGGCGCATGAGGGTCTCGCTGGCGAGGTACCTACAGCCCTACTACACTCGGACCAAGATTACTTTGCATTTGCAATTAAAAAGTGTGGCCTTGTCATTATGATGTTTAAAATAACACTTGCATAGTCTGTGCTCTCCGTATCGCTGCCATTTTAGCTTGGTCTGACTCTTATTTTATTCAAATTTAAAAGAGAATCACGTATTTTCTTCTAATTTCAAGGGCGTCGTCACCTTCCGCTTCTTTATTTGATCCATATAACTTTTCCCTTAGCTTTACCTTACCGTGAGACTTTTCGATTCTACTAACCAACCCTATACTATTTTTTGCATGAGATCGTCATGACGTATGAATTGTCCAATCGTATTTCCCCATTCTAGAATTTGCGGTTTTAATCCGCTTCTCCTTTATCCTAATCGGCTCTCATCTCCCAGAAAACCCATTTTCAGATATTTTTTACTGCCATAACTTTTTATATTTCTGATGATGTCGAACAGTAGGCCCTAAATATTTGAATGCAATTGTTTCAGAGCCCTGTACATTGAGCCTACGCTGTTAATGCTCGACGAGCCTACGAACCACTTGGATCTCAACGCTGTCATTTGGCTCGACAAGTAAGTATTGGTATTTATTTAAAAATTTAACTGTGCTGTTAGTATTAAGTTTAGCTACGGATTTGTAAAAGACTAGCCTCATGAAGAGTATAGTGTGTAACCGTCATGCGGGCATTTATTAAAACTGATAATAATACGATCCATTAGCAATTGTTTGCGTGTATTAGCAAATCATAATTATGTGAATTAAATACTCAGTTAAATTTCTGAAATCCGCACATTCAATGTAGTAGTGGGTGTTTTACGTAAACGTTGTTACTCATATCGTTAATGCGTTTGGTACAAGGCGTGCCGTGGTACGGAGGTAAAAAACTGAGACAACTATCAAAAAAATATTGTCGTCCTTATCTTATAGTTTTTAATACATTCGTTCTTCAGGGTTAGTCTCATAGTAAGAGTTGATGCAGATAAGTGATAGACTTACAAAACATTAATTTCATCATTGTATTCTCCATCACCTCTCTTGTACCACTCTTTACGCTACACACATCACCAGCTACCTCCAAGGCTGGAAGAAGACGCTGCTGGTGGTGTCCCACGACCAGTCCTTCCTCGACAACGTGTGCAACGAGATCATCCACCTCGATCAGCAGAAGCTGTTCTACTACAAGGGCAACTACTCCATGTTCAAGAAGATGTACGCGCAGAAGAGGAAGGAACAGATCAAGGAGTACGAGAAACAGGAGAAGAGGCTGAAGGACTTGAAGGCGCACGGACAGTCTAAGAAACAGGCCGTATGTTTATTATTTTACTTATATTATGACGCATTTCTGTTCCTGCAATGCAACTGCTAATCTAAAGTGTAATTCAAAAAGCTACTTAATTTTTTCGCCGCAACGTCAATGAAGTAATAGTTTTATCAACGCCACGTGAAAAATTGCACGTATACAAACCTGACCAAAACTCTTAAAATCAAGTCAATGGCGGTGAAGAGGTTACTTAATGGTTTGAACCATTATTAGAGATTTTTGCAAATTGCAAGAGCTTTAATCGTTTTGTAATAGATAAATTATTGTGTGCACTTATTATAATAATAATTGCTTATTGCGACTTGCGACTGTGCTGATAAATAACAGAGCCAGACAAGGTAAGTTGCCAGCGATTTTGAGCCCAACTTGTGCAAGTGTTAAGTAAACGTCATGATAATTTCATAGAAGCTCGACGTTTAAAATAACACTTGCACTGTCTGGACTGTCAAAATTACTGCCAATTTATCGTGTTCTGACTCCAGGCTAGTTTATGTGTATATGCAATATGCTGAGCACTGTGCGAAGTTCCGATTGCCCATGTTAGGTTCTCTAGAGTGCAACGCATGTTTTATAAATCTTACTATCAATAAATCATTGCTATGTGTATGTACGCACATTAAGGTGGTGCAAAAATATAAAGTTATACATATTCCTTTTACACAAGATTGTTTTTTATTCAAGAAATTATCCATACTTATTTAAAAGAGGAATGAAACATCATTTAGAAATCGCTATATATAAAATAATGCTGCGGAACAAAAATGTATGAAAATAAATTAATCCATGAATAATTCTACTTTGGATACTTTCGAGTTGGCATTTTATTAATTTTTTCAATGAGTTCTAAGTATCTTTACTTTTGGTTAAGTTTGTATGAAATAACAAAATCACTGCAACAATAATTTCATAAAAGATTAAAGGGAGATACAATTTTATTTTGTATGTTCGTGTGTTATGTATGTTAGTAATTTAAAAACATGATTTGTATTTTTGTGACTCCTGCGTAATACAAACGAGTAAAAAATATTTCAATTAGACTTCAGAGTAAATCATTTCAACGCGCATTACTCACTCGTCCTTGGCTGCGTTAATTTAGGAGCGCTGCATGCTACTGCCTTATTACGGCTTTTCATAAATTATTGCTTCACATTCAGCTATTCATTCAATGCTGCATTCAATCCCGCAAATGCCTACAAATCGCAACATGACGGGTCCGGTAGAGCTGAAATTTTGCATACTTATGTGAATCGGATGACAATGCAATATTATGATGACATGGGAGCTGATCTGATGATGGAGACAGGAGGTGGCCATGGGAACTATTTGATAAAACAACGCAAACTCATTGTGTTTGGGGTTGTTAGAATAGTTTCGATAAGTATATGCCTGTGGAAAGAAAAGTAGTCAGCAATAAAAGCTTGTACTAAAAAAAAAAAAAAATGCCATACACTTATTTGCATTAGCTTTACATTTAGTTAATTTCATTCACATGTATGTTTTGTGTATGGGTATTTTTCCCACTCTACTACGGCAAGCCGAATATAATTTAGTGCAGTAGTGTCACAACTGCCGAGTTGCTTTCGAGGTATAGGGTGTCAATCACAAAACTTCACAAAAAGAAATTTGACGCAAAAAAACCTTAGACGGGTTATATTTTTTCGAAAATTGTACTTGTACATTTTATTAAAAGCTGTTTTCTGTTATATCGGAAAGTTTCTTAGACTTGCTATATCTGCCCTTGCGTATTTGTAAAATATACTGTACATTGCGGTATTCTTAATGAGTGTGCTTCGCATATTTATTTTCTAAAAAAAACATGAGTTGTAGTAGGTATGAGTACCGCCCGAAAAAAAGGCAAAGTCATGCTACGTCAACTCCAAGTCTCTAGAATAAGCGAGAATGATAATAATGAGTAGTGGTCGCATTAAGATCTATGTAAAAGGCGCTTGCGAATGGCTTTTGAATGTATAATATTAAAGAACTGTTTTACTAGATTCAACCATTTAATACAAGTGGCTGTTTTACGTCTTTTATGACTCGTAACACCAATATAAACACGTTACATCTATTCCCTTCCCCATTATTCTAGTGGTGTTTGTATATGAAGTTTGTCAAAGGAATATCATGAGCAAACCGTTCGGGTTATTAGCATTTCTTTTTAGTTTACTAACTGTATGTTTCTTTATATAAAGTTTGGTTATCCACAAAATTTGCCCGAAAACATTTATACTTAAATACGCGATTTTAGAAAACTTGGCAGTGTTTTTTGAGAATTCGTAATAAATAACTGTTATATACCGATGTGTATCACTAAGCATCAAGTTTTCAAGCTTATTTTATGTTCTTACAATCAATTGAACTGCAAAACTAATATGTATCGTTCCCAAACAGGAAAAGAAACAGAAAGACGCGCTAACACGCAAGCAAGAAAAGAACAGAAGCAAGACGCAGCGCGAAGAGGAGGAATCAGCGGTGCCGGTGACGTTGCTGCAGAGGCCCAAGGAGTACCTCGTCAAGTTCTCCTTCCCCGACCCGCCGCCGCTACAGCCGCCTATCCTGGGGCTACACAGTGAGTACTCTTATCATACAACAGGTACACTCAGCATCAATAGCAGCGTATGGAACAACATACCATAAGTATCTGCCATTATTGAATAATTTTCTATAGAGATATTTCTCTATCTACAGTTCACATTCAAAAGTATGCCACAGTTTAATACATACAAACATGTCTTATTACTAAGTTATTAATTAGAGAACAGCAGATACATTGGACGCGTAGTCTGCAGTGGCGTAGCGAGGTGACCAAGGGCCCTGGAGAAAATAAAATAGGGCCCCCTAAACTGTTTAGATTTTAGAAACAAAAATTAAAAATGCAAAGCTATCATTAATCAGGTTTTGTTATCATTTATAGTTAGAATAAAACTATCAAAATTTATTTTAGATGTAAAGCACTGGACTGCCTAGCTTGTGTTGTCTAGGTTATCTTTTAAGGCGGTATAATTTTATTGGCATCTACAAATAAAATCTATTTAATTTGTAGACGTGGACTTCAACTTCCCCGGGCAGAAGCCGCTGTTCAAGCAGGTGGACTTCGGTATAGATTTGAATTCACGTGTGGCCATCGTCGGTCCGAACGGCGTGGGCAAGTCCACCTTCCTCAAGCTGCTGGTGGGCGAGCTGAGCCCTGTCCGCGGCGAGCTCATCAGGAACCACAGGCTGGTAAGATATCTGTTAAATACATGCTGTAAACACTTATGGAGCCAGTTTTCAAGGTAGACTTTGGTGTAGAATCGAATGCGCGCATGGAGATTCCGCCTCAACGATAGATAGATACATAGAATACTCTTTATTGACACACCTCGTTAAAGGGTACAGCTTAAAGAAAAACAATTGATTAATGTTAGAGGCAGACGGCAGGCGGTCTTATCGCTAAAGAGCGATATTTTCCAGACAACCTGTGGACAACGATGACGATGACAATGTGGGACACTTTCCCCAAGCTGCTGGTTGGCCCTATCTGATAGGTGAGATCATCAGAAATGTTGGACACGAACGGTTGTTAATTAATTTCTAAATGCAGGAGTTTGTAATTTGTCAGAATTTTTGATTTTTGGTGGCTGGATCTATTTGGAATTTTTTTAAAAGGTAATCACTAATCACGGTAGCTTCTCTCTCTATCAAATATTATGGCTCTATAATAATTTGTGTATTTTTTGTAGTGACTCGGCATGCTCCCGAAAAACTTCTGATGATGGCATATCGTTTTATGAAGTTTATTTCTATTTGTCAAACGTTTTTTTTAATTTCTACAGTAAATTAATCTGAAATATGATTTCCAGCGGATAGGCAGGTTCGACCAGCACTCCGGCGAGCACCTGACGGCGGAGGAGACGCCCGCGGAGTACCTGCAGCGGCTGTTCGGGCTGCAGTACGAGAAGGCGCGCAAGGCGCTCGGCACCTTCGGCCTGGCCAGCCACGCGCACACCATCAAGATGAAGGACCTCAGCGGCGGCCAGAAGGCCAGGGTGGCGTTGGCCGAGCTCACCAATATGGCGCCCGACGTCGTCATTCTTGTAAGATCCAACTTATAAACACGACACGACCAAAAATAAATCTAATAATCTAACCTTACTGCATGGGATAAAAGCTGATTTAACTGTTCGGCTTTCGTACCTTCCAAAGTTTCAACCTACAAAAAGTAAAGTATGTTAGTCAGATTTTCTTTTCCGAAAAGCGACTGATAATATTAAAAGAATATTTACAGTACATATGGGGCTAATTTATAGCACTAGTGCGAGAAGTAGCATATTACGTTACTGTGTCGAACATTTAAAGGGCCATATGTACTGTAAAACGTTGTACGATACATGTGCGAATAGGTAATTCGCAACTCGTGTCGATTTAAAACACTCCCTTCGGTCGTGTTTTAATTTATCGCCACTCGTTTCGAATTTCCTATTTTTCGCACTTGTATCGTAATGTACTATTGTCACATAAGTTTCAAGAAATCCATGGAGCCTGGAAGTCCGGACCAGTAATAATATATACTAATCTACGGTGCGGACTTTACAAGTCGTGAGCCTTACCGGTAGGTCACTAAGGATCAGTTGCACCAAGCCTTTTGTCACTATTAAAGCGCCCACTAAATAATGTAGTATGTGCACTTTCATAGTTACCTGCTATGTGACGATGACCCGTCCGTCGAACTGGCCCTCAGGCTGAACAAATTGAATGCTTACTCAACACTCGTGTCATATGAAAACAAAACGTACACTTATGGAGTGTATAAGAAGGAAGAGAATCTCTTATGGTAGAACAGTTGTAAAAGTGTCCAGCTGTCAGATGTAAATAATAGTTCGAAATCATAAGTGGCACAAGGACATAACATGAACTTAGACGATATAATAATATAGAGATGACATGGAGGAGAGGAGCGGCAACAAATAACCCGACCAAATTACGTAGGTAGTTTTTGGTATGTTGTCAGGAATGTTAAAACGTGTTTTTAATTTGGCGCATTGCGTATATTCTGTCTGTCTATATAAAATATTAGGTTTATGACATTTCATTTCGGTGTATTGTGGCGCCACCTAGTTAATGTTTTTTATGGACACTTCATACATAGAGATTTTTCTCCTTCTTATACACTCCATACTTACACTGTGAGTTGTCTGATACAGGACGAGCCAACGAACAACCTGGACATCGAGAGCATAGACGCGCTGGCGGAGGCCATCAACAACTACAAGGGCGGCGTGGTGATCGTGTCGCACGACGAGCGGCTCATCAGGGAGACGGACTGCGCGCTCTACGTCATCGAGGACCAGACCATCAATGAGGTGATACTGATATATTTACACTTTGCCAATCATCAGTTGTTCGAGATGTTACTTGTGATGGTATAGCTATACTAGAGGTGCAGGGCGTTAGGCTTTGCCACTTTTTCTTTTATTTATTTCAGTTTATAAGTTTTGGTGACGCGTCTGTTTATTCATATATTGCATGCGAGAAAAAAGTATCGCTACTCGCTTTATCGCCGCTGGTTGGATAGTATGGAAGGACAACGTAAACACTATTGAAGGCACTTGAACTTTAAACGTTAAACACGAGTTTACAATAAGAGCTAGTTTATATTTAACCACTTACCCCCTTATTCATAAAACTTTACGAATCTGATTTAGTTAAATTATGTTTTGTCCCTTTCTTACAAATGAATAAGTCAAAATGACAGATAAAGACAAACGATTCATAACTAAATCAGACCAGTAACGCGTTTATGAATATCGCCATTAGAATTTTTCATCGAGCGTGCTCGTGTCGCCGCCGGTACGAAATTACACGAAGTTTTGTCTTATTTATCAGACTAAGGCGAAATGAGCTGGATATTTTATGACTTATACATCAGACTACAGCAGTTAAAAGGTTAAAACGACAGTGGTTTGTCGTATAAACAAAGCTCTTAATTAAAAAAAGATATTAAAACGAAAGCTTATATTAACCCGGTTCAACTGCATATTGTTTCCAGGTTGACGGCGATTTCGATGATTACCGTAAGGAGCTGCTGGAGAGTCTCGGCGAGACCATCAACTCGCCCTCCATCGCCGCCAACGCCGCCGTGGCGCAGTAATATGTAATATACCACGGATTTATCTACACACTTTCGTCACCTCAAAAATATGTATACTATTTTATTTCGAATATTATTCCCCTGGCGCTTAAACGTACACATATTTTTGGATGTGATCGTGAAATGGTGCGCATACAATCAAAGTTTGAAGTAACCAGAAAGTTAAATTGTAATAAGACTAATGGAATATGCCGTGATAACTGAATAAATATGGATATTTTGAGCCTATTTCTCTAACACTATTTATCTTACGAAACGTAAGATTTTTTGTATTTAAAAATAGAAAACTATAAGTGGGGTTGTCAAAAAGCATGACGCACAATCGAGGTTCTCGAACATGGTGAATATAACTTGAATATGAAATTCTGCCACCGTATAAGTTTGCCGCTTGTTCATTAGCGGGGCCAACATAGCTAACAGCACGACTCCTTCCGCACCAGAGTACAACTATTATTTACTTTTCATCACACTTACTCGAAAAATATTTTATCTCGTGCAGGTATATTGGTCCCGTGAGAGTTATGGATTGTGGCACAAAGCATTTTTTGTAATTGTGTCACTAATACATATGAAACAATTAGGTATAAATGAATTTTATTTTTAAAATACAGACGATTATAATTTATTGTTATTATTTATCTTAAAAATGTTAATTTGATTAATGTAATAGTCGTTTCAAATATTTTTACTGAATTTTAATTGAAACAGCAGCAGATTTGAAAAAATAATCCAATTAATTTAAATTATGAATTACGCATGGTTAGTTCTTAATTGTATTTATGCTCGTTGAATCATTGTCGTATGTACCTAGGTGCTATGTTGTGTAAGTAGAATGTTTGTGTATTTGTATTACTAAAGCTTGTTTTAATTTAAATGTAATAAGTATACGAGTATACCCACGTATACAGTATGTTTACTAACTAGAACTATTGAATCAAACCCATTAAAATTCATGTCATATTGAGCAAATTATATTATGGAGTCAACCACGAAATCAGCCAATATGTACGAAATAACCAAATTCTATTTCGTGAGATCAGGTTTGTCTCATAGTAAATGTTACTGAGTATGACCTAAATATTAACGGGTTTGAGTAAATGGTTTTAGTTAATAAACATACTGTATAGGTTTGTATAAAGCGGTTATTATTGTTATTTACCAGTGTTCACAGTTTAGCCTACTTTAGCCGTCATCTCAATTATATCAAATGGCGGAATCATTGAGTTTTAAATGTCTTATCTTGGCAAAAGCTTTTCCCATAACACCTAGCAGGCGTATTCTACACCACCATGCATAATTGTATAACAATCTGACGTGACATTGGAAAACCTACAACTTGTACTTTATTGTCAAAGCGGTTAACAATTTTATATATTTTCCAATTATGTAGTTTGTCAAACAATTTTGTCATTAGAAAAGGTGCGATACTCAAATTTTCTATGGCACGAAACCCCTTCGCACCTACATTTTTTAATTTCCCGCTTTTTTCTACTGACGGAAATTGCTTGACAGACTCCATTATGGGCCGATAGAGACGGACTGCAACCCGACTGCAATTTGTATGGGAATCATTGACATATGCAGTCCGTCTCTACCGGCTCTAAATGGTAACTCAGCCGCTACCATCCTCCACAAAAAACGCGCACTGTTTGTTGTATTCCGGTAATAGAAGACGCTTTAAACATTGCATTACATTTCCAAACCTTATAGTCCGTCTAAGGATGGTATTCCACCTGTCCAATTGGTTCAATGTGTATTTGCATCTCACATTTTGCTTAATGAGAGAGCGAGACGCAATGCACATTGGGCAAAGAAATTGGACAGATGGAAAACCATCCTATGCTAACTTTGTCAGTGGTGTTATTATAAACGTCATATTTTAAACATTTGACATGAATGTTGACATTGTAACACTTTGACATTGCAAATGCCAGCACATTTAGCTTGGTCCGACTTGAACATTGCTCGAACCAAACGCTAATAGTGCCCGGTGCGCAGTCTAGATGGCGCTGCGAGTATCAAACTGGTAAAACAATCTGCACATACATAGCCCACCTCTCAGTACATATTATTCCAAAGTGGAAATGATGTTATTGATGTCCTTTTATCCTTTAAAGCATCTTTGTAGTTTAATAATATAACAAGAATGACTGTTACATATATTTAAAAAGCGCAAAGCGTGTTCGAGTTGGAACTCCCGAATGATAATTCGTTACATGTGGCTTAGGATGGTATTCCACCTGTCCTTGGTCCAATGTGCATTGCGTCTCACTCTCTTATTAAGCAATATGTGAGATAATATATGTATATGGAATACCATCCTTAGATATTGTTTTAATTTGCTATAAATTGATCAATGTTTTTTGAATATTCCTTACATTTATACTATATTTAATGAAAATTGCCAGTTTCTATTAGGCGTATTTTCGATGGTATTATAAATTTTAATATGAATGCATATATGACATCGGAACGTGCGTCTATTAGTAGTTAAAGCATCACTTATGAGAGTTGCGTGTACAGTCGGCGGTAGAAATAAGTGCGAAAAATACACGTCTTATTTTCTCTTACAGTAGAAGACCATACAAAATTTCGCTTATTTTTTGCGGCTGACTATATTTAGCCGTGAGACGAAATTCATGGTTGTGGCAGATTATGATTTAGCAGGTATTTAAAAAAATGTATTTGTAAATAATTATTTATTTATCAACCCATTGAACATTTTAAACACATTATTTTTTCCATGTAAAATTGAATGTTAGATTAATTTAATGTGATTGAATACATTTTTTACACCCCCAATGTGTTAATGGTTAATTACTTTCCTACTATTCCTACTGCAAAGATTGACACCTAATAGGGAATACGACGAGAAACTCTGTGTAGAGGGCGCCACTACCACCATCGATCACAATCTGAGTGTCTACCGCGCAACAAGAAAATCGAAATTTCGTTATCTAACCTCTATCACTTACATATTCGAGCGATGAAGAGGCAGATAACTGAATATCGATTTTTGAGTTTCCCGGTAGGCCCTTTGTAAACAAACCGCCTTGATGCATCAATGACATTTTATTATCTGTGAAAAATTGTCATAAAACAGTTTAACTATGAAGTGTGGAATTAATTTAGGTAAATAAGTATCACCGTCGCGCTGACGCGGGCGGCTCCAAAAATTAGTGCCGTAAAGACAACTGCAGCTTAGGCGAAAATCCCTGCGTAAGAATCTGAGAAATCGAAGTTTCGTCCTCGACTCGACATTTTCCTCCTAAACTTTGGGAACGGAATGAGTAAGAAAATATTTCTGTCTGTCTGTTTTGATTTTTGTGTTTATTGTTCCCGATTTTGTATGCAGGGCGTCTGTAAACGGCGCATTTGGCCGTTTATAGCACTGTTCGTAACCTAGTTCTTATACAAACCGGAATATCAAATAACCGGCCAAGAGCATGTCGGGCCACGCTCAGTGTAGGGTTCCGTAGTTACTCTTCCGTCACAATAAGCTAAATTGGAGCTTAAAGTATAGTAAATTGTTAACCAAGGGATCACCCGAGTTAAACAAATAGGCAAATTTGCATAATCAGTACCTAATTAAAGTAAGTCTTTTTACTATGAAGGGAAAACTTTTTGCGATAACTCAAAAACAGCTAAACTGATCATGTCCGCTATAGTTTTCATTTAATGTCTTTCTTAAGCTCTACTTCCACGATTTTTTTCATATTTTTTGGACCTATGGTTCAAAAGTTAGAGGGGGGGGACACATTTTTTTTCTTTCGGAGCGATTATCTCCGAATATATTCACTTTATCAAAAAATGTTTTTTGAAAACCCCTATTAGTTTTGAAAGACCTTTCCAACGATACCCCACACTCTAGGGTTGAAGCGAAAAAAAAATTCACCCCCACTTTACGTGTAGGGGAGGTACCCTAAAAAAAATTAAATTTTTAGATTTTATTGTACGACTTTGTCGGCTTTATTGATTTATATATCCATGCCAAATTTCAGCTTTCTAGCACTAACGACCACGGAGCAAAGCCTCGGACAGACAGACAGACAGACGGACATGGCGAAACTATAAGGGTTCCTAGTTGACTACGGAACTCTAAAAAAGCAAAACGTACAGTATTGAACTCATTAAAAAAAATATCATCGAGGGCCAAAATCCAGCGAGGAAAATGTTGAGAATGTACTGTATGGATAAATGACCACTAATGTTCTCTTAAATAGTCAAATATGTGGGTAAAACGTTAGGAAAACAGGCGACTTTCCTGTAGACATTGTAAAAGTTAACGAGCATGCATAAACTGTACGGGGCAGCACAGGAGATGTTAGATTTTTGGCGCAAGGTGTAAACGTGGGCTACATTGGAAGCATAAACTTCACGTTTACGAGATGGCAGAACTTACTATGCACAGGAAAATGTACGAGAACGGTAGATGGTAGCACTTGCTTTGGCGTGAAGTGTCAATGTACATGTTTATATATCCGATTCAGGCCACAAGATGGCAGACCCTCCAACGTGCACGGTCTCTGTACGCACGTTTAAAAGAACTTGTGACAAACAACTTTAGACCATATAACAAGTAGGTCATGTAAGGTGGTAACTATCGTTGATGACTTAACTTTAGGCGATAAGTCGTAATGGCGTACCCAAAAGTGGCCAACGCACAGATTCGTTTCTATCTTGGGAACACTAAGTGGTGGTAAAGCTGTATTCAAATTTAAAATTTACTACCCTCTGCCCACTTTGTCCTCACCTCCACGTAAGTGGTTGTAACTCATAGTGTTGTATTCCTGCTGGTGAGTTAGGTTGTCAAAGCTCATCGAGGGTGCGGAGTGTTAGGGTCGGCAACGCGCATGTAACTCCTCTGGAGTTGCAGGCGTACATAGGCTACGGAGACCGTTTACCATCAGGCGGGCCGTATGCTTGTATGCGACGTAGTATAAAAAAAACCATATTATTATTTTATGCTAACTAATACTTATCATAATATTAAAATTATTGTCTGTCTATTACCATATGCTACTGAATCGGTTTTGATAAAATTTAGCATGTACGCTTAAGCCATGCCTGCCTAGTCTTCATCAAGGCGTAAGTTGCTTTATTTTAGTAAACATTAGGAATATTTGGCATAAAGATTAAAGAGAGTTACTTTGTTATGTAGCGGTTTGGTTGATAAAGGTATTCTATCTTAAAACTTGTCAGTAGTTCCTTTTACTGAGCCATAAAATAAATAAAGTACCTACTTAATCATTTCCTCGACTGCAGTAGGCACCTATTCTAGCGTACATACTACGGGGAAGTATCTTACTGTTTGCAGAGCTTATGCCTTACACAATAAGATCGACTGATGGTCAGCGCGTCTCCAGTAGGTACCCACCGACCCGTATTTATGCAGATGTCTCTCAAGTTTTTTCCTCAATTTGCCCGCAGCCTTTCGCCCCTCCATTACAAACTTCTCGGCTTCATTAGAGGATTTAAAACGCAAATTTCCTTTTCGATTGTAACTTTTTTCCACTTCTTGAAAGGAAGCTTCTTTTAAACTTGAAAAGAAAATTAGTATCCTTCCCTTTGAGGGGCGGAACGTATTTTTAAAAGACTCGTTTGGGTACCACTCGAGTCAATCTGCTAGAATAATAATGTTCCACTCGTTTTTATTGGCTGCAATTATTTGTCTGGCTGTACTGCATTGTAATGTGCTAAAATGAATACATAGCATAATATGAATATTTTTTCCTTCTTGTTAGACGGAGATGATACGTGTCACGATTTTTATCTACTTATTCAACGTTAAAATGTATTCAATTTAAAAAAATGCTTTTATTTATAAATTAAATATTTGTGATGCTTGTGAAACGCTCCTTCACAATAATTTATATGATTATATTCCTACCAATGTGTAAACCGTCCAATTTTGTTACAATTATGCATAGATTGGCTTAAAGACGCCCCAATCCTCGCTAAGTCAATAACAAGCAGAACCGCAGTAAGTAGATTGCCTCCACATACCTACGCTAAATGCGTTACTCCGAGTAATCCGCTAACAAGCCAACAATGAGAGGTTTGTGTATCACCCCTGGAGCCTATTACTGTCTGGAGAGTATCCCCGCCCCTTCTTACGTTATCCCCAACCCCTGACACCTTGTCGCTCGCGGGAACTCGCCGAGCTAGAGCACGCTACGGGCGAGATGAGTAATATATTACTGTGACAAGGTTGTAAAACCCCCGGCGGAATAATTTGGTACAATGTGTACACAATGGAAGCGATTACTCTCCCCCGCGACATGATTTTATTTGTGTAGTTATTGCGTCGCCGAAGAGATATTTAAATTTCATTAGGTTTGTTTTACACTTAATTTGTGAGGGGTTGTATTGTATTGTTGGGGTGGAGCTGTGAGCTTTTCAACTTGCCTCGATTACCCCTGGCGTATTACAATCTCGATTTATATTATAGATGCCTGCACCAGATAGTGCGACGCTTCTATTATCGCTATCTGATCATTTTAACATTAGGATTATTTAATGCTTAAATCTAGCTATTAGTGTTACGTTTCATACTTATGTCGGTTTTGTATTACTTACGGATTACTTACTCGCAACTAGGCTGATGACAAAGTAACAATTTGTATTTTTTTACTTACATATAAATTAAAATATAAATTCCTAATATTTAAAGAAAAAATATAGATCTTTAAAGAAAGTATTATTATTTAATTGTCTATAAATAACGGCTATAATAACATTATAGTTTGGCAAGCCATTTCTGTCAGTAGAAAAAGGCGGCAAATTTATAAATGTAGACGCAAAGGGTTGCACTCCCATAGACCATTTGAATTTCGCGCCTTTTTCCGATAAAGTAGGTCTGTCAGAGTATAAATAATAATTTTGGTACCTATTATAACATAAAAATACACATGTAACTGATCAAAATTTAGGGAATTAAATACGTTATGTCTTTAATTACAACAAGCAGGACTTACAAAAGAATTTAAATCTGGTCGGTAACACGCTAACGCCAGAATAAATATAATTATAGTATCGTCTTCGGTTATGAAAATTCAGTACCAATATAAAACCAATCCAATATGAATATCAATGCGTTGTCCTCATACACACGTGTGTGTATTCTAGAGCCAGCGAAGGAACTTCACCAATTCGTTTTCGGTATAATTTTGACGCATCGGTCATTCGATAATAAAGCCCCTATTCCCTGCAAGTACGGAGCTGTAAATTGGTTACCGAGCAAGCTGGTAAAGGCGCGTTTATATAGCACCGCGGCTAAGTGAGAATATTTCGCAGACGCAGACTCCATTAGTGGTGCTCGCCGGACTGTCACAATCATTTTTCTTTCCCGCCACCGCTAATTCTCGGCCGCGCTTCGCTGGCCACGAACTAGACTCGAAACTCTTTGGTACTTTCCTAGTATGTATTTCGGACATCCGGTTCTGTAAGATTTTTCGGATGTCCACGTTAAAATATTTAAGATCAAATTGCCCAATTTATTATGCTACATTAAATTATGGAGTAACAAATATATAAAAAAAACATACAACCGAATTGATAACCTCCTCTTTTGAAATCTTGAAGTCGGTTAATAAATAATAAATATTATAGGACATTATTACACAAATTGACTAAGTACCACAGTAAGCTCAATAAGGCTTGTCTTGGGGGTACTTAGACAACGATATATATATAATATATAAATATTTATAAATACTTAAATACATAAAAAACACCCATGACTCAGGAACAAATATCCATGCTCATCACACGAATAAATGCCCTTGCCAGGATTTGAACCCGGGACCATCAGCTTCGTAAGCAGGGTCACTACCCACTAGGTCAAACCGGTCGTCATCTACATTGAAAGCAATTGAGGCGCAGTAGTTTCAGAAAAGGGATTTTTTTTTAAAGTCGTAGCTCTTTTTTGAAGTACAATATGGCTGCCATAAATTTGATTACCAACTTGACGTATTTCTCGGGGGACTGTATTGATTCGAATTTTGAGTTGTTGTCGATAAAAAAAATCAAGCACAGAGGTCTAAATTGAACTTTGAAAATCTGTACAATTATGTACAAGAGCCAAAAATATGAAAATTGTTTCTAAAAATTGTGGGGTTTAAGGGTCGGCAACGCGCATGTAACTCCTCTGGAGTTGCAGGCGTACATAGGCTACGGAGACTGCTTACCATCAGGCGGGCCGTATGCTTGTTTGCCACCGATGTAGTATTTAAAAAAAGGTATTTGTTTTTTTCATGTAGGCGCTTGAAAGTCAACTGAAGAGCTTAATTAAAGCAAAAGGATCAAGAGCGGTGGGGCGTGTTTCCCAGACTTTTATTACTCGAGAGGGGTTGGTCATTAGCAGGATAAAGCGCCTGCCACCTGATAAAGTGCGTTTTGTTGCTCGCTTACATATTTCTACTCTATATAACCCGATATTTCAACGAAAAGCGATTTATTTGCGCCATAACCGAGAACTTGGCGAATGGTGTTTTTAAAAGTAAAGGTAATTAGGTGGGGAACTAGACAACTTGTGGATACTGTATATTGTGAAATATAAATATTTCCTAGTTGGTCCTCCTTTCCAACGGCTATTCTTAAGCAATATCTATAGGGACCTTGAATGAATTTGAAATGAAGAAAAAATAACCCGTATCTGCGCGGTTTTATACATTTTCAGCAACGACGCAGAAAACGTAAAAAAAACTTGTCCTTGACATCTTGAAATTTTTTTTTGACATTCGATAATTAACTCTCCTAGGAATAGGTCAGATTTAAAATTACCCTGTATTGTAGATATTCGTAGTATCTAAAAAGACCACTTATGTTTACTGGCATATGAAGTTAATTCCGCAGTGGCTACGTAGCGCACACAATGATAAGCCATAATTACGTATTAATTATTCATAATTCAAGTATAAATGCCCTAAATAATAAACAATAGTGTTACCATCCCATTATTAACAATTTACGTACCTATCCGCTTGCCTCGCTACCGAAATGATTGATGAGCTTCCACGCTTCCTATCCAATGAGTAATAGAGTGCCACGAACATATGAATTCCTTACCGCGAAACGGTAATACGACATAGATGACAACTATTATTCCAATGGATACACATATTATACTAAATCCAATGTGCTCATAATTACTTGGGAGTTGAAACTGTGAGAACAAATTGAGACAATAAATAATAAATAAATAATAAATAAATATTATAGGACATTATTACACAAATTGACTAAGTCCCACAGTAAGCTCAATAAGGCTTGTATTGTAGGTACCTAGACAACGATATATATAATATATAATTATAAATACTTAAATACATAGAAAACACCCATGACTCAGAAACAAATATCCGTGTTCATCACACAAATATATGCTCTTACCAGGATTTGAACCCGGGACCATCAGCTTAATAGGCAGGGTCACTACCCACTAGGCCAAACCGGTCGGTCGACAATAAATGTAGACTGAACAAATCTATGAATAAATTGCATTAAAATGTGTTTGCCACACGTAACAAGTTCTACAAGTACTGAAAAAACCGGACAAGTGCAAGTCGGACTGGCCCTTCAAGGATTCCGTACAAATTTAACTTATTTTATTATAAATTTATAGTTCTGAGAATTTTTCTTGTACTTGTAGTGTAAGACGATACTACTTTAAAAAAAAAACTTAAATCTAGGTCAACGGGAAGTACTTACCCTATAAATTTTATTTCCCTTGAGAGTGTCAAAATATACGTTTTTGCGGCATAAATGCCGCATCTTTTTTTACCTTGTCTTAGAAGTTTGACTTTTTCACAGCTTCAAGGAACTAGTTGTTCAAGCTGAGTATATGGTTTTAACTCGATATCTCCACGCGTTCTCGAGATAAAGGGTCTTGACAGTCAAATAGACGGACGGAAGAACGGACGGACAGACGGACAATAGAGTGATCCTTAAGGGTTCAGTTCTTTCCTTTTAAAGTAAAATGATCTCGCCTATAAGGGTGCAGTTCAAAAATTAGCTTTTGTTTCTCTTAACTTTGCAGTGTCTACAGGGAAGACGCGAACGAGTTAAGCATACGATAAAATGTGTTGTCATAAGGAAAGAAAGACTTACACATAGCAAGACACCTTTAGTTTGTACGTGCTTAGTCATTAGAGCTAAGTAGTGTATCATACCCGTGGAGGCGTTGAATGCAATAGAAAACATTAGAGCGTTGTCTCGTCTTCCAGAAGACTAAGATTTGAAGGAAAAGGAGCAGAAAGCATGTAGCCAAGTGAAGCCTATCTCCTAAGCTACTTAAGTACGCAAATAGCTAGCGAAAATAAAGTTTCCCCCAAGACTATGAGTGTAATAAAGTTGTTTTTATGTGATGGAAGCGCGGATCTAGGTTCGCCCCTGATGTGCCCCGGGGCGAAAAATCCCGGGTCGAGGGTAATAAATGCGATTAGACAAATATTTCCTGACGCACACCACTTTTTCCAAAACTTGGCGAATAAATCAGATCGGCGGTGCGTCGCAGTTTTCGCGTCGTCTTGCCAAATTTATGTACCGATCGGCCCTTTCGTATGGAGATGTGTCCCGCTATTTACATATAAATACCTCGATTATTTGAATTATTCAATCGAGAGGGGGCGGCCCTGACAAATCACTTCCTCGGGAGATGGCACAAGTCGCAAGGCTCGATGTCGAATTGACATGTGGTGGGATCGCGGCAGCGGTAGCGCTCCATGTGTGCTTACGTGAGCGGCTAACTTCGCCCGCCTACCGTATTATTTGCTTTACAACTTTATATCGGAATAACAAAATACCACCGATACAGATGTCAATAAGCATTCTCGAAACCCGTTCTCAATAGGAGCTGAGCATGAGCAAGGACTAAATAAGTTTTTTGTCAAAAAAACATTTTTAATACAAGCTTTATTGCTGACTATACTTTTCTTTCAACAGGCAACTAGTAGGTAGGTAATTGAGACAATTCCAACAAATCCAAATTGCGTTGTTTTTATCACAAAGTTCCTATGGCCACCTATTGCATTGCCACCCAACTTACATATGTACCTATGTGAAGTTTCAGCTCAATCGAATAATCGGAAGTGGGTCTAATTTAGCTTGCAAGATTTAACTATTGACGACCTGTCTGGCCTAGTGGGTAGTTACGCTGCTTCGTGTGATGAGCACGGTTCCTGAGTCATGGGTATTTTCTATGTATTTTAATATTTATTTATTATATATATCGTTGTCTAAGTACTCTAAACATAAGCTTTATTGAGCTTACTGTAGAACTTATATCCAATTTGTGTAGTAATGTCTTATAATATTTATTTATTTATAAGATTTATTCCGAACAAACACATCACAAACAAATGAACATTGCAAGTTAAATAAAAGCTTGTACCTAATAAAATACTGTCTTGTCGAATAGGTAGGTAGGTAGGTTTAATAATTCATTTAACGCGTGACGTTTACTTAATGCTTCAGTCCTGAACCATCAACTCTTGAATATAAATTATGAGTTTTTTTTTTAATAATCATCAGATGATAAAAAGGCGGCCAGGTCGTGCCGTGGACTGCGGAGGTGTCAACGCGTGTCAACCTTCAACTTCCGTTCACTGGAAGTTTAGAATATTATAGATCGTGTCATTCACGACGAGGCGTGCCTTGACACGTATTGTCATGTTATTAAAGGTCAGATTTGACAAATTTGCGCGTCATCGTGGATGACACGAACTGTAACAGATTCAGTGCCAGCGTAAGCTACGCGCTACGAGCGTAGCCGATAAAACGGGAAAACCCGTATGTAGCGGTAAGCGCCCACGAACAAAGAACCCGCCCGGGTGGCTGTGAATGTGTTAATTGTACACAAATATGTGAACAAATCGTCAAGACGAATGCATGTTCATTTATTTTTAAGCTCCATGGCCGCTCCGATATACCTGATGGCTGTACAAGTGAAAGATTGCAGCTATGCACTTTCAGTCGTCAACGGATTTCCATCGCTGTAAATATTTTTTTCATCACACTTAACACTTGCTCGTAAAAGGAATTATTAGTGTTATTACACATAGGTAGGTTTACTAGGCAATGCGCCGTAAATCCTAAATATAGACCTTGGTTGTGGTAATGTACGCCCGAAAATATGCAGAAATTTAATTTTTTCTCGATTTTTCCTCACAAGGGATGGGAAACATTGTGTGTGCCACGGGCGGTAGAGGAATCAAGGACTTGTGTTAATCAAGCTCTCGGCTTCGGGCTTTAATTCACACTCGTTCGTTAATTATTCTTGACCGCCCTTAATAGACAATATGTACTAATATAATTTTGTATCATACTAAATCATAAATCATGAAATGAGGCTAGTCGAAGTTTATAAGTTTTACAACGCCATTTGAGAAACTTTTATTCTCGCTTGGATTACGAGTTTTCTACCTACTCTTTGACTTGCATACGAGCAAAACGAAATGTAAAAGCAACTATTTACAAAGCACTGGGCGTAGGTAGTTTCCCCGCATTTTTATGTCCTCTCACGTGCCATTTAGTCCGGGAAATAGAAGTTTTTGTATGGAAATCGGACGCACTAAACCCCCGAGCTCTGGGCGGGCTTTCCGCCTATTGTTGTTATGTAACAGCCACATAAAACTTTATCATTCTCATATAAAACCAAATTGGTT
This sequence comes from Cydia pomonella, assembly GCF_033807575.1. Classification (NCBI taxonomy): domain Eukaryota; kingdom Metazoa; phylum Arthropoda; class Insecta; order Lepidoptera; family Tortricidae; genus Cydia; species Cydia pomonella. Next base: position 40,604,050 of record NC_084703.1, read on the forward strand.
GTTTTTCGTCTATTTGTCTAGGTGCTGGCTACCGACAATGCTACGTTTAGAAGTTTGAAAAAGTTGACAATTTAGAACATCTATCGTAGAAATCCTCAGATTGTACCATTTACGTATAGATTTTTGGACTCGGGTACGTCCTTAAACTACGTCCAAAAGAGAGGTATGGGCATTGTGAATGTCATCTTGCTTTGTGTGGTAGGGCACAGCGCAGCGGATGTCATTCCAGATCTAGAGCAGAGCCCAACTGGGGAAGTACCTCCACCTTACAGAAAACTGCAGCCAAATAACACACTCGACCCTACTCATAGTGTTGTGTTCCTGCCGGTGAGAAAGGTTGCCAGAGCTCAACGAGGGGTGGGGGGTTAGGGTCGGCAACAAATATCAAATATCAAACATTTATTCAGCAAATAGGCCACAGGGGCACTTTTACATGTCCATTTTTACAAACAATAAATTAAAAAAAAAAACAATTACAAATATCGAATCTATGAAATAATAAATACTTTATTAGAGATGTATACTGTCTCTAAATGTCAAATTACACAAAAAAAAACTATGATAAAAAAATAAAACCATAAAATACTAAAATTCTTTAGAGATGTGTAAGTCTCTACGTGTCAGAGATAAAATATAAAAATATATATTAAATTATCCTTAGAGATGTAGAGGGTCGCCAAGGCTTGAATTCTTATATAAATAATTAAAAGACAAAAAAATTAAAACAGACAAGAACCGAATGAAGTGTCTCACGTTAATGTCACTCAAAAGTAAAGTTACATACTTTAACATAACCTGTACCCCGTGTAAGCTTAAACAGACCGGTCTCCACAAACAGCACCCGTTCACGAGTATGACGTGTATCTCAGCCATCGCCTCCCTCAACCTTCATTCGGGAAAGTGGCGACCCGATCAACGACGCCACCGTAAGTAAAGACTTTTAAGCGAGCATGACATGTTCAAGCTGCCGGGTTGTATTAATATAAATATAATAAAAAAAAATGTGAGATACAACATTTGTGCTTGTAAGTTACATTAAAGACGGCATAGCGCCACATAAACGCGCAACGCGCATGTAACTCCTCAGGAGTTGCAGGCGTACATAGGCTACGGAGACTGCTTACCATCAGGCGGGCCGTATGTTTGTTTGCCACCGACGTAGTATTGAAAAAAAAGATGCTGGGTGTAATAGCTTGCTTGAATATGGGCTTGTTTTCACATTGATTAATATATTGATTAGCGTTAACTCAGTCTGGCAAAGAGAGCCGAAAAGAACATAGGTATAAATCGTGTCATTAACAACGCGTGCCTTGACACGTAATGTCATGTCATTAAAGGTTACATTTGGTAAATTTGCGCGTCATCGTGGATGACAGGAACAATAGATGTTACGAATCTGTTTTACTATACGTTCGACTCTCCTATGGTTAGTAGGACTCAACTTTATGAGATTGAGAAACGCTGAAGCGCCTTCTACTTCACTGTCTTGCCGAATACAATATTAGACACTACTTTCCATATTTTATTCAATTGTGAATTGTAACTGGTCCGCCTATCTATGGCGAAGGCGTCGAGAATACCCGTCCTGCAGTGGGTAAGGGCAGCCGTTCACATCAGATAACGTTTGATATGCTAATGGTGGCAGCAAATGCTCGTGTAATGAGCGCGACGGTTTAGCGCCCGCCGATACCATTGTGCATTAGTGGCGAGACCGCTTTTTGATAGGTATATTAATATATTTGTGCCATTGGGTCATTTAACTTGTTATTTGCTGTTGTTCCGTAACGTGAGGCAGGGGATTAATAAAATATAAAGATTGTTAGAAAAAATGCTTTAACACGTACTTCTTACCTATACCTGGTTAGTAGATATCTATTTGTACCTAGTCAATAAACAAAATTACAAAAAAAGGCCGCTTTAGTGGGTTACAATTCCATATAAAGACTATTTAAAGTGTGACCTAGGCTACGTAACCAAGGCAATCAGACACACTGTTTTTCACCTGATTATTACCCTTTATAATTAACAGAGGGAACATATTTGGAAAAACCTTATTTAACCTATAACCTATATTAGGATAAGTCGTTAAAAAAACAAACTGATTGAAATACACATCATACCTAGAATACACTAACTAGTAACTACACACTCTTTTTGGGTTCAAGCTGGTACCTAACCGAACCTAACACGCCAGCGTTGTCGCACTGGACTTGTAGCGGGCTTAAACAAGCTTCTGGCTGCAAACAGAAGCCCTCTCCACACACGCGATTGCAACGGCCGTGTACTCGTGTTAGGGTCGAGTAAAATTTGCGGATTAAGATGTTATCGCAAAGAACTTGACGCTCGCGCAACCGCGATCGCCATCATCAGTCGCTAATGCCCGCTAATGCCGCCATTGTTCGAGCGCTGATGTATCGAGTGCGTATTGTTCACTGCAACCGCCGGTTTTCGAGTATTAAGTATATACTAAAATAAAAAGGCACGGTTTCTTGGTTAAAGATCTGCTTCTAAGTAAGAACCCGTGTTTTCCGTGTTGCTATAGTCCGTCTACGTTAACTTTGGACTGACTTGAATATAATAACTTGAGGCGTTTCATTATAAGCGTTATATTTTCATAGAAATTGTACGTTAAATATGACATTGCCACACTTTAAAAATGCCATTCAGAATAAGTTTGGTCAGACTCTAGCGCCAAGTCGCCAACACAAGCACAGGGCGCATTTAGAAATTTAGCAATCTACCTTGCGCTTCCAATACAACATTTATTTGTTGTAGTATTCATATTAGTATAATATACCTATAATTCGTTGTGACTTTGTACTATTATTGAACTTTATTTAGAGGCAGTCAATCTAATTAATATGTATTTTGACTTCAACCTTATGCATGCGTCGCGCTCTACATAAGTACAGCATAAGAAATTTGATGTAATGTGGGTTAAATTCGTGTACAGTCATGTTCTTCAAAAGCGGTATGTATTACTGGAACTATTTTTACACACTTTTATTTAGTTTCACCGCGTATCTTCTTTGTATAAATCTACACATATATATGTGCTTCAAATCTTGTAACTTAAATTTGAACCACTTCCTGGTGTCTGTTTGAGCTGAAATTTGTTATACTTCCGTATTTCCGATGACGATGCAATAGAGTATGCTAACATGGAGCTGATCTGTAGATGCAGTCGGAAGGTAGTCAATTAAAGAAACTCTTCGATGGGAAAACGTAAACATATTGAGTATAGGCTCATTTGAAAGGTAATTGAAGTAATTTAGACATACAAAAAAGAAAAAGTGCAGTCGGCAATAAAAAAGTGTGTCAAAAATATTTTTGACGGTTACTTGTTTCATACATAAGTAAACTTAGAAGACTGCTTACCATCAAGCGAGCCGTATGCTTGTTTGTCACCGACGTAGTATGGGTAGATAAAACTTTAATAATCGTATTAGTTCTTAACCCAATTAATAGGTAAAGTGGGTAAGGATTTCATATCGTTATTATTAAGAAGAAAGGCTTCGTTGACATAGGCACGACACAATAAAATATACACAATCCTAAACGACCCCAAAGTGCACTTTAAATATTGAGACGGTTTCTGATCGCATCGGCTATCGATCGCTGCCGAACCTCTCCGGCCACTTTTCCACCCTCTCTGTAAAGTAAATCGCATTTACAACGTTTCAGCCTCGCTAACATGTTAAAACAGAACTAATGGACATTCGCTCCAGTCTCAGCCCGCAGGAGACGAATAATACAAGTAAAATGGTCCCATCTCCACGCTTCATTAATTTTATTGCCCTGAGGCGCTCGGAGTCGGAGGCTGTCGCCGGCGAAAACAGGGCATTATTCCATGCTGCCAGCGACTTAAATTAAATAAACACAAACCATTATGGCTATTTTGGAATGCACTTGCTTCATTGTCTATTCGACAACTGTCAACATTTTGGCACGGCGGTAATCCTTTACAATGGCTGCTTTACATGAACATGTAGATGTAGGATAGGATGGCGGCACAATGCGCTAATGTAATGGAGATATTAGCGCGAGAGCGTAGCGGAATAATTCAGACATGGGTTTTTTGTCTGCGCGTCACACAATGGGATTATTCGCCATTGATCATTGCTTATTATAAGTAGCAACGGAGGGTGCGTAACATGAAAACTAAATTTGGTTTATCGGCTATTATGGAAAGTAGGTGTTAATCTTGAAACAGTAATTTATTATACGATCGTGACTTCCTCGTTTTGAATGAGGTTTCATGGTTTCGGTGAAGTGGGGTTGCATTTGTTTCGCAATTATTAGCCCTTTCTGCTCACGACTCTGAATACGCGGCTGATTCCGTTAAGTACTTTAATTAACCTACATTTATGTGTATCTACCTAGTGGATACTTCGTTTTTTTAATCTCGTCATCCCGTCAGTATTTGCCAATAATTAGCATTGTTATTATCCATATAGGTTCTGTTTAACATATTTAACACAACTGGCAATAAAACCGCGTTCGATACGATTGTCTTTTCTTGATGTGAAATTTAAATATTTACAGAGATTGTTCAGACTGTAAAGTTTAATAAAGACAAAAATGGGTACAAGTAGCAAACAAACAAAAGATAATTAATGAGGGGTAAGTGGAGGTTAGGTGGCCGTAACCTCTTAAGTCACAAGCCGTGGTCGGTTTCAACAATGCCCTCAGCACAGGGGACAAAGGCACAGCCCACCAGCCGGTACAACTGGCTCACACACAGATTTTATAAGACAAGTTGTCACTCCCGCAGACAATAGTTAACAGCATGTATAAGTAAGAGTTAAAATAATTGAAAAAGAGTAGGTATAGTATAGGTAGGTCCTTTATGCTGATAAAACTTCAATTAATTATTTGTTCTCAGCTGTGTGACACCTAGGTATAGTGACCTGTAATAATCTTCGAAGGCAGCAAAAATATGTGACACGCTCTTATGGCTCTACAAATAAGATCGTGTCAGATATTTTTACAGTCTTCATTGTGTAACATATTAATACATAAGTAATTTTGAAAGAGAATTTAAATGACACGTGAAAGAGAAATGGTAAAGTAGTACATAAATTATATATACTAATAAACGAGAGTTTATAGGATTCTTTTTGAGAAGCGTTAATAATTGATCCCGAAAAAAAAGTTTAACTAAATACACCTATACCCATAGTTATCTCTGGAAAGATTGAATACCTACTGGAAACTGAAATTTTCTCTTCTTTCTCCCAGAATGCCCTTAACTACTAATGTTTACTCTACTCGCAGCGCGACAAAGGGCCGGAACTATTGTTTGTTGGAAAAGCTTTATTCGGCGTCCCTCGCCGCTTGCGCCGACAATAGGTTAGCCAACTTAAAATATATCACACCACGTTGGCGCAGTGTGAATCTAAATGTTTTCCAACCGTTTGTTTTCACAATAGGATAAAAATTATAATTTTTTTTAATTTTGTAGGTTATGTAATTCTAATTACTTAGGTATTTTAATAATTGCTCAAACCGTTGCAAGTACCTAAGAAAACCATAATATAGAAGTTTTTCGATAAGTACTTATGGATTTTTATTAAGCTCTTTTAATTTGCTTCGTGGTTATCCTATAAAATTGTCAACATATAAACATCGTTAGTAATATCTAACTTACGTATCTTTGTAAGCGAGTAGTTAGTTACAATTAAAATATCGTGTTATTTTATGATAAAAGTACGTACCTACTGGTAAAGCCAGAAAAAAGTGTCTTATCCATACAAGTCCAACCTAGGGCGGGGGCGCTGGAGAGTTGAAAATTATCCTTTTCACGAACGACCTTAAGCATAATAGAGAAAGCACTTAAGCCATTTTCTCCGCCTTTGAGTGGCGTAAGTGCGCCCGTTTGCCGCGGCCACGTCTCTTGAGCTAGAAAATCAGCCATTACAGTCGAATAGGCGTCATGAGCGGGACCGATCCCGGCCGGCCTAATGTGCTGCTGGGCGGCGCTTACAGCAATTAGGCTACATGCGAGCAAATGGATTGTGCATTACTGACGACAAGGATTGATTTATTGGTCGCAAGGGTCACCACATGCGAATGTAACTTCGCGCACATTCAATTACAGTTTACATTATAAATCGCAAACCGACCAGGTGGCTGAAATACAGTTATTTGTTCAAACAATCGGTCCGGTAGACGACAATACTTTAGTATTAATACGACGCGATGAAGGTGACCCCGAAATGATTGCTTAGTCCTAGTGTGTCGTGTGTCCTTGCGTCGAAGGAATGACATTACGTAATGAAGAGTCCCGATTTTTTTTCCAATGACTGTCATGAAAGCCGTTAAGCGATGTTATCCAGGTGTCACGCAATCGAATCGCCGATTCTGTAGCTAATTGTTTTGATGGACTAATGTTACGTATATGTTCAGCAATAAAGCAATATTTTTTGAAGAAAAATATACAGAAAGGCAAAGTACATAATATGATTTTCGTATTCTGCAGAGTCAGAGGTCTTTACGTTATCTTCTCAATATTCCTTTATGCAAAGATGATATGTCAGCGGCTGGGTAAGCGTGCCGACTGTGTACCGACCTATGAATAATAAATGTGCCGAGCTGCCCGATTGGGGAAATTGAATTTTATAGTTCGTAACACATTGGAGGACAGATGTCACAAAATGGCCGCGCCGGCGGCGGGAGCCGTAATCGAAATGTCAAATAGAAATCAAAATTAGGTCGATTGTAGTGTTAATAATTAAATAATGACGGAGTGAGGCATGTGTGCGCATTAGAGTGGGGCCTGGCCGCTCCGGCCCGAGGTGTGAGCCTCATTGTGATTAACAGAGTTACTTCTGTTTGGGTGGACGATTATTGGTCCATTAACCAGAGTACACAATAGATGGCTTTCCATTAAATTATTGAAAAGCATTCAAATGTCAGTGCGGCACCGATACGTGGCTCGCTCACGCGACACGTTTATTGCATGTACATGGTCGGTATTCGAAATTAATTGCTTTGATAGGTGTCTATTTTAAAAGCAACAACCCGACATGGCGCTCACGTATTAAATGTCATTTCGTTAAACCATTGGTTTGTATTTTATACTCGTATACCTACGCTCTAATACAAACAAAAAGGTAAAAATAAATTAGTAATGCAATTAAGCCTCCTATTTTTATGTATTGCAGTGACATCTACTTTTCTTACCAATTACCTAAAACAAAAGTACCTATCGCCGCGTGGAATCTATCCGGAACCCATGAGGGTTATTTGGAACATAATCAGTTGTAAGTTAGTAGGTCTGAGTATTGTTTACCACATGTTTACCAGTAGATGAGCAACGTCATTTATTGTTTTAATAATTCATGATACCTACATTTGTTCCAAAAACAATCTTCAAAAGTTAAATGTTATAAGATATCATATCACGTTAATAATTCGATTTGGCCTTCGAGTGATGTATTATTACCGTTAATTGATTCCCCCTAAGCGAAACTCCCTGAGCGGTTCTGAATTAGATAAATTCGCGCTATCCGTTTACATCATTAAATTTTATTAGTGGCAACACAATAGCGTCGCCGGGAGACACTTTTCCGTCCCCCACCAATCCGCATTTCCTTTTGCCGCGAATTAAGCAGGCTATTAAGTCGGCTTTCAGACGTATGACGAATCATTATTGCGGGCAACAATAGTTTCTCTCTTTTGTACTTAAGTGATACGCGATGAATAACCTGAGTGGACCGAAATTTTTGGGTGCTCACGGCTATAACCCCGAATTTCGTCAATTGCGGGCATTTTTCTCTGTCACTCTAATTACGTCTTAGTGAGAGTAAATGTGAAAGATCCCCGCAATTTGCGAATTTCGGTTTTCGCAGTAGGCCCCCAGTTCTGATAGACCCGAATTCCTGAGACGGAACGTAGCATGGCGTTGTTTTTCGATCTAAGCTAATGTATCACATAAATATTTTCGTAATATTTCATTTGATTATAGGTATATATGAGACTCAACGTATAGGTACCTAATAATATCAGCAGCAGAAGTGGAGAAGCAGTCCAGGTGTTCAAAGTGATCTACACAGGTTCTTACGCTCATGTTGTGTTTAGATAATTTTAAACATCTTGCCCGCTTTTCTACTTCTGCTGCTAGCTGTGCATATGTATGTTTCATTAACGGTCATATGTGTCTCAGACTCATTTTTAAGCCTGTCCGTACTCCTTGTTTCATAAGTTTTATTACTTTGTATAGAAGGTAATTAGTAAGCTACTTTTAAAGTTTAAGTTGCCAGGGTAAACAAACAATAGCTGTGGAGTAGTAATACTATTACGACAATTTACGACCAATCAAATATAAAATATAAATTTTAAACAATCAACAAGTGTCAGATTCTGATCTGTCCACAGCAATCATTTTTCGATTAATAGAATTCAATCTTAACGCTCTGTCGTATAGGTTGCGGTACGACATCTAATAGATAGATGGCGTGCACGCCGTTATTAGTGTTGCCAGAGTCATAATCTGTCATAAATGTCAAGCCCGCGCGGCGCGGCGCGGCGATGCAGCGCTATTATTTGTAATATCGTCGTTTCAATTCCAAACCTAAACAAGTGGTTCTCTATCAACCATTGTTGCTGAAAGTGTCACGCAATCACAACTAATTTGGAATATTAACTCCGAGGGACAACGTCGTTCCGTCCGGCATAGTTGAGTAATTGACTTATTACGTGGAAGAATCTTGATACTTAATGACCGAAAATTGTATTCATTTGAAACGCCGAAATGATAAAGAGACATATTTTATATTAGTATATGGTATATTAAAAATAAGGTAATAGATTAGTATGTTATTTAAGTTAAATTAACGACCGTACCTCGTGAGCTTATTGCAGGAGTTCCCAACAAAGGGGGATAGATTCTGATATGGAACCGTTGGAAACACCTGGCTTATTCTAAGATGAGCGTTACTCTCTTATGACGGGAATGCCGTCGAGTTTGGTGATCTGCTGGAGACGGTTGGCGGCTTGGGCTCTCCAGGTGTCAACGTCGGGCTGACTGTCGCATAGAGGGTTCCCACTTAACACCAGGTCTCTCAAGGCTGGACACTCCTGATGGAATAACAATATTTAAGTTTCAACTTAGTAGGCGGCGAATAAATCGGAAACTGTATGTAATAGTTATAGGGACCGTGCGCGTTGGAGGGTCTGCCATCTTGTGGCCTGAATCGGAACAATAAACATGTACATTTACACGTCACGTGTTTTCTTGTGCATAGTAGGTTCTGCCATCTTGTGGGCTACATCGGAACAATAAACATCACACCTACCTACAATAAGATCATATTCAACGCGTCTTAAGTCTCCGGAAAAAAATTAAATGAATAAGTTGACAGTTACATTTGGTACAAGATATACCTATATATCTGGTAATAATATACGAGTAACTATGTATTTTAGGGTCAAATTTCAAATGAGCATTGTTTGCTGTCCCAAGGATATCATTCCAAATACGTTGAACAAACAGTATTGCTATATGTTCATTATATATGTTATAAACTAATAGAAAAATATACGAAGTCCTATCTGGAATTTCAGTTTTTTTCCCAAATTCAAGGCCCAGAACCCTTGTGTATTAACGAAAAGCTAGAACACGTACAATATACAGTCAAAAACTTCCAACAGCGATATAGATCAAACAAAAGAACCACCCGGGCTTGATGATACACGAAATATATGGGTTACACTCATTGATGTAAGTAAAAGGGGTTACACTAGATTAAATCGGGTTCAAAGTCAGCTGCTGCAACCACAATCTCCATAAATGGTGTTATAAGCCCTCACCAAGTTGCGAATGTGGCGCGCTTGACCAGATGCCATTTTTCTTTTTAGGCACGGAACCCTAGAAATAATAATACACATACCTGCAAACGGTTAAATTCAACCCATTCCTTGATGAGCGCGTTTGACAAATAGAATACACGTAAGACCTTCATCGCTCCTATGCCTTTCAGCTTGTCTATGGGGTTGTAGCTCATCCATAGCTCTTCCAGTGTATCGGCGACTGTCTCCTTCAAATTATAATATGTACGTCAATCAATCAAATATAATAAATTCCTCTAAAGCTTACGCGATCTACCGCGTCGTGTAGATTCGTTGAGATTGTAACCCCAACATGTACGTACCTGAATTTGGCATTAAATTAGTAAAAAACATCAAAGACTCTATTCTACTTCTAATCTAAGTACCTACCATAGTTCAAGCCTTTGACTGATCAGCCTCGATTTGAAGCCAATATCACAAAACAGTTTGCAATGCCACTTATGTATAGTATTATTTATCAACATAGTGCATCTCATAATAATTATAAGCCTTTGTCGTAGAAAAGTTCCATTCTGATCTTTATAAACAGTTCCATTTCACCAAATAGCACTATTTAAATGCAAATGCTTCTAGATAAAAACTAAAAAAAAAAACACTATAAGTACCTATGCTTATAAGAGTTCCCTCAATTCCTCCTAGAATCCATCAACATAATTCGAGCTTGACAAAAATGTGGCTTGAAAACATATCTTGCTTAACAAACAACGAAGAGGACAAATCGCCAAACATGAATTATGCGTAGTTGAAGAGTTCCGTTCTGATCATCATCAGAAGTTCCACTTCATCAAATGTCAGTGTACCGTATAAAAATGCTTAGTTTGATAATTAAAATACAAATAAAACTATTTACATACTTTAGAGATTTCAGGAATCCCCTCGATTCCTCATGGATCCCATGAATCGTATTTAATGGGACCAATCTATATGTACATAGGTACTTTTAATTAAAAATAATTTTCAAATTCGGTCGAATAATGACGGAGTTATGAAATAGAAACAAAATAAAAAAACTTCCAACTGAATTGAGAATCTCCTCTTTTTAGGGTTCCGTAGTCAACTAGGAACCCTTATAGTTTCGCCATGTCCGTCTGTCTGTCTGTCTGTCCGAGGCTTTGCTCCGTGGTCGTTAGTGCTAGAAAGCTGAAATTTGGCATGGATCGTAGAATAAAATCTAAATTTTTTTTTAGTGTACCGCCCCTACCCTACACGTAAAGTGCGGGTGAATTTTTTTGTTTGCTTCAACTTTACAGTGTGGGATATCGTTTGAAAGGTCTTTCAAAACTAATAGGGATCTTTAACAAACATTTTTTGATAAAGTTCCGAAAAAAAATGTATCCCCCCCCCTCTAACTTTTGAACCATGGGTCAAAAAAATATGAAAAAAATTGTGAAAGTAGAGCTTAAGAAAGACATTAAATGAAAACTATAGCGGACATGATCAGTTTAGCTGTTTTTGAGTTATCACAAAAAGTTTCCCCTTCATAGTAAAAAGACGTACTGTCCAGAGTTCATCCCTTGGTTAATAATCTACTATACTTTAAAGCTCCAGTTTAGGGTGAATCAACTTTTTTTGTTTTGTTATCCTGTCCCGTTGTCCAAGGGCCAACAGTGGCATAGTTTGTTTGAAGAGACGTTGTATGCCGTTCTATTAACATGCTTAGTAGGGGGCCCATTATGGACATTGGTTATAACGACCACAAAAACGCAAGTTTAATACATTTAAGTACCATAAAATCAGTATTTCAATGAACTTTTGTCCCCTGGACAACTAATCGTAACCATGGCAACGAGTGACGCTAAAAAGTTGATTCTCCCCTTAGCTTATTGTGACGGAAGAGTAAGTACGGAACCCTCCTCTGAGCATGGCCCGATATGCTCTTGGCCGATTTTTTAAATCTTTAAGTCAGTTAAAAATAAATGCACAGAGTGAGTGATTTGGGTAATCATTACATTTATAAGTAATGTTTTGAGCGGTTTATAACGCTACAACTTAGAAGTCTGCTTTTTACATTTTTTCTAACAAATAGATCATTTAAAAAGTTAAGATATACCTAATATAACATAACTCACAATTCCTGCCAAAGATTTAATGTTGTTCCTGCCCAAGGACAGTATCTTCAAATTCTTCATACCTGCGATACCAGCTATTTTGTCGATCATATTGGACGATAAACTCAGTTTCCTGGAAACAATATTAACGTTTTAAATAAAGGTTGGTTATAACACGATTGATTGGTAGGTAGCTGGAACTGGAAAACTACTTTTCCATGGAATATTATTTTTTAATGCGACACGATGGAGTGATCACATTTATGATAGCTTTATTACAGCGGACTTAGCGTTTCATTCTAAGTCAACATCCCTTTTCAAACATTCACTGAAGATTACAAATGAGGGATTTGGAGTGGACAGTCGTTTAAATTAGTTTAGCTAAATAATTATTAAGGTAGTGTATACGACCGTTGTTAATAATCGAGTGGAGGGCGAGCCAGTAGTTCAGTTACTTTGAGATATACATTTAAAAAAGTTCTTAATATAAGGTACTATAATAAAGAGAATTAAAGAAAGAAGAAGAGATTATTCTCAAGTATAAAGCCTGCACCTAACAAACGTCTCTTTTTGACCCGGTGAAGAGGCAGAGAATGCCTTAAGGCATTAATTCTACCATTTGTACTTAATATTATATGTGCAATAAAGTATAAATAAATAAAGAGAATATAAGTTACTATAAAGTGAAGACAGATATAATATTATGCAGATTTGCCTTTTGCTATAGGGACCGTGCGCGTTGGAGGGTCTGCCATCTTGTGGCTTGAATCGGAACCATAAACATGCACATTTACACGTCACGTGTTTTCTTGTGCATAGTAGGTTTTGCCATCTTGTGGGCTACATCGGAACAACACGAGTAAACATCACATTTACGCCTCGCGCCAAAAATCTGACGGCTCCTGTGCTGCCTCCTACAGTTCATGCACGCTTCCTATTTGACTTGTATTCTGATAAATTCTCGGTGACAACTGACAAACAATCGCTTCTCATTGCTAGGAAAAGGTTTTAGGTGTACTAATGTTACTATATCTGTACTTATCTCTATATAGTCACTCCGTCAGGAAAAGCTCTCGAAAATAAAATTAATTTTGCTTTACTAATTCGTTTGTCAAACGACACAACATTAACATTTTCATACGGAAGTCTTTTTCGATAACCTAGACTACTTATCTATAGAAAATCAAAGAAGGTAATCCTATAGGCAAACATATTATTAGAAAAAAGCACGGCTGCTTAAAAAACTGTATGGATGTTGGTTTTTTAGGGATGATCTTTATCATGTTCACCGATTTCAACAGTTTTTATTTTATTTGAAAGGTATTTTTAGTAAAATTTAATTTACACCCGCAAAGGTGGTTAAATTGGGAATTAGGTCAGATGGCAGTCGCTTTCGTAAAAACTAGTGCCTACGCCAAATCTTGGGATTAGTTGTCAAGCGGACCTCAGGCTCCCATGAGCCGTGGCAAAATGCCGGGACAACGCGAGGAAGAAGAAAGGTGGTTAAATTGTTTTTTGTTAATTAAAAAAAGTTATCACAGAAGAAACAGAAGTGTGATTAAATTTTATTCCTGTAATATTTATAATAATATCAATGTTATGTAAAAATTTCATAATTATTCTATGATAAAATTCCGAGATAAAGAGGGGTGGGGGGGACTCGAATCATTTTATTATATTTTCCTTCATAAATAATTTTTCTCCACTATGTAAAATAATAAAAAGTTTTGGAATGAACAATCTGAGCTCTTTCAAACGATATCCCATTTTATCTAGTAACTAGGCTTTGAAATTATCCATATCCAAATTTCAATATTTTCAAATGGATAGCGTATGTAGTTCTTTAGATATTTAGCGATATTACAGACGGACGGATGGACGGACAGAGTCGCACCATAAGGGTTCCTTTTGGACAAACGTATTGTATAGTCTGTCAAACCTTTTCCGTCAGTAAAATAAACCGGCAATTTAAAAAATATAGGCGCGAAAAGCTATCGTTCCAGAAAAAAATTGAATTTGCTCTTTTTCCTACTAATAAAGTTGTTTGATAGACTGTAGTTTTGCTAGATTTCTCTGTGTGTAGTATTGTTTGTCCCCGGTGGCCATTGTCGCGATAGCTGGTCCTCAGGTTATACCATGGTTATACTGACTCGCAAGCGACTAGTGTGGAGAGAACTCCGTCCATCTTCTCAATGGGTGGCCACTGGAACTGGAGCTCTATCACCGTGGCTTCTGCGGCCACTTCCTCCTTTGCCTTCTCCCACCGCGCGATAGCTTCCTTACATGAAGTTGGTTTTAAAGCCATTTTCAGAGTGTAACTGAAAAAAAAGTGCGTAGACTTGCGAATTACACTAAACTTGTTATCAAGTGATAGCAGGTATATCTATGGTCATATAAAGTTTACCTTAACTGAGTAGAAGTAGAATTATTAAATTAGTAGTTATGTTTCCTTTGACAATCTACGAATGACGTTTAATAAACAATGAGAACTCTTTCGAATTTTTATTAGTTAGTTTTATATTTAGGTATTTGTTTACATGTAGTATAAGAATTTGAACCAAAAATCGATTGAAATGTATTATCATTTTAATGTAAAACCTAATTATTGTGGTTGTATACAATATCACTTGTTATCACAATAAAATTATAAAAAGGTAAACAGAATATGAAATAAATATGTCAACATTTAAACACCTCTTCCTTCTTGACAGTAAACATATTCGAATTTTAAAATTACGTACCTATAAAAAGCTCGCATAACACCGTGCAGTACGAACATCGAACTACTCAGTGCTAAATAGTATTTTGAGTCATATCTTGACCTCTCAAATTGGACTTTATTTTGAATATGTTGAAATTACAATTGAATGTAACGGTGTGGGTGTTTTTGGCGGGGTCGCGACGTAAAGCTTTGGAGGGTTTTGCCGGATTGGGGTCGTCCCAGGGTCGACCCGGTCGCGAAATCACGTCGCGCCCTCGCGCCTCCGGTCGTCATGTGTGTTTGTTCAGTGAATTTCAAGTGCACTGATTTTGCGGTCGCTACTTTCAGGGTCTAACGTATGAGAGTTAAAAAAAAAAAAAAAAAAAAAAAAAAATATTTCTATTTCAGAACTATAAAAATTCCATAAAACATTGTTAGTACCATCGTTATAGCTAGGGGTTAGTAAGTACATTAAAATCAAATCAATTTCAAATATAATAAGAATAATAAATAATTAATAATATTGACATAATAACAACAAAAGTAAGTTATGACTTCGTTATGGACGTTTTCCGATGGATAAGACTAACGGGCTCAGAATTATGTTGTGTGCATCACAAGTAGGTAATTGAAGTCATTGAAGTACAGTATTATAAGATTATAAGGTTACAATTTAGTGATGACATCACCAGCCGCCCACCGTAGTTTTGTATACCTAAGTAGGTATTAAAATTTATTACTTATATTTACCCGTATGTGCCTTTAAGACAGTTTTAGTTTAAGCTGCTTATTAGGATGCTACAGTTAGACCAAGATAACTGTGGATTTTAAAAGCACAGACTGTGCAAGTGCAAGTGTTATTTTTACGTCATAATTTCATAGAAGTGTGATTTTAAAAATAACACTGGCACAGTATGGGCTATTAAAATCTCTGCAGACTTATCTTGGTCTAGCCCTATGAAATTATCCGAAAAGGCCATTACTTTCTGCTAGGAACTTAGCGCAGCAGCATTAGCATGAGTATTGTAAGGATTAATCGCATGATCGATTTCCTCCAAATCCTTTCTATTTACCGAAAAGGCCGGGGCTAGAGGGCAAATATGTTTTTTTAAGCTACAAATATTTATTCCACCCTACGGCCTTAAAAAGCGAACATTGCAGCGGCACGCGGCGACACGTGATGCTTTTCGAATTCGCATTCACGGAACGTTTCGCAGCCAGTGAATCTTCACCCTCCGTGTTAGAAAAAACAACTACATACATACTTACTTTGCTCTTTTATAGTTAATGTCCACGTCATAGATTTGAGTTAACAACAATGTTTATATTACGCTCGGCCACTAAACGGGATAGCGCTATCTAGCGAGCAAATCGTACAGCAAAGTTAACTTTACTATTCTGCTTAACGACTCGGGGGAGTAAAATGCTGAGAAAAATCTTGATAGCGTGATTCAGGGATTATAACTACACGGAACTGCGCCATCTAGCATGTTATTTGTGAACTAAATAAAAACCTGCAGGAGTCTCGGGCCCAAAGAGTAAAGTAATGCTCGGCCCTCCGTTTCTAAGAAAAATCTTGATACCGCAAGTCAGGGTTTTTAACTACACGGAACAGCGCCTTATAGCGTGTTATTCGTGAACTAAATAAAATCTGTACTAGTGTACTACTCTGTCTGCACTATTCACGGTGTTTACTAAACGGAACAGCGCCGAGTGTTCCTATCAGTTCCTATATAGAATACTTACCAAATACTTACTTCAAGCGCTAATTACATCCACACTTTCCGATTTCGGGCCCAAAATCAGTTTCGATTTCGAGGCTGATAATCGTTTTCCTTTCACGTAATATCAGCACATCGTTAACAATAAATAAATAAATAAATAAAAATGTTTATTTATCAGCTCACAAAGGATTTGTAACAATTTCACAGTATGATAACAACATTTAAATTCGAGATGAGGTTGTGATCCTTTGTGAGAGACTGGAGTCTGAACTAGGTATAAACCTGTATTACAGTTCACCAGGCTCCCACCCCCGAGAAAACATTAAGTATATATTAATATATAGGTTTTGGTACTAAATCTACAAGTGTACAACAGAACTGATAATAAAATAAAACTAAAAATATCGGAATAATACAAAATATTTGAAATGTAAAAAATACTTTGTCTCTAATTGCAAAAAATGTTTAATGTTTGATATTTTTACATATTAACCATTATTTTACATTTCAAATATTGGAAACGATGTGCTGATATTTGGTGAAACGGAAAAATATTCTGTTTCGGGCCCGAAACGGGTCCTGATAAAGTGTGGATGCAATTGGCACTTTAACTCTTTGGTGTCGTCTAGCCTTTGGCGTACCCTCGTAATTGAAATAAATCCTATGTAGAGTTAAAATTAGTTAGAATATTGCTTCGAACTACTAGTCAGTATTAGATAGAGATAGAAAAGTATATCAACGATGTCTAACCCAAGAAGGTTTACTCTACGTCCGTGGTCTAAACGAATTGACTAACAAGAACAGAGGGCCCACCTCGAACCATGTTCACTGTGTTGCCTCTCTGTCGCACTTGTGAATCCGTACGTAAGTGTGACAGGGAGGCAACACAACCAACGTGGTTCGCGGTAAGGATATGGGAAAACATCACAAACATAATTATGAAAACTGCAGCCAATAAAACCCTTAAATACTCTTAAGAACGAGAAGACGCGCTAACTAATCTACAAAAGGCCAAATTTCAAAATAAACGCCACCCCTAGAAGCCCTAGAGGTGAGTATTATATTCTTTGCCCTAGAGTCCCTAGCAAAGAGTAAAGTAAGTATATACTGGACAGATGCCATTACTCATAATGGATTTTCCAGTAAAATATAATAACTTGTTAAGTAATGTTATTACATTTTATAAGGATGTTTGTTCTGGCTGGCGTGTGTATACCAATGTATACTCCACTGTCGCTCTTTTTTGCTCAGGGGAAGAATCGCTCGCTTTGAGCGTTTTTGGTGAAACGAAACGCAATGTATTGTCAATCTGACAGTTCTAAACGACAACAAAAACATGCGTGCGCCTATAACCTCAACATAACATGTATATCGAAACCTGATTTATACAGAAAACTGAAAATGGACGACTTGCAGTTAAATATTTCTGTTTCTAAAAAGGTAAGGTATTATTTACAAGAAATATAAGCCATTTTAATGCATATGTCATTTACTATTGAAATCACAGGGCAACAAGAAAACAGGAGGAGGACAGAAAAATGCATCAGAATATAAGTTTATTTCAAAGCCTGCTTTTACGGGAAAAACTATAGCCAAGAAGAGAGCTATTCCAGACAAGAAAACTGGTTTCGAGCGTCAAATTAAGGTGCCTCGGCCATCAGAACCTCAGGTCCAGAAGTCAGTAGATTTATCAAGTAACTTGAGAGATTTGAGCGAAAACAAAGGAAAGTTTCAAGGGAAAAGCTACCAAGATCTTAGTGATGATATACAATTAAAGCAAAAACCCAGGGCTGGTGGCTGGATCTCATCATTGTTCAAAAATAACCCAGATGTGCCAAGAATTGGCCAGAGAGCTGTAAAGCCGGTGGTGGAAAAAGTTTTTGCTGAAAAGAGCTTCTCTGATTTAGACATTCACCCTCACAGTGTAGCCAACTTACAGCAGAATCTTGGCTTGAAAGAGCTTATGGTGGTTCAACAAAGTGCTGTGCCAGTCATTCTGCAAGGACGAGATGCCTTGATTAGGTAAGTTTTTAAATATTATTTGCTATGTTGGGGTTGATAATCACTGCTCATTTGTTTACATAGATGTAATACAATTGTTTATGCCCTCAAATCTTCTGAACCATTGGAAAAATGATTGAGTTGTCTATTGAGATGTTAGAAACATAAATAGGTGGTGACTAATAATCAGGTTTCATTCCTATATGATATATATATAAATATTTAATGAGTTATTTTTCCATCCTCCTAATAGTTATATTGTTTTAACTAAAGTTATAATTTTTTTAAAATTAATTAATTAGTTGTGACAAACAAAATTACAGTATTTTCGAGAATTTCTCTATCTTAGAAGAAAATTTTAAGTCTTATCATCAGTGATCATTATTTTTCCAGCATTTTTGGTGCAGTGCTAGGGTTGTCAGTAGTGCCCAATATTCAATTGTTTGAACCAAGAATCAAATTAAATTAAATCGTGTATTAAACAAATCGGAAATACAGAAAATATTCTCAGAACATGTAAAGCCTAACCCAATATGCATAATGAAATGAAGGGTTAATTTACAAAGAGTATATGAGAAAATGTAACACAGTTGCAATATTACTTTTATTTTCAGAAAATAAACAAGCTGGTTGCTCTTGTTCAACAGGGCAATCAAAATTACAAAAACTAATCGTCCCCTGCGAAAAATGTGAGGAATTTTGGGTTACAGTAATAAATGTTATACAGAATTATAATAACTGATTATATAAGTAAAAAAATAGTGTTTCATTTTAAATGACAACATAATATTACATAATTTTAAACATCAATCATATTATATATGTCGACAACCCTAGGTTACTGTCATGTGTCATTTGACGTCATCGCACCACGAATGCTGGGAAAAGTACGATCACTGCTGATCATCATGTCTTGAAAGTAATTTAAAGTGAAAGTATTTATACACATACACCGCAGTATGTAGCATATAGCAATATATTGCATGGTGATCACACAGTGCAATTTTACTTGTAAAATGTAGAAATTGCAACAGCATGATTTACATCCATTTTATAATATAATAACCCTTTGTTTGCCAAATTCCCACAGCGGGAGGGGAAAAAATGGCTAGACCTGCTCCCATTTAAAAAAACAATTGCTATGTATGCTGGGCGTTGGACACACCATTGCCCAATTAAACATGGAATAACAAAGTTTCTATAAGCCTAACAGTTTGTTGACAATACTGACCAAATGTAGCCTATCCTTGTCTAACGATCAGTACAGAACTATTTTTTGCTACTCAAATTCCTGTCAAGAGAACACATTGCCTCACAGTGGGACATCAGCAGACAAGCCAAATTTCTTCCTGGCAGTAGCGGGAGAATGGTATATGGCCAGGCATGTGCAAAATGGCGTCTGACACGAAGGTGCATGCTAGCATGTGCACCAAAATATAGTAGCTTAATTTGATAATAATTATCATGAGTAGAGCTTGTACAGTGTGTCATCCACGATGACGCGCAGATTTGTTGTTGTATAATCTAACCTTTATTAACATTATAATACGCGTCAAGGCACGCGTCTTCGTGAATGACACGATCTATAAAAGTGGATGCATCTGAAACAAGCTTTTTGCATTCCCATAGGAATATGTGTTGGTTGTGTAGTTGTGTATTGAGTAGTGACCGTGATTTGTCTTATAAGCTCCTATGGAAGGTGATCTAATGAACTAACAAAAGTATAGACCAAAATAATAAGGTTAGAAATGAAATATTCAGATATACAGAAAAAAAATTGGATTTTTGAATGGACGGTATGCAAGTGAAAAACTAAAAACTTTAAAATGAAACAAATTTGTTAACATAGACTCTGTGCGGAAACAGAAGAGTCGTGAAATATATGATGGAACCAATACATTCTACGACTCTTCTGTTTCCGCACAGACTCTACCTATTGTATTTTTTTATTTAACAGTTTATTAATGTCCCCTATTCTAATTTATTTTTTGTTGATTTATCTTTGTGTGAGAGACGGGTGCAATCTAGTTACAGATATTTAGGCATCCAAGTGCAATACATATCATCTTTAAAATTACATTATTGTTGTCACCTCTATTGCTAGAGTTAGACCAAGCTAAGTTAGCAGTGATTTTGATAGCACAGGCTGTGCAAGTGTTATTTGAACTTCAAACTTCTATGAAATTATAATGTTTACTGAACACTCGCAGGCTTGGCTATCAAAATGGCTGCCGACTTAGCTTGGTCTGACTCGGGCAATAGAGGTGACAACAATATGCTAATTAATGGGCAATGCTTAGTACATGGGTCTTTACATTACACCATGATTTATAATATCTAGCCCCACTACTTATATATAATGCTCATAGTTGTCTATGGTCAAGGAGGGAACAGCGGCTCAGTTGAAAATAGCCAGGTACAGTGGGTCAGGACATTTACGCGCGGGCTTAAACCACTGTACCTGGCTAT
Source organism: Cydia pomonella (assembly GCF_033807575.1). Taxonomy (NCBI): domain Eukaryota; kingdom Metazoa; phylum Arthropoda; class Insecta; order Lepidoptera; family Tortricidae; genus Cydia; species Cydia pomonella. The sequence goes on from NC_084703.1 coordinate 40,624,845, forward strand.
TTTTTACCGAACCATTTTTCCCTCCTTGACCCTACATGACATCGTGATAAACACAGTGTCTGTCTCTATCAATTGTGTGATGTTAAAAAGTGTCATTTTTAGTATATGTATTAAGCCATCCATAATATGCCTGCTGGAAAGCATTAAGATAATAACTAAAATATTTGCAGGTCACAGACAGGTTCAGGCAAAACATTAGCTTACGCTTTACCTATTATAGAAGGGTTACAAGCTATACGCCCAAAGATAAACAGACATGACGGTATCCGGGCGGTAGTGGTGGTACCGACCAGGGAACTGGCAGTGCAGACTCATGAGCTGTTCCTGAAACTGGTTAAGGTACAATTTACTATAGTTCTTATAAGTGCCTTCAATAGTTATGAGGACCTTCATGTAGTGTTGTTGGAAAAGCGCCGTAGTCATACGTATATTCTAGTAGCATCTACCTATCTATCTAATCTGTCTATCTTAAAGAGATTGAGTAACTTTCTAAATAAAGTGCATTTTATTTATTGATGTAATGATTTTATTAATCATTTGACTAGTTTCTAATTTTTAGATTTTAGCAAAATGTTCTGACTTTTTGCCACGGCTTGCTAAGGGAGTCCCCAGAATCGGGTGATCCTGGGGATTCGGCAACCTAATCCGAAGACGTTTACGTAGGCAAGGTTTATATTGAAAATAATGTCATCTGACCTTCCAACCCAGATATTAATAAATATTAATAAATATTTTTGACTTATGTTTTTTTAATACTCAAATTTAATGTATGTTGTAATTTAATTTGCATTTCGAAGTTGCTAAAGTAATCATCTCTTACCAGTCAATTTACTTTTTAAGTCTTGTATAATTTGCCTTGTAGCCATTCACGTGGATTGTTCCGGGGCTATTGAGCGGGGGCCAGAAACGCAAAGCTGAGAAGGCGAGATTGCGGAAGGGGCTCAACATATTGATTGGCACACCGGGACGGATAAATGACCATTTAAGGCACACTCAGTCTCTGAATTTTGCGAAGACAGGGTAAGTTATTTTAAGCTACAATATACTTATTAAAATATTTGTGGAAGTCATTACAGAGGTTTAGAGTGACTTTCACTGTGTACAGGTTTCATTTGAGGGATTTGCTTTAGTTTTGCTCAATTTTAGGTTTTTTTTTATTATTATTATTTAATCAAATTTTAGGTGCTTAGTACTAGATGAGGCAGATCGCTTACTGGACATGGGATACGAAAAAGACGTAGCCGCCATTGTGAAAGCAATCGAAGATCATAAAAAAGCGGCTACCTATGACCCTATAGCCTTGGTCAAAAGTCAAATCAAATCAACTTTTCCTGATAAGGAAGAGGAACCGAAAGAACAGAAGGAAGATGAAGGCAAGACGGAAATAAAACACCATTTGACTGAAGTGTTCTTGTCTAAAGAACGGCAAACTACTTTACTATCTGCTACACTTACTAAGGTGAACAATAAATTTACTGATTTAGGTTTAAGATGGTTAATATTTTTTCAAATTACTCTTACGTTTGATGTAGAGCCTCCCTAAAGCGTAAATAAGACACACTATTGAAAGATTCGTTGTATTAAAGAAAGCTTCATTAGCTCGAACTCAATTGATTTTAAGCGACTGCTTTCACACGAGCAGGTTGTGGGTTCAATAGCAGGATGCTTGTCTAATTTATTATGAAACTGGTTCACATTTTGTGCTGAAAATATGTTTTTTTGCTTTCATGTTTAACGGGTAGGCCGTTGAAAATTTAGCCGGTATCACCATGATGGACCCGGTGTTCGTGGACGCCTCGGAAGGAAAGGCACTCGTCGCAGATTCCTTGAAAACCCCCAAAGACAAGACGAAACAAGGACTGTCCAGTGCCAAAGATATCCAAACAGAAAGCGAGAAGACTAATGTTAAGTCAAACGCTATAGAAGAAAACACGGACCAGAATGATGATGAAGAAGAAGATGCTCCAGAAGAAAAGCAGGGTATTATATCACTTTACTTAACAGTTAAAACAGATTACTTGTATTTAAGAGAAATAAAACTAATTCTTTATATATTTTTTATTAGGTCTGAAGTTGTTTAGACAAGATAAATCCATGTCGTTGTTTACTGTGGACGATTTATCAGACTCTGAAGCCGCTCCAGTTCCATTCCCCGGACTGGCCGAAAAACCACAAAAAAAGACAAAAGACAAGCCAGCTCCAATACCTGGGGTCGTGGACATGGAATCAGATGACGAATACGTCATGCCTACTGAACCCGACATCGCTTCCTCGTTTGAAGCGGCTGTCAAAACAGCCATAAAGGAAGACGAGCTGGTGATGCCAGTGTCAGTGAAGCAATCATTCCTAATAGTCCCAATGAAGTTGAGACTGGTTACACTCTGCTCCCTTATAGTAGAACATTGCGTAACTAACAAAAGAGGCGGCAAGCTGATGGTGTTCATGGCGACTTTGGAGATGGTGGATTACCACGCGGAGCTCATTGAGACTGTACTTACTGGGAAACCAGCGAAATCTAGGCAAAACGAGAATCCAAAGTCCAAAAAGAGGAAAGCCAATGAGGACAAGGTGAGGTTTTCCATTAATTTAACTCTCGAAAAATACCTCGCGGACTTCGCGAATGTACAAAATTCGGCTTTCACGTTATTTTTAACTGTTTATTTTCTTTAGCAAGACTTACGATAGACAAGATTAACGTCGACAATGGTAACAGTATGGACGACAACTTAAGTCCCCATGTTTGTTTGCAAATGGCTTACTTGCTCTAACATTACCTAACTTATGACAGGAGTCGGACGGCGATTCCGAGTTTGAAGTGGACTATCAAGCGCCGCCGGAGGGCGGGCTGGTCCCGGTGGAACTGTCCGTGTTCCGGCTGCACGGCTCTATGCCGCACGAGCGCAGGATCGAGGTCTTCGACCAGTTCCGCAAGGCCAAGAAGGGCGTACTCTTTTGTACGGTGAGTGATCTATTTACGAGTACAATGCTTAGGATATTGATTCCGAGTTTGAAGTGGACATCCAAGCGTCGCTGGAGGGCGGGCTGGTCCCGGTGAAGCTGTCCGTGTTCCAGCTGCACGGTTAGAAGGAAGTCCTATTTTCTATGGTGAATATTACGCCTTCTGTCTAACTATAGTATCTGAAACCACATAAACGAATTACTGGCATAGATATCTATACCTTATCCTATTGTAAGTACCACGTCTCAGAGAAATATAGCTAGCTGTTTTAAAATGAGAGCGTAAATACGTTTGTATGGAGAACCGAGCTTGCTGCGGACCGACCAAAGAAGCCGATCAGTGTGACATAATATTTTCACAGATAAGTCCAATTAGGTGTAAATCGATAAAAAATAATCCATTAATATTTGAAAATATTGTATAGCGTCGAACAGAAGACGGACGTCTCGAGCGCTACCTACCTACTATATCACGTTTTTAATCCACCGACAATGGCGGGCCCGCCACCGCTTGCCTTTGATTGTCGATACTTAATTGTTGTTTGAGTCGTATTAGCCGGTCATTCATCTGCCCCCGCCGGCTCCCAGCTTGCCACAATACGCGTCGATTAACTACCATTATCTGTATTTATTACATCTGTAAGCGCCGCTCGCCTGATACCAAGTTTAAATTATCTTTACAAGAATACGCGCTGTTCATAGATTGTCCGATCCTATCTTGGGAGCTTTTTTGATCAGTTTTCTGTTATATAGTTGGCATAGAAACTGTCATCGTAGTTGCTAGGCTGCCGGTGTCAATAAGAAAATGTTGCCCTTATAAGTTTCATCCCTATATTCAACTATTTTGCGTGTTATTGTTGGTTATATTAATAGGAATTATAAAAACTCAAATGTCAAAAATTCTAATTTTAAGGCTTAAATGTCAAGGTTTCTATGATCAACGCGTACCTTATTAATCAGTACCCCTAGTGTAAATTTGATCGACATCATAACGTGACGAACGCGTTTGCGTTAAGTCTCATTTTGTATAGGATTTTGAGTTTCCAAAACGTCCCGCTTGGCGCGCTCTTTCTAAATCCAATACAAAATGAGACTAAACGCAAACGCGTACGTCACGTTTCGAAATCGAATTTATTTTACACTAGGGGTACTGGCTAACACAAAATCGAACCTACTACTTAAGTGCAATAGACCGGAAATTTTATTATGTATCTTATATGTATAAGTTTACCTGTATTTTTTATTATTATATTATTATATACGTATATTAGACAAAAGACAATTTAATAAGGTATTAAGTAGATCATGAAACTTGAAGAAAAATCTATGTTTATGAGAAACACATAATTTCTCTCAGAAGACACTGCACTAAAAGTTATAGGTGAGTTGTAATATAATTGGCGAAAACTTGTAATCGCCTTTTGATTTTAATACAACTGTATTTAATTTGATAGAATAGTATCTACAGATAACTATAAAAATACACTCTTAAAAAAATTCCACTAACTAAAACGAAAAATCCACATAATGTACTGCTACTTTTTTCCGAACCATTCTTTATCTTTTTCATTCCTAAAGTTTTTCAGTGGCTAAATCAACATCATTGCCATCAATTAATAATTTAGTAGTTTTCTATTGCCAATAACTACGTAGACTTAAGACCCAGTAAGTTAGCGTTCTTCTCTCACTCTCACCGAGCGTTGAGCGAGATGGAAGTGCATGACGGGGACCGCGGATATCATGTTTCTTAATTTAAAGATTTTGTAAGTTAAATATTTAAAAAAACTAATCGATACGTTCTCTCAATCATTAATTTATTAATTGCCATTATTAGAAGCAATTTTCATTTTTTTAGCTTTTGTGCTTTTTAGATTTTTTTTTGAGTTTTTTTTTATCGAGCGAAAGTCAAAAACTCGGCATTCAAATCGATACAGTCCCTCGAGAAAGGCCTCAAGATGACTAATTAAATTTATGGCAGCCGTGTTATGATAAAAAAAAGACTTAAAAAACCCCGACCTCTGAACCTACTTCACCTTAAGAAAAACAATATAGAGACAACGAGAGACAATGTTTTTATTAAAAATATTCCCCTTCAAGCAAGACACGATTAGGAACTTGTAGACATGTTATTTATTAATCTACTATAATCGCAATTAAACAGCAATTACATTTATAATTGCAATTACATGGAGCTAAAAAGTTGAAACAATAATGGAAATTACATTCTAGCTTAGTACTAGTGAGTTCAGTTTTTGCTGGAAACTTAATATGAATTAATTGCTTGACCGAACAAGAAAGCACTTACTGTGCGCCGCAGAAATCATCGTTTTTATGACTTCCTTGAAGTTTGTTAAACAGAAATAGTATGTGCGGTGGTCAGTTGCTGGAGGAAAACTCGAAAACAACATGTGTTGCTGCATATATTTATTTCTTATCATTATGTTATCGACGGTAATTTAACTGAGAACAATGAATAGTTATATATTTTTTGCAATACATGTAGTATCTAATAAAAAGCTGATGGACTTTAATATTGTATGAAAAGACAGCAGTATCTGTAAGGAAAAATCTATTCTATTGACAAAGTTTAGTACAGTTGAAGTTGTTAAAGAACTCTATTATCAATACGCGAGCGTTTGAAGCGGGCATTTTACCCTTGCTGCTAGCTAATTATGTTTGCATTTATGGCGCTCGACTTCGTTCACACCGCTAAGAGTAAGACAAAATATATGTCCCTTGCAGTGCCAAATTAAATAAAGATATTTTAACAATCCTACCTCCACCTTACAGAAAACCGCAGCCAAATAACACTAGACCCTACTCATAGTGTTGTGTTCCTGCCAGTGAGTAAGGTTGCCAGAGCTCAACGAGGGTGCGGAGTTTTAGGGTCGGCAACGCGTATATAACTCCTCTGGTGCTGCAGGCGTATATAGGCTACGGAGACTGCTTACCATCAGGCGGGTCGTATTCTTGTTTGCCACCGACGTAATATATTAATAAAACCGGCCTAGTGTGAGTCGGACTCGCACAGGAAGGGTTCCGTACCATTATTTATAAAAACTGTCACCCATCCAAGTACTGGCCCCGCTTAACTTCGGTGATTGTATGAGAACCTCGAGATTAGAAAGAAATATTTATTTTATTCTGTTTTTAGTATTTGTTGTTATAGCGGCAACAGAAATACATAATCTGTTGAAATTTCAACTGGCTAACTATCACGGTTCATGAGATACAGCCTGGTGACAGACGGACGGACGGACGGACGGACAGCGGAGTCTCAGTAATAGGGTCCCGTTTGACCCTTTGGGTACGGAACCCTAAAAAAACCATACCGCGGGGTTTTGGGCGCGCGAATGTTTTACACCAGCCAAAAAATAGGTAAAAACAGGGCTATATATTTCTAAGTTCATTTAGAGCTTAGGTACTACCAGTATTTTTAGTTCAAAGTTAAATATTTAACTATTTTACAATGAACAAAGATAAAAATACGTGAAATAATTTCCGAACCCAAAACCCGACAGGATAATCCGACAAACAAAATTAATTTAAAGAATTCTTAGAGTGTGTGGTAGTTGAGGTAGTATGGCCAAAAATGAGACGGATGCTTATCATGTATTTATTACGTGACAAACGGGTCATTCTGAGCGAACATTTTATACAGGATGTGGCGGCACGAGGCCTCGACGTGCCGCGCGTGGATCTTGTGCTGCAGTACTGCGCACCTGCCTCAGCCACCGACTACGTACACAGGTATACTCACAAACTTTCGTAAAAGTATCGTAACTCATAAAAGAAAAGTGAAATATTTCACCGACCCGGGCGAGCTTCGTACTCTCGCCTCTCCGGTGACGAAGTGATGCTTATTGCTTACCCGATCTTGGTATACATTTTTTAACATTTTTGACTATAGTTTATTTTCCCCAAAATGGGTTACTGTTGACTCTTAACCTATTTAGCATTTGCTGTAATGCTAAAATATAAAGACATGCATGATATCCCCCGCTGATTTGTTGTAGTTACATGGTCGGCTGGCGTTTACACTTTTCAATCGACTTCAACTCAGTTAAAAATAGTTATTACCTTCAATAATGATGGTGATCTTAGTTAGTACTTTTAAGTGAAATAAATAATGATATGCAATTATTCACATTTCAGTAGAAAAAAATCGCGGTGTTATTACATCGTATGTAGTGTACACTCGATTATTGGTCTTCACATCTGAAGATATAGTATATACGTGAGAATGTTAGTAGCCAATTTAATCGGTTCTTGTCTCAACTCTCCAATGATTATAATTATTTAAGTTATAGTCTATTACCTAGATGTCGTTAAATGCCTGACGTGTGTATAGGGTCGGGCGAACGGGGCGAGCTTCCAACGTGGGCGAGGCTGTGATGTTCTTGCTACCCAGCGAAACTGAATTCATGCGACACCTTGAACAGAAACGTATCAGGTAATTAGCATTACTTTACTATCTATCTATAATACTATATATTCTGTTTCTTGATTAAATCTTTGATCCCGGGGCTGCGTCCAGATTTAGCGGTTTGTGCAAGCTTAGAATAAGTCTCGCGATCTAGTCTCGTAATCTGAAGCTAACGTGCTCATAAGGTCGCACTCGTTTGAACTGGCCCTACCTTAAGTTGTAACCCAAATTAATGACTTGTTATCAGGTTGACTCAACGCAACGAGAAGTTATGTTTAGAGCCGTTGCTGAGCATAGTGCCTGGCGCGGCGAACGCCAACCGCGCCGCTATCGCCGTGCAGGCGCGCCTGGAGCAAACCGCACATACGGACAAGTCCTGGCTACTTAGGGCAAGTCGAGGTAAGCTCGCTTAGTAGTTTAGTATCTACGCAAACATCTAAAATAATGATTATAACAAGAAAGTTTAAGATTTCTTTTTCATATCCATGTCAATTTAGTGACAATCGTTGTATAGTAGCATCTACTCGTTCTCGCCGTAACCTACATTCCTCCCTCCAGCCTACACGACCTGGGTCCGCTTCTACTCCGGCTACCCGCGCGACGTGCGTGAGTTCCTGGACGCCAAGCAGCTGCACCTCGGCCACGCGGCCAAGGCGTTCGCGCTGCGCGACACGCCCGCTGCGCTCGCCAAGCGCGTAAAGTACGACCCGGACCTGAAGAGAGAGCGGCCGGTCAACAAGCTCACAGTGCATGATGAGGAAGAGAGGAAGAGGCCCGGGTGAGTGTTTTTTTTCTTTAGGAGCATGTCACGGACGGATCCCGTACAAACGCTTTTTGTTTCCGTGTTATTTATTAGGTAAAGACTTTTTTTTCTAAACTTTTATCAGTCAATCTCTATAATAATCGATATCGTGCGGGATAGGACAGAAGTACCGTTTGTGGCCGCTGTACCTTATGTGGCTATCTATTGTCTTCACACATTTATTTATTACATACTATTACAAACTCGATCCGTTATCGCATAAATCTTTATATATAAGAGTTTTCTATATATTCATTCAAATTTCAGCTGGTAAAAAACAGTACAAACATGGCCAAAAACGATACTTCTGTCCTACACCGTACACAATTCCGTTCACGTTCTCAGTAATAGGCAGAGTCGACATCACAGATATGTTTACATATTTCGCCTTGTTACAAAGCAGTAAGGTGCAAAAGTGTAAATATATCTTTGGTGTCGACTGTGCCTACGACTGTTGAGCAGCCACTGCCAGCAATCTAAATTACCGAAATTGCTTTACATAAATACTCGCATGTAACTAAATCTATTGCAATCGCCGTTATCTAAATCAGTGAGGGGGACCAATATATAAACCTACCTAATAATAATATATACTCGTACCTATACGAAATCGATGAATATTTTGTGATTACCTAATTATCAATTTATCATGCATGCACCATTGGACTAGCATTATTGGACCGCAACAGACAAAAAAGAACAATGTTACTCTGACTTCGATGAATATAGAATTGTTTATCAATGTCTCTGCCTCACAAATCTACAACTTATACTCCAAGGTGATAGACATGTTAAATTATTGAGATACTTGTGTATGGTTGATTGCAACGATGACTATTGGAGACGAAATGAGAGATGTAGTATTGATAAAATTAAACCACTGTGTCTTACGAGTATCTTCAAAAATGCTTGTGGCATTGCATATAATATCTTCATTTAATACCTTATACATGTATATATTTCTTTAGGTATTAATGTTAGTATTTTCGGACCGACATCGGCTTTATTACACATTGTATGACCTTTTTATGTGTTGTTTATAAAACAATACTTATAACAAACTTTGAAAAGTTTTTAAAGGGGTGTGCTTTTTTTCTGCTTTTATGACTTCATTTACTTAAGTTTTTTACGCTACCATTCGTAATCAGCTAATATATGGATAATTCATAGCAAAAAACTGATTATTTGTTAGAAGCCGTTGTTTACGCCTGGAATTACAAAAGCGGAGTATATTTTAATTTATTTATTTTTGTTTGATTTTTAGTTAGGTATTTAGTTTTTGTAGAAGTAGTACTAATGGTTTATTTATATCTTGTAAAACTCCATGGTTATAAAGAAATATGACTCTTGAGTGACTTTAATTTCATTTTTACATACCTACATCTTGGATATACACTTACCCCCTTATTCATAAACGTGTACTAAAGTTACGATGCCGCTGATCATCGTTTGTCCCTTTCCATAATACTAATACGTCGGAAAGGGACAAACGATGATCAGCGGCATCGTCACTTTAGTACACGTTTATGAATAAGGGGGTTATGGTATATCTGTATATTTCATTCCCGTTGCATTCGCATGTATATAGATTCTACTAGTATTTTTGTAAAATTCCTATTTCGTAGTATTGACTTACAAAGTTCATTTATGGTACTTTGTGTTTGAATAATATATCGTATTCCAGGTTCCCAAAGGTTAAAGCAGGGTTGAGCGGCAGGATAGTAAACAAGCAGAGCTCCATGCACACCGCCAGCGAGTTCGACAGCGGACTGCCGCCCCTCGAGCAGGCGCGCAAGAAACAAAGGAAGAACAAATGACACCCGCCCACTTCCGACCAACACTCGCCCGTCAACTACCAACTCTCCGTCAAAATCTTCCGACTACGCTAACTGGCTCGCTGCAAGGACTCATTGATATTGCCTGTGTATCTAATCCCGTGTATCTTGTACTTAATGTAATTAAAAAATATATACTCCATCAAGTCATTCTCATTTCGCCCCGTGTGATTGGCTTTTAGGTTTATTTTTAAGGACTAATGAAAGATGGACTCCGGCCAAAATTCTAATCGCGACCCGAGTTAATGGAAGCGGCCGACGGCTACCGTTTTCATATTTCTGACTCACGAGTGACTCGAATGAAAAATGATTTTAAACCATTACTGTGCCCCGTCCGGCCTTTTGATATTTAAATTTTTTTCAAGCGGCTATCATTATGGCGGGATGATTTGCGAATTTCGCCCCAGCTCGTGGTTTTTGTCGGAGTCTGAACGAGTTTTTTGTCGCTCTCATTTAGGATGTTTTTATTGCTTCATAATGACAAATTAAAAGAGTATTGTGAGGCGCTTTCATGCGGTAATCTGCGGTCTTTTCGGGGTTGAAGGGCGTTTTACGCGGAGCCACGTTACGGGTGACTCAATCTTGGGAGTCCGCAACGGGATTACTGCCGTTATTGTAATAAGTCAATCTAATTGTAATAGCTATAACAAACGTTCATTGGTAACAAACTAAGTGCTCTGTAGCAAAAAGTGAATAGGCAAGGCATGCATAATGTCATAATAAGTGGTAGTTTAGAGCGAGCGGAGCGATTCTTTATTGTCTGCCGGCTGACGGCGGGAAACAGTAAACTATCGATAATGTAGCGTTTTGTGGCCGCTATAGTTGTGTGGCGCGACTTCGCGCGTCATTAAGCGGCACATTTGCATGCAACCGCGCCAAACCTCGTGAAAATGCCTTTTCATTAGCATCAGCTTCTGAAAAATCGATTCCGAAGCTCTTTATGCGATTTCGTAATTGATATCGCACAGTTTTCCTGTTGTATATAAATAGTTTTAGTCTGAGCATAGATTATTATGAACGTAATATACGAAACGTTTGATTGACATGGATAAATAAACGGTACAAAAAGTATTCAATAGCACTTAATCTAGTAGCAGCGGGGTACAATGGGTGTTAAGATTAATATTCGCTCATAATTTGCTATCGGGCCGAGTATTTGATTGATGTGCCAGGAAATGTATCATATTAAATAAATTTATGTCGACATAGTAGCTGCTTTCACGGCGTAGAATTCTTTTGAAAGAGTCGGCGAGTCAATTCGGTAGTACAATGAGCGCTCGCCGCGTCGGTGGCCGCAAGAGATGAGGGCGGGTGCAGCTCCGTATTTGTACCTTCCTCTTACATGACTCTATGAGAACACGCGGGCAACTTAGAGGTATAAAATAGTTTTAAGTAATTATGGGGTTTCGCGAACATAAACATGAATCAGCTTTCTAATTAGCTCCTACCTATGTTTTAATGCAAGAATTGCGATCTACGAAAGCCTAAGTATCAGATATACCTACCTATTCGGGTGGCCAAGGTGTTCCAGATATCCGAATAAAGTTTCTATTAAGTTAATTTTAATAACTGTCACATACTTATGGCATACATGTATGTACTCGCATAAACGTATTATCACTGAAACCGGACGCGGTAAAATGTTATTGAACAGATGATGGTATTGTACTCGTAAATATATGATTGATGGATTTCAATTATTAGTTCATTTCTTGAGTCCTGCTTCGCCATAAAACGTTATCCTCTAGGAGTCTGCCAGTACCTACCCAAATTACCGTGTAGCTGTTCTACCGCGAAGAATTTGGTCTGTGACCAAATGCGCCGCGTCACGACGCACCGAATTATCACCACAATGCGCCCTTGATACCGAATATTCCATATAAATATTGAGCTAATCGCCCTTTCAATGGAGCGGGCTGCTTTTTATTAATAATTGATCGCGGAGCGACGAGTCATGCGCCGGATGCCTACACACCCTGGAAGAACCGTTTATATAGAATATCTCATCAAGTTGCGTCGTCGTAAATACAACTTTATTTAACGTAGCTAAAGCTTCAGTTTCGTGGAAATGCATTAAATGTATAAGAGCTTGCGAAGGTTGCCGCTTGATATTGTGTAGATGAACATATTTTTTGCTGTAACACAACTCATTAATGAGCGCGCACATGACGCCGGGGCATGCTACCTCAGACTAACGAATTTCCAAAGAGTTTAATGATGGCAAAATTAATTATTGTATGTGTTGCTGTCTTTTGTCCACGGAGGATGAGGTAGGACTGCGTTCGCTTGCAAATGACTCTAATAGATCTTGGGTTAATAATCTGCTCGTGTTCCAATTATTCCATGCGTCTGCTATATGCTGTTCTCGTAAAATATGGATCTTCTAATTTAATGAGCCACGAAATGTATTGTTTTGCTGTATATAGGTAATGTATATATGTTCCTTAAGACGGTCGGTCCTTTATTACTGAGGAGCATAGCTCCGATGGAAGGGTTGTAATATACAAACTTCTCCTCTTGTCGCGGTCTTTGGCTTGATGGAAAGCCTGGAACATCGTAATTGTAGCTCTTGGCAACCTTTTGGGTTCAGCGTCTGCGACTTATTAGTTGCATACCATTCACTTCGATTGCATTACAGATTATCTACGCAATTGATTTCTTTAACCCTTTGGACTAAAGTCGCGGCGAGTGGTCGTGCCTTCAGCGCCAGAACGCTTATAAGTTGAAGGTGACAGCGACAATATAATGTACTCGCTTCCAAGTTTATATTGGCTTGCACCCATGATATTGGCGTGTGAGTGATATTTCAGAATATGAAGTATTGAATTCAGATAATTATAAGGTAACTATAAGTCGATTCACCAAACTGATTGAACGGGTGACAGAAAAAGTCTGAAATAAATGCTCGGTTTTTGTCTGAAAAAATAACAGATATAATACGTTGTTTGAAACTGAATAAATGTACCTATGGCTCCGCAATTTTTAGTTATAAATAAAAATCGTAAAAAAACACATGTAATGTACCTAAACAAGCTGCTAGTTGCCTGTCTGACGAAGAAGGGAGGATTTAGTTTTCAAGTACCATAGGTAAGAATGTTTTGGGAGATTTTGCAACCATAGGAGGGTTATGAAAAAAATTCAGAGAGAAGTCCAGCTTTCGGCGTGGCGAGCGTGTTGCCGATATTCTATAGATCACGAATAGGTACAGGTTAAGTAGTGACACACACAGTCACACTACTACACCGTGGACCTAAAGTGATCTACCTATAGACTTCGGTTTCGCAACGAGCGTGCGCCACGCACACGCTTACGCGAAGTTAGTGGTAGCTAATCGCGTTATCGCGTCTTTTGCTTTCATAAGAGCTTATTTAGTTACTTACAGGTCGGATTACCATTTGCAACTGGAGCCATCGATCATTCGATTACCCGCGGACACCTAAAGTACCCGTATAAATTATATTTACAGGCTAATCGACTCGGAAACTTCATTTACATAATCTTCCTGTTCGAGCATCTCATTATGATTACGCAACGCATGCGTGTCGTCACTTTCATTGGAAATATGTACCCAGTTCCGTTTATTCCACTTATTTAATTAAACATTCTCACACGTTTCATAAATACGACAGTAACTTTTAATTTTTAAGTATTATGAGTGCACCGCTTAATGCCTGTTAGGCTAACAGTAACAGCTCCGTGAGAAGTCGGCTAAAAGTTTGCGTTGGCTGCGATTCAGGTGGTTTGCGGACTGGTCTATTATTATATTAGTAAAATTTGGTATTCCTACTCTGATCGAAGCGGTCAATTAATAATATTTCACCCTTACTAGAGTGGTAGAGTGGCTCAAGAACTCAAGACGAAAGTGGCACCCGCGCCAAATTGCGTTTTCATACAAACTTAGTCCTCATTTTCCTCTCTTGTTGAAAATATTTAGACACAGTTTGTTGTATATCAACCACAGCTATGCCCCTACGTTTGATTTTTCCAATTTTTAACTATTGTAAGATGCTTCTAGCATTGAACAATTTATATGAAATCTGTTTTTAAAAGTAATCAAAAACCGAAATAAGTCAAACGCAGGGGCATAGCTATGGTTAATATACGTACCTAATGTAAAAATACTTTATATAATGTCAATATACAGAGAGGAAAATGGGGGCTACGTTTGTATGGAGAAGCAGCCGTCTCTTTTACTCTTAAGAACCAGGCAACTATGGTCCAAAATCTCTTAACTATGGTTCAAAACTAATTCCAAAAATATTATCTTAGTTTGGAGGAAACATTATTTGAATGAACCGATTCTAAGGCAAAATATTTTCATATTTTTTATACTACGTCAGTGGCAAACAATCATACGTCATGCCTGACGGTAAGCAGTACCCGTAGCCTATGTACGCTATCAACTCCGGAGAGTTACATGGCGCTGTACTGTACCATGTATTTTTGGTCACTAAATCGTCGAACGTCAACTTCTGACAACCAAATTATCGCATAATATACGGAGCCGTAACAGCGCCATCTACATCACCTGTTATATTCGAATTACGCAATTGTCTTAGAGTTTACTCATCTAATATTAATAGATCTTTGGTAATATCTAAAAAATGCTGATTGTAGCATGTAGCATGCGAGTATCTGTCCAGTCAAGGTCCAAGATATCGTTGCGATCAATTTAATTACTCAACATTAATTTAATTATAATAACTACTAAATTAGTTCTCTGAATTTAATCAGTTATCAAAATTACTACTACTAGTCACATCGATATCGACCTTGACTGTAAATTAAGTAAATTGTCCATTTATGTTAGATTTATTTTAGGTTAGGTACTAACCGACTTAATTGAAATTTGGTTTATTTTTTTACATGTACACCGACAATGTACCTAATGTATGTTCGAGTATGTATTCTGATTATGGAAGGTGGTGTAAGACAACACAATTCAAACTGATGAGTTTGATTTGAGATGCCATTTGGACACATAATAGTGATAAGTTTTTGCACTAGAGCATTTTACTTTCCAAGTACGATTTATTCTTTTTTTACGATAAGCAACTGAAATTTGGTTTTAAATGGATTTGTTATACAATTTCCATCCTGAAATTTAACTCCCCATTCCACAAATAAAGATACTTTTACTTAAATGCTTAATTGGAAGTACCCTCAAGATATGCTATAAAATATGTATAAAAAAATACATGTATTTTATTTTCATTGTATTCGAAATGAAAAGTAGAGTGTTTAACTCGGGTGAAAGGCATAATTTCAGCCTCGGACTATTGGCGCTCTGACTGCTTTGGAGCGCCAAACTACCTCGGCAGAAATGAGTGCCTTTTATCCCTTGGTTAACAATCTAGTATATCATCAAGCAGATACGTCTGCGAGCGATACTATAACTTTTTATATTAAAGCATAAATGTATGGTGCAAAGTTAGTTTAGACGGACTGTAAGCGTATCTGTTTTTGTGTGAAGAGTAATACTCGTAGTCTGTCCCGCCGAAGCATGGGCACCGCAGCAAGAGCACGCTGTCATTGTTCCCAGAGGCGCTGCCATCTGATTATCATTATTGTTTCAAAGCGGGAAACAGCTAACATTCACTCCACTTAATATAATTGAGCGAATGAGAAAGGTTATCAATTATATTGTAACGCTGCGAATATTCTTATTTTACCGACTTATCTTTGAATAGAATTGTTAATGTGCGTGGTGTGTTCAGTGTTTATTTTTCATGGTTTTTATGTGAACATGCTAACAATTTGGAGGGTATTCAAATGGATTTGCTTTTAGTTTTTACAATTGTCATAATGATTTTAGTGAAAGCGTATCTGTAAGTAAAGAAATCTTTATGTAAAAATAACTTCGTTTTGTCTGTTGTGTTGTCATTTTATTATATACATAGATGCGTAGTTGGAATGGAGATATTTTGCAAGAACTATTAATAAGAAATACATAAACCTCTTATATCCACACAGATATGTCTTGCATGTCAGGATTTCGTTGGATTAAAATTAAGTATCTGCTAAAATAACAGAAAATGGCGAATAACAGCGCCATATCCACTTCATGGAGATTCATTTGCAACACGTTAATTACGCGAATGTTGCATCAATTTCCATATTATTTCCTTATTAAATGCACTAGTTTATTAATAATAGTATTCGTATCGTGTGTCGGGCGCAGATAATGATGTGGAAACTGATTCTGATTGTGTTCAATGAAATAGATGCGTCCACGTAGTGCGCTGAAAGACAAGAAGCGTATGTTCGGAGCACGCTTTGTGTTTATACGATCATCTAGTCTCCAATAGTGAGGTGCTTTGCAAAATACTCGAGTAATAGCAAGAAACAACCGTTTTACAAGAACTAATCATAGTGTTGGCGCAAAAACGCGAGCTATTAATGCTGCGAGCGGGACTTCTTAATATGCATGAGGGAGTTAAGTGCAGCGGCTTTCACATTAGGTAACGAACGATGAGCGTATTAGGGTATTAACTAAGAAAATTGCACCCGCCTATTTGTTTGTTGTTGACGGGCGATATGCATAAGTGCATAACGCGCACACATAAGTATCTACGTGATTTAGACGTGGATAAACAATTTAATTACTCAATTTGTAATATTGAGAAATTAAGTACACCGTAAATAAATAATTAAATAAAGGACCTAACTAGTTTTAGAACGTTAAGTAAGGAGTGTTAATTAAATTTATTTAATTAAATTTGTCGTCAATATTACTTATTTGATCTACGTTGACGTTTCTATAAGCAGTTGGTAACTATTCCATAATATCAATGAAACATCAACAAATCCGGCCCATTCCTTGCCTGTTGATTATTGGATAATATGAATTTACTAAAAAAATAATGCAATAATATTCGCGTGCTTGACAAAATTTACATAATTGATATCGGTGACCTTCTTACAACTCGATATAAGGAGTGAGCCGAATGCTTGCCTATTTACAGTACCGGCCAATAATATATCCCCTTCCATGTTTTTATGGTAGATTTTTTTTTATATTTGTAAGTGATTTCCACCTCACTACTTAGGTAGTCTAGTAGTAGTCCTTTGTGCGAGCGATAACAAAAATTGGTCTCGTGCCGTAATTGATTTTTCGTAGAGGTTTTTTTTGGTTTTAATATATGATGTATGTATATGTATCGTCAACTGATTTTTTATTAGAGCTTTTTTAGTTATATTGCTAAGTCTAATATTGCAGTATTCATCACAGGTATATTTCTATAAAATGACTCGTAAAATATGCAAACTAATCCATATTGTTTATTCTATACACGTTCACAAACGTTCTAACACAAAGGTGATATTATTGGCCGGTACTGTAAGTACATCTCGCATGTGGCAAGAAATTACCAAGCCTACTCAAGTATTCGTGATATCGCTTAATTCTGTTTTGTTCGCGATAATTAATTAACCGTGTAAATAGCGCGTAAAACGAACCTCTTTACGTTTAATAACGTTCTATCCTTAATGGTCCATTTGTTCTTCCTGTTTTTTTAACCTAATAATGCTAGCCTGACTAATGGAGGGCCAGTATGAGGCAATAGTGCTAGGTTTATGTCGATATTCACTCAAGCCTAGTTAATGGTATCGTTTATTTCCTTACCTAAGCTCTTTTTACAGGTTTCATAAATAATTCTAGTGTTTCTAAGTTAACGATATTGTATCATGTTAATTATATTCGCCAGTGCTAAATTTTCTAGGATTCTGTACCTGAAAGGTGAACACTGTGTGTCAGAAAATAAGCCGTGTCCCGTGTCTCATGAACCGGAATAGGCAGACAGAAATGTTCACTATGTGTATTTCGGTTGCCTTTGAATAACAGAAAAAAACGTTATATTCGGAGTTTTTATCTGAACTGCACTAGGAACAGAGCCCTAGTGTAAATTTATTCGATACCGAAATGTGACGTCTGCGTTTGCGTTAAGTCTCATTTTGTATAGGATTTAGAAACAGCGCGCCAAGCGGGACGTTTTGGAATCTCAAAATCCCATACAAAATGAGACTTAACGCAAACGCGTACGTCACGTTTCGCTATCGAATAAATGTACACTAGGGGTATTTGCTTACCTAAGCTATTTTTACAGGTTGCATAAATAATTCTTGTGTTTCTAAGTTACCGATATTGTATCATGTTAATTATATTCGCCAGTGCTAGATTTTCCAGGATTCTGTACCTGAAAGGTGAACACTGTGTGTGTCAGAAAATAGCCGTGTCCCGTGTCTCATGAACCGGAATAAGCAGACAGAATGTTCACTGTGTGTATTTCGTTTGCCTTTGGATAGCAAAAAAAAACGTTATATTCGGGGTTTTTTTCTGAACTGCACTAGGAACAGACCTCGTTCAAGTATCGTAATCCATAGTTTTGTTTAAAATATAAGCGTTCCTAAATGAGACTATATAAATATTTGTATAGTCTCATTTACAGCACCGGTAATGTGTGAAGGTCCTTGTTCACTTGCAGCGAACGCCGGATTGTGAAAGTCCCATATATATATTATCCAAAGTAGGTATAGTTTAAATACAAGATGGCGAAAAAACACGTTAGACAATTAAATTATTTTTAAGAATATTTTTCTTACTTAATCACCTATTTTATAAATTGCCAATAAAAATGAGAACTAATATTATTTAACTAAAAAAAAATATCTTCAAAATATTCTTCTTTGATACTTAAACAAACTCAAACGTTACGCTGTAAAATTAAAAATATTGGTGTAACGTGGTTCAGCATAATGCAATTAAATACTGACTGCGATACTGGATTTAAAGAAGATCGCCTGAACCGCTCAGTTACCATCGCTACAAAAGTAAATAAATGTAACGTTAATTTATTAGTGTGCGTAATACGTTGGATGCACGCACAATTTCGCGGTGTTTTGTACTGCGCGACCGCAGAATGCTCGGCCCGACCGATCGGATTGCGGGAAATCGAACGAGATGCCGATTAGCTCCTGCAGTAGTACCTAGTGTGCCTACATTTTGTCCCGTTTGTCTGAGGTAGCGCCAACTCCTATGCCTTCTAAAGGTCGGTTGCACCTATTAACCATCTAATCATCGTTAAAGCGTTGGCTAATTTTTATTGTATGCGAAATTTTATAATTCACTGCTGTGCTATGTTTAAACCTTCATCTGTTTATTTAATTTCAGAATTGTACGGACTGCTTTAGAACTAAGCACTATAATTAGTGGGTCGAATGGCAGCCGCATTACCCCTGGTGCCCGATACGACGATATAGATATGAGAATTGGAACTCTATATACGGGGATATTTCACTTCATTTAAACCACTGAAACATTTAGGTGAAATTTGGTATGGAGGTCGTTTGAGGCCCGGGGAAGGATACTGGGTTGTTTTTATATATCATCATCATCCATACGTAGACGAAGTATATACGTAAAGTAGTAATACAACCCCCGTCATTATGCCTCTTGAGTGTATAAGTACATTATTTAAAGAAGACTTAAGTTTTTTTTCCTTGCGTTTCTAAGTGCAAAAATCCTGAAAGTTTACATCAAGAATGTAGCCAATTAATAAGAGTCGCACCTCTCCGTTCACACTTTGCCCGCTCAAGCGTGTGTGTAGCGACGTGTGTAGCGTCGTGTGCGTGCGTGAGGTAGCCACACGTCGGATCCCCTTACACGTCATCTATACATTAACCAATAGCTTAACTGGATCATATCGATTTACAGTGGACAATTGAAGTAGCTTCACTCGAAATCAGCTGTGAAATGATACAGTTTTCAGTCTCGCATGGACGTTGCGATTGAAACGCAGCTTGTATGAACAGTTCTGTTATATACTACTTAAGATCTTTTGTTTGCACACATAACTTTACAGCGAAAACGAACAAACTGTGAAGAGAATTGATACATAATAACAGTAAACTAAACAGAATATTAGGACTCGGAATGTACCGTGAATCCGTCAAACTAGAAAGTAAATGTGGTCACACATCATACATCTATCAAGAGCAAAGTGAGGCCACTAATTCGTTCTCAGATAGAAAATGTTACCGGCATTGAACCTATAAGTCTAAGTGTGCTCTACCGCTTGTACAATGAGCTCTAAAGAATTGTTTGACATGATGCCAACGGCCGCTTTCTATCACCGCACCGCTTGCCGTCGTCAGGGTGTTCATCAACACACCCTAGAGGCTAAAAAATAATTGCGCACTGCGCGGAATTTCCTCCCGTAGATGCTCCAACTGTGGAATGACTTCCCTGCCGAGTTTTCTCTATGGGCTACAGCATGGGGTTCTTCAAAAAAGGAGTATACAGGTTTTTAAAGGTGTGTCGGCAACGCGCAAATTCATAGGCTACCGTAACTGGTTACCATCAGGCGAGCCATATGCTTGTTCGCCACCGACGTGGTATAAAAAAATACTCTTCAGAGCATAGACTGTGTGATGCTTTTTATATGCTCAATGCTTATTTACTTAGAATTACGGAAAGAGCAAATGTTGTTAAATCAGGAAATAAGGAATGCCAAATTATAACCCACAAAAACCGTATCTGAACTTACATATGTCAAGACAAGCTCAGAATCGAAGTCCAACCATGCGCAAGCGCTGGCACGGCACGCCGAGGCACTGTTTAGTAGAGATCACTGTCTGTTTACCGACGTCGAGACCACAGCTGCGGCTTCACGTGCACGTCCATGGCGACCATTCCATACTCGAAGGAATATTATTACGCAAAAATGTACCGTGAAATCGTCCAACTACGAAGTGAATCTCGCCACAAGCATCTATCAAGAGCAAAATAAGGCAACGAATACGTCCCGAGAAAATTTACTCTACAATGCATAAATAGGCTGTGAGATGCTTTTCATATGAATTATGGAAGGAGCAAGTGTTGTTAAATTGGGAAAAAGTAATGAAAAAATTATAATCCACAACCACGTTTCTAAACTTACAAATATTAAGACAAGCTCAGAATCGAACTCCGACCACGCTCAAGCACCGAGCACTGGGCGCGGCGCGCCGAGTCACTGTTTAGTCGAGCTTACCGTCCGTTTACCGGCGTCGAGACCGCAACCGCGGCTTCACGTGCACGTCCACGGCGACCATTCCAAAGGCGAAAGAATATTAAGACGCGTAAATGAGTAGATACTAATGCTAATTTTAAAAAAAGGGTGGCCCAAGAATAAGTTAGCTGCCCAAGAAAGGGTGGCCTAAAAATTGGTTATTTGCTAGTTATTTTAATGTTGTCAGAAAGAGATTGCTCTGTATAGATAAGACCACGTTTGATTTTCCTCTACTTTTGCGATTTGACTCTTGTGTTGTTTTTCTTTATTTAAGGAGCGCTATTAAAAGTGTAGTGCAAGTCGTTGCAGTTGCAACTTCGACTACTAAAACGCTGAAAAGAATGTACTGTGTCATATGTAATGGATTGTCAAACTTTATCGCTTGTCAAGTAACTAACCGCATAAAACTTCAATATTTTTTACTTTACGCGTCTTGATATTTCTTTTTCTATGGCCGATACACAGCAACACAGGATTAAACAACCAAGCGAATGTACAATTACAATAAACAAACGACAACGTTTATTCCGAGTCTGACTTCAAAAAAAAGTATGTTTTTTTTTTAAATATTAATGAATGATGCTAGCGTTGATTGACTCTTTTTTAGTGGGAAAATGAACTGTTTTTCAGAAACGAACAGTTCGCATTCAATTCTTTGACCGCCAAAGACGGTACCTGACGCGGACGGTTATAGTGTAATATTAATCTTCACTAATTACAATAAGGTTTATTTTGGCATTTTATACAGTGATAATTAAAAATCTGCTGTATTTTACGATGTGAATATATAGGTCATACTGAGCAACTTTTACCATGGGACCAACCCCGAATAAGCGAAAAAAAAACTTTAAATCTTGACCATTAAAGGGTTAGTCACGTATAGTTTTTTTTTCTTAAGTTTTATGGCGCCAAACACAGGCGCACTTGGTAAAGGAACCATTTTCTGTACAATTATCGGTCGCACATGTGTAAAAAAGTGTCATTCGGTAATAAAATGAACTAAGGTATACATTTCAGACAAAAAATTCCACAAGTACTTCAAAATTTATTAATGAAAAAGAAATTGAGACATAAGATTTTTTTTAACTCAGTTTTTTAAACAACTAGGTCGTTGACCAGCACTTTTAGATTCTTTATAAATAGTACAGAATGTTAAAGAATAATTGACTTTACAATCATAGGGCATGCTTATTATTAGTATTTCACAAATTATATGACTAATTAGGACCTTCTTTAATGAGCTCAATTTCGAATAATAATTCTGGCGCACTTTTATATATACCCTTGATTTATCAAATGGCATTAAGAAAATAGAATAAAATACCTACAAAATTCACATTTATACGTAATGTAGTACGGTACAATCTAATGGAGTACGCGTAAAAAAATTGAAATCAGAATTTAATAAAAATACATTTACATCAGCTGCTCAACTGACCAGCAGCGGTAGGTATCATGGCGACATTTTTATCACCTGTCATGTCATGTATCACTTTCGCACTTACATACTTGTTAGAACGGGACAGGCACGGTGACAAATGATAAAGAGCCGATCATCTTAGCCCTACTGGACAAGCTCGCACTGCTAGATGCTATGTAGAAAGTCTCGTGTCCCGGTCTTATCTTATTAATATTTCCATTTTCGATGATCCTCTCTGTCGGCTGTTCCCTTTTCTCAGGCGTGTTGAACTGTCGACGTACCATCGCTCACACTGTTAACTGTCCATCGGTGGACCTTGTTACAAAAGGCATAAGGCCCGCCGATGGACAGTTACGAGTGTTTCTGTTAAAAACACTAGTTATTTCAGGCTACGCCTTCCTTGGTGTTTAAATTCAGCACAAGAAACAATTTACTCGAAATTTTCATAAAATCTGCATTACACTCCATAACTTCTAGAATTGTACATTATAGGATTGCGTTTTCTCATATTATCCGGCTTCCGGGCTTTACTGGCCTACATATGAACGTAAAATTTCTAAGTAAAAACACTTTCTCTATGTACTAACGAAGCGCTCTAGGTGGGTCAGAATTCTTTTCGTTGGCTTGTTTTTTGTCCCCAAAAATGTGTCGGAGTGGAGCTTTTTGTATGAGATGAAAATTTGTTTATAATTTTTCTCTTGTAAAATATAATCTACAGCTAGGGACCCATACAATAGCGCTCGACTTTTTTATTTATTTGATAGATGACATAGATACAAGCGTGACAAGAGTGGTCAGAAACAAGACAACGAAAAGAATTTTGACCCAGGTGTATCTTGCTAGGAAAAAGAGTTGACACTATCGTACCGTAGCGATTACTTTACACATAATTATTGACACTATTATGTATACTTACAATGTTAAAGTGATGAGAACA
Source organism: Cydia pomonella (assembly GCF_033807575.1). Lineage (NCBI taxonomy): Eukaryota > Metazoa > Arthropoda > Insecta > Lepidoptera > Tortricidae > Cydia > Cydia pomonella. The sequence continues at coordinate 40,648,271 of NC_084703.1, forward strand.
TGATATCCTGTACTTACCCGTACAACGTTATGGAGCTTTCGTCCGACCCACTGGTTTGGTTCACTCAACCACTGACTTATCGCAAGGTGTCGATATCAGGGAGCAAAGCTGCAGAATATACAACATACATGGCGCCATTCATTTATTATTAAGAGGGGAGGGCGGGGAAGGGGTAGGGGGGGGGGGTTCGTAGATCTTATATCACAAAGATGCGTACATTTTCAAGTTTCTCTGAAATTATTACGTTTAAAATAATACTTCCACACTATGCTATCAAACACGGTGCAGATTAGCTTAGACGGGCTATTGGAAGAGGCGGTCCATTCTTATTTTTTCTTACATAGGGGTGCGAGGGGGTCAAAAACTGGTAAAAATCGTCTTATGTAATAAATGAATGGCGTCCAAGGAAGTACAAGCAATATAATGCATTGACACAGTAGTATCTGACTTCAGCAAGACTCCGCCATAGGAACTGAAAGATTATTTGAGTAGGTCACTAGGTAGGTACTCCAAAATTAAAAGCGATTAAATATTTCGGAAATTATGTAACACCGCAAGTTATGTGATAATGTGAACACAGTACATACTCGTACATAAGTAATAGCCATGTAATGAGCCGTTAAAGCTGAATTTACCTCCCGCACGTATGTTCACTTTCTGGTAAACAATTTCTTTAACCTTATTATAATAATAAAAATATACAAAAATATCTTATTATATTAATTGTATTCGTATTTATCTCATCGTAGGCGTCGGTAATTGACGTAAATGCAAGTGGACAAGAAGTTGCTCTGTGGTCGCAGCCCGTTCGAGCAACCTCCATCGGTAGTCTTGTATTTTGATTTGGTAAAAAACTCTGGTCATTCAATACGACCAACTGAATAAAGTAGCTTATTATCATATCACAAAAACACAGTCGATCGATCACGTTAACACTCGGAATGTTCTGGTCTTAAAACTGCTTTTAGTAATCGATGATTAAGTTTTATCAAGGTTTGCTTCGAGAGCATTCATTTCGTGAGATGAATTGTGATTGAATTATTTTATAGGTATGTATTTTTTGGTTAGATTAGATTAATGTCATCATTGGCTTAATTATTTTTTATTGCTCGACAAAAAAAGAGCTCTATAATATCAAGGGAGTAAAGTGTGTTTGAGAGAGATTTTGAGTCGCTCGCGTGTCTGGTCATGTAGAGGGTGGATTTCTAATTGGGCCAGAGTGCAGTTACTATTAGTCCATTATAAAACCTATGCTGCCTTAAAGAATCCTTTCATATTGAACTAATTTTTCAAATTGGTTACGAAACACTTAACAAAAAAACGGCTATGTAAGCAATTGAACATACTCCATTAAAATAATCTATCAATGCTAAAACAAAAAAAAGAACGAGATTATACCACTAGTGCACGGATAAACGGGTCGGATCAACGTGATCGGTACAAATATCCACGGGGCGTAACGCGCGTTTCCCGCCTGGGTGCGTCCGAGTTTAAACGAACGAAAAATGTGACGTTCGGTAACCGACACCCATTGGTCTGTCCAGCTATATTTATTGTATTGATGTCATTAGTAACCTTAGCAATGCGATTACTCTAATATTTTATCTCTCATATATCGATCAATGCTTCGGAGTTGAATATCGTTGCAACAGGCAGTGATATTCTTTGTTTGTGTGTACTTTAAGAAATGTAACCGCTGAATATTGTGATTGCCTATGATAAATCATGTTTGTATATTACCTAGATAATTAGCCTGCCATAGATTTAGGTTAAATCGTCAATAAGCTTTAAATATGTAAGTAACCCGTATCTGCCTGAAATCCTGTATCTGCCAGCTACTTACTTGCTTGTAGATTATTATTCCCTTAATAAATCCTGGTATTCCGTTTAATACTTGCACTTTCAATGGATATGTTTTCTCACACCGCAATTCCTATTCTCGATTAAGGATGGTTGGCATAGTTATGTACGGGTAATCCAATCCGCTGAGAGCGGCGTCGCCCGCGCACCGGAGCGAGCGACACCCGTCTTCCTACTTCTCACTTTACTTCACGTAAGTGGAGATTGACAAAATCGTGATCATTGGCCAGAGAGAACATGCCTTTAGTATATGGCATGTTTTAGATCTAATCAGAACTCTCATCAGTTTCCCGGAACATTTACATAATATGATAATTAACTAATATCAGTAGCGTGGTCTCTGGAGGTCTCGCAGGTCTCGTCCTCCGACACCATTGTACCACGATAGTCTAAATTCCACGTAAGGTATTTTTGGCTATTTAGCGGCTCTATGATCGCACTTGAACATATTTATGATTTTCTTACAGGTACTTAATTCAAAATACCTTATACTTATAAGAATTCTGAAATTGTCCCCATTTCCTGCGAAACAAGCTGGATCATAATCAAGAGTGTTTAAATATAACAGAGCCTATATGTGACCATTAAAATTAAAATAAATAATTCAAACGCCATAAAATTTTTCGCCCCATACTTCCGTGCCACGCCACACCCACGATACGTGAGGAATATAGCTTTCAACTCAATAATGTATTACGCAGAATGTCATCAATGTTTACCGAGCTACAGTCAATAAAATGAACGCGTTCATTTACAAGATTTGTAAACATAAAAGGGTGAATTTACATTTTGATATCCGCGAGTGTTTCAGGGACTAAAGTGGCGTTCGCTCCCTAAAATTTTAAAACATCTATTTGCATATGCTTTGAGTACATAAACGACACTTTCTGAAGCACTTTTAGAGGGAGGTGGGGGACTGGCTATTAACATTTGTACCTGACGCTGAATATTGTACACAGGGTTAATTAATTTCCAATTGGAATCCATTTGAAGCTAACGGTCAGAGCATTTTTGTTGCAGTTGATGGTATTCATTCGGTATTTAGGTATTCGTGAGCAGCTACTTAGGTACTAAAATATTTTTAATACCCGAAACATAAGAATAATATATAGGGATATTATACATTTTAAATATAGTTACATTTCGCTTTCTTTAAAATTTATATATTGGTACAATAGCTCAATGTCAGTTGGTCAGTCATGAAATGGATAACTCCGTTAACGGTAACTTAAAAATATATCTAGAAACGTATAACATATACGAAATGTATAACCAATATATTGCAAATTATCAGTGCGTCCCATATCATAATCTGTTTATATTGTTTACCTAAGTTTCTCAATTCGCCCCTTAGTTTACTGTCCCCAACCCCATTACATGTAAGACGAATTAAAAAATGTGTTCCCGACACTTCGCTAAAATTCTAAAATGCCTATTTGCATACGTTTGTGTTAATAAACGGCACTTTCTGGAGTACTTTCGAGTGGGGATCCGCGGGGCGAGATGGAGACGAGACAGGGCAGGGGGGAGTAATCAGCGTAATGCCAATCATGCAAATGCCGAGATCCGACTGAAAGCCTCAACCGGCTTGTTTCAGGAGTTAAAATGGAGATCCACTTAGCGCGCTACGCAGCGCACATACGCAAGTGATGGCGCCGCAAAGAGTAAACGCGGCCAGTGGCTGATTTTATGTCTGGACCTGATTTGTTTGACTTATGGTCTATCTAATTATTTGTATCGTGAAAGCAGACATTACTAGGTCTTATAGAGGCTTTTAGGTTTCCGTAGTCAACTAGGAACCCTTATAGTTTTGCCATGTCCGTCTGTCTGTTCGTTTGATGGAATACTCCCTTTTGTTTGCTTGTCATGTACTTGTATTTAGGCTAATTTACTAAATAGTAGTAAATTAGTGATTAGGGAACAAGGATATTTTATTATTATATTAATCTATAAAAACTCGCATCACTATTAATACCCGTGTAAGACTAATTATTCCCGTAGAAATATTGAAATGAGCACCTGTAAAAGTAATTCGAATACCATTTTAATATTCGGTGAATACGAATACCTGGTAAAAACACTGATACTCGGCGAAACACGCACTCTAACGCCTGCGTCTTTACAATAGAGGCGTGTTTAGATATTTGTGAGCACCTTGGCCGCTCCGATATATCTGATGGCGACTGTACCATTTACCAAACAATTATCAAATGGTTTCTGAAATCTTGTGTGCGACTCTTCCACGGGGTCTAATTTTAATAATGCCTGGTTTCCCTTTTTTCCGCATTCATTAAAAAAAACTAGTGTCTGCGAAAATTCTTGTAGCGAAGTGTCGCGTCTACGCCCCGCGCTCCTTGCTTGAGGACTGAACGAATACAACACGCCCGCTTCTAACGAATTTAAATGCCGGCATAAACTGAGCTGTATGCTCGCTAATTGGGGATTTGTAACACGAACTCTTGCCGGATTTCAAGAAACTTGACTGTACCAATAAAAACATGCTGCTCCGATCCCTTTGATACCCACTCCGAATCATGAAAAAGAAATGCTTATTATGTAAAATATGTACTCATAATTTGATAATGCTGCTTTACTTTTTGGCAATAAAAATGTTTTCGTGAAAATACCTTTTACAGAAGTTACGTGTCGCTAGAGAGAACACTGATCAAAATCCTTTTTTAAAACGATATACTTTAGTTGGTCATTCGATACTCATATATTGTATGTACCTATATGTTATATACTCATACGAGTATATCTTATTGTCGAATGGTACGGTCTAGTTCCCAAATATTTTTATAAGTGTACCTACACGACTGTAACAGGAGATTGTAGAGTAGAACAAAAGCATGGATTAACCCATTTTATTATTACTCTCCCGGAACTGAACTACGAGCTCACCAAAACACTACTGTACCCCTAGTGTAAATTTGATCGACATCATAACGTGACGAACGCGTTTGCGTTAAGTCTCATTTTGTATAGGATTTTGAGTTTCCTTAACGTCCCGCTTGGCGCGCTCTTCTAAATCCAATACTAAATGAGACTAAACGCAAACGCGTACGTCACGTTTCAAAATCGAATTTATTTACACTAGGGGTACTGAAAACACCCAGACAACAACTACGCAAGATAGTAGGATTAATTACAGGACATAACACACTAAACAAACACTTGCATTACATAGGTAAGACAGACAGCCCCATGTGCAGAGGGTGCATGGAGGAGAAGGAAACAGCAAAACATATTTTTCTAGAATGCAAACAGGTAGAAGTATACAGGAACAAATACCTAGAAACGCCGAACACACTGAAAGAGGTATTTAACAACCTGAAAACACTGTTAGGTTTTGTAGAGGAGCTGGGGTGGCTAGAGTAGCGCTACCTCGTTTTTCACGCAAAATAGGCACAATGGATGTCGAGTTGCGGAAAAGGCCCTGAGAAACTAACTAACTAACTAATCCATTTTATCTGTTAGTGCCGACAGACGAAGGCCCTTACACACTTGTCTATCTAATACGGTTCGTGAAATATAACCCACTGATAGACAGACAGACGGACGGCTAGACAGCAGAGAAACTAGGGTTCTGTTTGAAACCCTTCGGGTATGGAACCCTAAAATGCATCTCAAAATTTTAACATTCATTTCATCACACAGGCGCTCCATAATATCAATTCAGTTCATTTGCACTTTAATTGGGGCGATTCATTATATTCAGAAATACTCCATTAAAAGGGTGCTAATAGCAATATTCCCGTTTTGGCAGCTACTTTATTATTTCGTATTCAGGACCTGAAGCTGTGAGAGTGGGGTTAATGCTCCCATTCTTATATCAACTTTGTCTTACACTTGTTTAGAAGCCGCGGGTTGCCAGAAGATAATCATGGGCGTACAATTAAATCCTCTACCATATTAGTACGATAGAGAGACCCCCAGACCTATAGGCCCCCAGACTCGCGAGAGCTCGCGAGTATTTATATACCTACACAGTGAGATTTAATTGTACGCATTCCTTCAAAACTAAGAGTTAAATTGCAACACAGACATTCCTATGAAATGGGGGTCAATAATAAATGTAGTAGTATTGTATTTATAAAAATTTAAAAAATTGTTTCTTCTGTTTCGGAGCCATTCTGGAAGTGTTTAATGCCACGCCAATGAAGACCTTTCGTTTGTAACATAATGAAGATCGCGCCACAAAATTCTCATCCAGAATAATGGGAAAACAACAATTTTAGAAAAGCAAGATACAAATTTACAAAAAACAGGTCGTTTGTACATATTTTCTACAAGTTTGAAGATAAAATAAAAACCTTATATCTTAAAAAACGTTAATTTATGATCCTTCTTCTCCATCAAAATATTTGTTGCAAGTAAACTATTTTATGTACTACTATCTTCACTTTAGCAAGGAATGCGTCCCCTTACATTAGATTCCACGTAATGAAAAGGATAGATTACTCGTAGACTACATGACGTTATCGATAACGTAATTAATACGTTGGCATGGGCCCTATAATACGATGATTTAAATATTTAAAACTCAAACGAATAGTCGCGGACGTGAAAAGCAGTAGCTACGAGGAATTGGAATTAACATATCAAACGGAGGCAACGGCGTGGGGTTCGCTTATCTCCACATGCACGGTGATTGGTTACTAAAGGGGAAATAAATCGAAGCTGGTTTTAGCAGGCGTCAAGAGAGCTCCTTCGTTCCGTGTACTAACTAGTGAAGCGCGTACAATCTCGTGCAACGGGATTTTAGACCGAAAAACTGAGCAAAATGTATCTGCTGTTTTACTTATATATAGTCAGTTTTTGTCAATAATGCGATACGAGTACTGCTATGAAGGTTTAATTAGAAATCATTGACAGCCAACAATGCGGTATCTTCTGCATGAAAATATTACACGCCAAAATGTCGATACCTAAGCCTGAAAAAGAACATAACTAAGTTACCTTTATAAATTTAGTAGCGACCCGCCCCGGCTTCAAAACTATATTACACACCTAAACCTTCCTTAATCCCTCAGGTGAAAACCGCATTAAAATGAGTTCAGTAGTTTTTGAGTTTATCGTGTACATACATAGAGAGGTGCGGCGGGGAACTTTGTTTTATAAGGTGTTAATGCTTATAGAACCATCAATACACACTAGTGTATTTTTGATATGACCACATATTTTAAGGGTTATCAAGTATAGGCCCAAATGAATATCATTTGTTAAAAAAAAACACTTTATTTTTATTCGAAAATCGAATTTACTAACGCGACGATTGCCGCACGATTTTTTTTTTCTAAAATTACTTATCTATCAGTTAGTGAAAAATAAATATATTTTATTATCGTTTCTTAGAACGGAACTTTTATGGCTCGTTACAATTTGCGGTTGTATTAAAAATACACACTATATACTCCATATGGTATACGAGTAATCAGCAGTTCTGCACTAGCTTTGATGTATTGACAAGCATCTTTACATATACTTTATGTAACAAAAATAGTGGGTATCCGTTTAAGGGCATATATGTATAGTATTGTGTTCTGATTTGGGAAGAGTAAAAGAAAAAAAAACAACATAAAACAATCTAGTCGTAACCAACCTCTGGAGAGAATTAGTCTGTTTCAGGTCAAATAGCGCATTTCGGAATGACTATATACGGCTTTTGCATTACAGAAGGATTGGGGAAGTACAGGATCGGGAACGTTATCGTCCAGAAGTTCTATTGGATAAATATAAAGATAGTTTATTATTCAAGCAGGCATATAACAGTGCGCTTATGAATGTCAAATAAAGCTACACCGGCTCTAACCCTACACCTCTGACCCTCTGACCGGCAAGAAACTCGGCGGGACACATCTTTTCAAAACATTTCATCTTATAATTAACATGCATTAAATAAGAAAAAATACAATTTAGATTACTATAGAAATCATCTAAATCCTTTTCTTTATAGAAATTGGAGTAAAAAAAAACTTGTAAAATTAGCACTGATGCATTCGACTGCGAGTGTAGATCAGGTAGCACGGTCGCATTTTTATGGCCTGTCACCATGCCTGTCACGTTCTAACAAGTATGTAAGTGCGAAAGGGACATGCATAATGGCAGGCGATAAAAATGCAAACATGCTGCCACCGCTGGACGCCAAAAGTGGTACCATTTAATTTCGTTTCAGCATCCCTTAATTCGACAACGTCCAAAATACTGGATATAACTTTTGTCAGTCTCATTATATGTGCCATTTTCAATAAAAAGGGTATCTGTTGTCGGTTGTCCTTACCGAAAACCGACATTGTGGTACCTTTTTGTTGACAACGTAACATATTATTCTGACCAGAATCATTACCACTGTTGCGCGCCGAGAAGGCTTGAATTCACGACATTCCGTATTTTATGTCGAATTAAAGGTTAAGCATAGGGTTGAATAATAGATTTGTGTTTGTACTTTACTTACATTTTGGTGGTACCTTACTTACCAACGCACAATGTTTATCTAACTACTCGTCAAAATAAACTTGTGGGTTTATCATTTGTGGGTTCGAAATCTTAATCTTTAGGTACTTAGCTACTCTTAATACTAATTATGTCACACTCCGAACTGAGACGAACCTTAAAATATCTTACCCATCTAAATAAATATACCCGTACATATCAATTTATATATCTAAAAAAACATAGACGTCCCTTTTTCATCAGCCGAAAAAGCTAAGCAAAGCTCAAACGAAACCTTCAAGCTTCCTTATAAATATGTGAACGTCAGCCGAGATTGTTCATCGTGGGTGTGTCCCTACCTAACTCGCGGCACCGTTAAACGGTCGCTAAACGTTTGGGCGGCCCGCCCTACGCACTTCAACCAGGATCGGTAAATCTTGTCGGCTCCTTCGAACCGTTCTCAACCTTAATGCAGCCTAGAGTAGGTGCAATTCAGCTTGTCGTTTTGTGTCAAGTGGAACCGTGTCACAGCAAACGGTTAATGCATCTACGTATAGTTTAAACGGTTTGTTCTACCTATTAATAATGAGGGCGTTTCTGTTTTCTTGTTCGGTTAATACCTACCTCGATTGTTCCAATTCTTTTTAAACTTTTAAATACAAGTGAACTAAGAATTACGAACGGTGACGCTATACTACGGAATGAGAGATGAATATCATTATCTCATTCTAACAAATAGCTTTGTCCCTACTTACGTAAGTAAAACTTGCAAGTGTATCTTAGGCCATATAAAATAAACTGGCTTATAACCGCGAAAATCGAAGTTCGTCAATTGCGGGCTTTTTTCTCTGTCACTCTAATTACGTCTTAGTGAGAGTAAAAGAGAATTTGTGAATTTAGGTATTCGTGGTAGGCCACCTGGTATGGGGGTCATCATTCGACGCGAGAGATAGGGCACTTCCTGCTCGACTACAACCGATGTTCACTATGAATAACCATATATATGTAAATTCCTTCATTAAAAGTTTAATAGGTTTCAAAATTCCCAATTTGTTCAGCTAAGCACTACAAGCTGTACAAACCTAGGTTTGCAATTACCAAATGTGTTATTTATTATATCATAGATGTATGTAAGTAATATGATCCAGGGAGTCACGCGTTGCATTGCTCCCCCTAGCTATTTTATTAAGCCAGGAGTCCTGTACATTTTCTTAAATGTACCTAATATAGATTTAAAACAGCATTGGGAGCTCTTGAGTGTCTTTAGAGAACTCCAAAAGTGTCAAACACACCCTAATAGGGTTAGAAATAGTGTTATATGTATCTCTTAAATAGAGATAACTATCCCTTGGTGCTCTGACTGGAATTCACAACAAGCTCTGTGCACAACTATACATTTTGTAGAAGTTTAGAATATGTCAGCTACTGTAGGTACCCCTAGTGTAAATTTATTCGATAGCGTGACGTGACGTACGCGTTTGCGTTACGTCTCATTTTGTATGGGATTTTGAGATTCCAAAACGTCCCGCTTGGCGCGCTGTTTCTAAATCCCATACAAAATGAGGCTTAACGCAAACGCGTACGTCACGTTAGTTACAATATCGGATAAATTTACACTAGAAGTTCTGAATTTGCTTTAAATTCAACGGAGCCATATTCCCTCACCCATTTCTAAGCAACATAGACATAGCCAAAGGTTTCGCACAACTCGGGTGTCGATTTTTTGCACACCTAGTTAATAAGCGCCTACTGGGTCGTGAAATATTACAAATTGCTCCCCCCACCGCCTCCCCACTTTTTACATCGGCAATTTCATGCCTCTCTGCCAGGGAAAGTCGATCACAAACGTGTTAAACGAACGTATCTGTTTAGGCGAGTGCCTAATGCGGGGAAAATTACTTTTAGAGTTCCGCTTAGGGTTGGACATTGAAGTTCCTCCTCCTCACGGGTAAATGTCTTGGACACATGTTTAGGGTCTAATTTCGGTTTACGGTTCATAATTTGATTGATAAGTTGCGGCTTCATTTGTCTGAACCTATTGTGTTTTCACTCCTTGGAATAGTTGATACTATTTCTTTGTTGCGGATGCTGTAGTTAATTATGTTATATATAAAAAAAACGGCCAAGTGCGAGTCGGACTCGCCCACCGAGGTTTCCTTACTTTTTTGTATTTGTTGTTGTAGCGGCAACAGATATACGTCTTCTGTGAAAATTTCAACTGTCTACGAGTTCATGAGATACAGCCTGGTGACAGACAGACAAACGGACGGACAGTGGAGTCTTAGTAATAGGGTCCCGTTTTACTCTTTGGGAACGGAACCCTAAAAAATAATCTTGACATTTTGACCTAGCATTTTGGCGTCTCGGAATATATGCGTTGTAAGTACGTGGAGAACCGAATGTTGCATTTTATTACCGTTTGTACCTGTATGTATTTATTTGGTGGGACAAGGGGCAGAGAAAGGATACCTAAATTGGAAGCGTCTCTAACCTTTACTCTGTTTTCGGAGTTCTGTATTAGGCGCGAATGCCCAAGCGATGCTGTAGAACCCTGCTGTCTCTTCTTTCACCGACACGACGTTGAATGGGGCGAAATGGGAACGGCGGGTAATTGGAAACAGTGAGAAATATAATACTTCTAATTGCACAAAACAATCTTGAGTATGTTTAACACAAACATATGTAAAGAGGCCTTCATGTGCCTAAGAAGCCTAAGTAACTGTAAGATTCGAAAGGTATGCAGGATTAATGTAACAAAATATTTCGTACCTCTGTTATAATTTTTATCAACGCATGGAAGTTGAAAATTCGAAATTTTGTTATTATCTTGGTATCTGCTTTCAAACCTCAGCTGGTTTCAAGTTCACCAAAAATTCAATCATGAATGATGCTAATTTTGATTGATATCACTTGAGGTAATTAGGAACTAAGGAAATGAGAACGTTCCCAAATTACCCCTTGCATTCTTAATGTTTGCTACTATATACTGATTAGATTTACATTATTTATTAACTTTGCAAATTGCTATGTAAGCCGTAAGCAAAAAAAGATACTTGAAAAGTGAAACTAGATTGAATATCTACAGTATTTTCATTTCCCCTGCGAACTGTTTCCATTTATTCCATACGGTTTTGGCTTTGGGTAAATAGAAACGGCAATGTTTTTGATTTCGTCCAAATTAAGTATGATAACGTTTATTTAAAAATATTTTATTAAAATTAGAGAGAGAGAAAATTAGATAAAAATAAATTTTTACCCTGTTAGTTTGGTTATCTATCCAAACTAACGGTTAGGGTAAAAATAGATTCGGTTGTAATAATTTTGTATCTTTTTAGAGCATTTGAAGTTAAGTGTTCCCGCTTTCCCCTAGATCTCGACAGTATGGTTCTCTTCAGCTTCTTCTTTATGTGCCATCTCCATCCCGGAGATCGGGAGGTCTCTTCAGCATTTAGCCATAATTTGTACGGCATCTCTATAGTCTCTATAGAAATATACCGTTGCTTTAAATACATCTTCCAACCAATTTTACTTGTTTGTTGTTACTTGAACTCTTTTTTAGTCGTGGGTCGTGGGTACCATTACTTTAATTTGGGAGATATATTAATGTAATAAATAGAAGCAACGCAGTGATGCGTGTATTCAAAGATGAACGCCCCTACGGGACTCGAATAGAAATCAATAACTAAGTAAAATTTACTATTGCCACCGATTACATGTAAGTTTGTACCGCGAAGCCGTCAGCGGTCACGACTCTGCTAGATGCGATTGAATTGAGGAATTCAGCTTATTTAGCCAACGGCTTTTATTCCTGCGGTTATGCGAATAATTTTAAGATACTTCTTGAATTGATTGTAGTGTAGGGAATATTTTTTCTTTTGATAATATAACTGATGCCGTGTCTTAAACTTAAAACTCCGGCCAGTCAAAAACTCAAAAGCATCACTTTGCGTGAAAAATCTTTACGTAGTGTCTTATGTTGTGAACTACATTGTATCGTTGAAGCTTTGTTGTCTAAATACATTTTGTTTGGGACGCAGTGGTCAGTTATAAATTTAAAGTATGTCTGCGACATACTTATATTGATATGTTAATAAATTATTTATGCTTCAAAAATTAAAATGCTCAACGTTAGCACAATATCCGTACTTGCCGAAGCAGAGTCGCGAAACGTTCCATCAAGGCTCGAATTAAGTGTGGGCTCGAGTTTTATTTGCAGGGTTGTTCTTCCTGCGTCATACCAAGCGTGTTTCTATCAGATACTAGTTTAAGCGTGACTCGATCTGCGCATAGTTGTTACGGTTTCAAGGGCACAATTATACTGGGCCGCTTGAACTGAGCGAGCAACAATGATCGGAATTCAACAGCGAGGGGACGTGTGGCATTAATCATTAGCGGCGCCTAATGACACCGCCGAAATGCGGAGCTCGGGCCGCTGTCTATGCCAATGTCGATATCGATTTGTCGATAAATAACGGCATTATGGTCTTCAAAATACACCAACGCTTGTGTCTTTAATACTTCATCTACCTATACTAGTTAGTGTAAGTTTCATAGATGATTTTATCCTCATAGCACAATAGTCAACAGATGACTAAGCTATGATATTCTGTTCGTAAATCAGAAAGTGACGATCACGTTTCTGCCAGTTGTGACTAAGTATAGATAAAATACCCGCCACTCGCATTTAGTTGCTGTTCAGATAGCTTTCAACACACACGCAACCATCATATCGAGGGTTGACGTTGTTTATCGACAAAGCAACCGCGGGCCGCCGCCCCTCTCTGCTCCCGATATTAGATGTCGCTATTAACTCCGCAAAACGTAATTAATCGAATAAGTTTATGATTGATATAACCAGTTTGTGGTGTGCTTAATTCACTTTCCCAGTTCTAAGGTCCCGTCGCCTTTATAAAGTTATCCTTTAAGGGAATTGATTGGCCCTACAGCTCTGCTACCCAAGTGATTTTATAATGATTGGATTCAATTAAGAATTAGCACAGTGTTCCGGGAAGCGTAAACTAACAAGTGAAATTAACCCTGGCGAGGTTTACTTCTAACAGCGTTATTATTGGTTCTCGGAAGCGCGCTTGGCGAGCTTATTCCTCGCTTCATGTACGTTTAAAGTAAATTACAACGAAGGCATTTGTTACAATTTAGACGGAGAATACATCAGTGTTAACACTGAAAGATAAACATTATAATCATTATATTTTGATGAAAAATCAGACCTTCATTTACTTTACACTGATTTAAACTTTTACGATGTCTAAATATTGATTATGAAACGGACTACGCGATTTGGTGAATTGTAAAAAATTGTAGGTACATAGTTAAAGAGCTGAATTGACTCCCTTGTGTTACGACAATTAAGCAGTTTTAATTTAAGTAACACGCATGAAAGTGTGTTGGCGTATGTTATAAACTCATGTGTATGAATTAAGTAGGTACAATTGAAACGATACAACACAACTTACATGGTAAAATTTCGTAACACAACGGTATCAATTAACTTAAGGCTAATTGCAGGAAGGTACGCCTAACTACATGCATTTTTTTGCAATTTACACTGTACTTAAGTTTTGAAATTTACCTCCGACGTCTCGAGATTTTGGAGACTGGCTAAAGTTGACATCATCATCATCTATCTGCGTGAGTTGTTCGAACTTAATACCCGCACTTGGTCTAGCTTATCAACTTGAACGTTATGAACACCAGAGATGTCATTCGCTCGACACACTCTAACCATGTTCGATTTTTCAATCGTCGATATTCGTTTCCGTTTTACTAATACTAATAACTGGATTCCATGGGGATGATATCCTAAAACCCTCGTCCCGATTGAAATTGCAATGTTTTTTTATTTCAATGGCTTCCCGCACTTTTCTACTGTAGGAACGGCGATCTGCGGAAAGGATTTTAGGATTATGCAGCTCAAATCAATGGTTTGGTTCTGACTCCAATAAATGCTCAGCCACGCAAGATTTGTTCACCTGACATTTATAAACGCCAGGTGACTGGAACGGAATAACGCCTTTTAGTGACCCTAGGCTCCCTGCGACTTTGAATAAAGGTACACCGTCTCTATATAGGGTACTTCCCAAGTACTGCAAGTACTGTGCCAATTGTATCCGTTGCTCCTTTTACATACGGCATAAATGCTGGTTATCTGGAGACATGAGGACGTTTTCCTCTTGCTTTCCGTCTGGGTTGCCACTGTTTTACCGTACACCCGTTTCTCATTATTTACTTAATTTACACCATTTTTAGTTCTTTCTTTTTCAGTAGCTGCTCGGGAATTGTACCTATATTTTAAACGAAACAATATAAAAAGCGCTCTTAAAAATGCGTTGAGGGGTATCACATTACATACATTTTAAAATATGAAGGAGGTCGATGTGAAAATGATTTTTTTAAACCTCTTTAATAATCGATGTCGTAGCAATTTGTTCTATCCTTTACATATTTTAAAAGCCGCTTGGTCTAGAAATCGAACTGACATTGTACGCTGGAATTTACCGGCGTCTACATATCGAATGCATGAGGTCATATCTACCTGTCCCGCGTACGATACATAGGTTAGGGTACCATATACATACCTACTCATATATATGTGTGTATGATCGCTATTCAAATTCAAGTCACTTTTTGCGACCAAATGCAATCAAGCTAAGTATCTTCGAGGCAATTATGACGCGTACAGTAAAGAGAATGTCTGGTTAATATGCTAAGTCTTACGTGTTGGACGCGATCTTTGCCGCCGGGTGTACAAAGAGTGTGAGTACCTCGCATAGAATCCGTATTGTGAATTTATGAATGCTGACGAGCGCAATTAACTTAGTCAAAACAAATTAAAGGTTTTACATCGAAAAAATGTAGACATCGTTGAAGCTATAGAATCTTCGAAATTCGCGTAAACCCGATTTCTGTGAAGATCTTAAATAACTTCTGACGCGCACGTAAAAATTTCTGTGACTTTAAGGACAACTTTTAGAATGCCATGATGAAAGTGTATACGATTTCCAGCGTATTTATCTCTCATTGCGAAACGCGAACACGAAAAGTGGGGATGATGTTTTTTTGCTTCAACCTTATAGTGTTCATTCAAAACGACTATGGGTCTTTAGAGCTATTTTTTGGTAAACATAATATTTTCGGAAAAATCGCTCTGAAAGAAAACAAAAGTTTGTCCCCTGCTCCCCTCCCCTCTAACTTTTGAACTATGGGTCCAAAAAATATGAAAAATCTTGATAGTAAAGCTTAGTAAAGACTTTCAAAGAAAACTATAGCGAATTTTTGCAAAAGTTTATTTTATTCTATATCATGGGCTTATATTTATAAAATGCTTGCGTAAGGCACTGAAAAATCTCTCACAACACCGTCATTTTGCGGTGTACTAATTAGTGTACTTGTATATATTTATGCTTGATTAATTATTGTTGATTTTGATTATTTACACATGATCACGTCTTGAAATGGATGAATATTTTTAATTATTCGCAAAACGTTATACCTACTGGGAACGCTAATGCGTGTTTATCTCAAATGTATTCATACAGCGTCCGTTGCGGTAGTGATCTCCGACAAGGAATAATATAAAAGGAGAGAATCAAGGTAGCAAGCAATTAGCATGCGCCCATGATGGATGGCCTGTTCGACGTCTCGTGTGACAGACAAAACGAACAGCGCGCTTATATTGTTATACGCCGATGATAACGCGGGCATTACAAATTACTGGTAATTACTAGGGGGATCCGTTGGGTAAAAACTTAAGGTTGTAGGATATTTTAGTCTTAAAATATGATCAGGACAAGCTTTGCTTCGTTTGGGGCTAGGTCGAATCTGTGTAAGAATGTCCTTCAATATTTATTTATTTTATTCGTTCTATAGTTAAGTACACAGGTGACTTCAATATCTAATTGGTACCAGTACAATGGTATAATACATATTTTCTCGTATCCTAATTACTCAGCTTATTATTTACTTTAAACCTTCGATCCAATGAAAAACCTGCGTCAGGTAATTATGTGCATATTTATAAAATACATTACATATTAACCCTATTATATGTACCACAAGAAAGATGTAAGAAGGCTTAAAAACTGGCTAATCAATAAAGTATTTTATGATATTAAGAATTCTTTGCAAATTAACAGTTACCTATATACAGTCTGTCAAGCAATTTCCGTCGGTGGAGAGGGGCGGCGGATTTAGAAAATGTAGGCGCGAAGGGTAATACTCGTAGAATATTTGATTTCGCGCCTTTTTTACTGGCAGAGTTGTTTGACCAGCTGTACCTATGTACTTAAGTTTAAGCTTAGTTTTAGGATAGATGGGTTACCTACCATAATAAAATTGTACGCCCTATCAGGCTACTGTTGAAACTTATAATGTAAAAAAAGGCCACCTTTGTATGTACACAGTCATACAATTAAAAAATATTCTATTCAGAACCCGCGCCCTTCGGCCGCGTACGTAACTCTAACTGGTAACGAAGAACAAAAAAATGATCTTTGTACGATACTGGTTTCGAATAAGGCGTTATTTTTCTTAAAACGTAATCATAGTTTCGAGAGAAGAAATTATCTATTTTAAATTACCAATAAAGACTATCTATAGACTCCAAATCATATGTAACTGTGTAAAGTGGAGTTCAATAGAAATGGCAAATATTGTAAGCCCGCGTTTTAGCTTAGTATCGGAGACTAAGTTTCCAACGAGCGGTTGCTACTTATCGTCATTACACAACGGCAAGTGCGTGTACATACATAACCATAATATACGACCTCTCACCACGTAGGTATCATCTTTTTGAGTACAGCCGCCACATATTTACTTCGCTTCCTGCCTACGCAGGGCTTTAAGCGCGTAACCGGTCCTATTAGAACAATGTTAGATGCGGGGTTATGGACTTACGAATACTACATTCTTAGTAGGAATTTCCTACTCAAATATTTCTGTGCTCGAACATCTGAATAGAAACTATTCACCTGCCTGTCTTATAAGAATCCTATCTAGTTAAAATTACACAAATTGACTAAGCCCCACGGTAAGCTTAAGAAGGCTTGTGTTGTGGATACTCAAACAACGATGTATCTATATATATATATTATGATATATAGATATGTATAAATAATTAAATACATAGAATACACCCAAGACTCAGGAACAAATAACCGTGCTCAATTGCTCATCACACAAATAAATGCCCTTACCAGGATTTGAACCCGGGACCATCGGCTTCATAGGCAGCTAGGGTCACTACCCACTAGGCCAGACTGGTCGTCAAAATGACATGAATTTATGAATAATTTAATCTTGTACATCGAACCTAGCTACTTATTACTTACATTCATAATAAATAATAAAAAATAATTAAATAAATAACCACAGACGGGCAATATAATAAACTTATTCACAAAAATTGCTAGTTTATGTAAAGACTTACCGCACCAATGAGTCAGTCTTTACTTAAGTAAACTTTATTACAGAAAATATGTTCAAATCAGAAACTTAAAGTTATTAAACATCAAAAGTCAAAAGTAAGGTTGGTTTTCCACTTTCGTGCGCACAATGTTTCCTCGACACGCAGTCCCTCTTCACTAAGCATAAGGTGCCTAATGATAAATCCTGATATTGATAATTTAAAATGACGCATCTACAACTTTTCTGTATGAAGCCTGATTCGTCGCTTCGTATCGCATCGGTTATCCACGCGTCATTTTCACGAAGAAATGTTAACGCGCCGCGCCTAACAACTGTAGCTACCGCGGTAGCCTCACACTTTATTACCTCTTACGCACTATGATGGTCGACACTAATTTATCCTTTATTGTCTGTGTTATGCTCGAACTTACATACAATTTATCTTAAGGGAACTGAGGACTTTCGAAATAGGGGTTGCTTTTGAAATGTGAGGCTTTGAGCCTTCCTAATTCTATATATGAGAAAACAAATTAATTTAATTGTCAACAAAAAAATGTGTCTTATATTCGGTTATCATTAAATGTCTTTTATTCAGAAAAAGGTAATGGTAATATTCTTATTAGAGGGACGGAAAGACCTTATAGGATTCCGTGTTATATAAAAAGTTTCGGGAAAGACTGAAAAACATTATCATTACATCGTTTTTTGTATCGTTGCATTGTTCATATTTAATTTATTTACGTTTTTATTTATTTATTTAGGTCTGTTTGACGACCGGTCTGGCCTACTGGGTAACGACCCTGCCTATGAAATCGATGGTCCTGGATGCGAATCACGGTGAGGGCATTTATTTGTACGATGAACACAGATATTTGTTTCTGAGTCATGGATGTTTTCTATGTATTTAAGTATAATATATGTAATGTACAAATGAGGCTAAGTCAGAGGCTAAGGCAGAAGCTAAGTCTGTCTGGCGGTGCAGAGGGGTAACGCTGCCAGCGTTCTTGCGACCATGCCGGAAGGAAGTGATTTGGGGGAGATCTTTTATATTTCGTTTTAAGTTGTTTTGTATTAGCATAAGTTCAATTTATTTGCTTTTATTTCTTATTTCACTATACATGATTAATTAATGCTAAATAAATATCGAATATTGTATTTATGTATTAAAAAAAATGTACAAATACATAATATGTATCGTTGTCAGAGTACCCACAACATAAGCCTTCTTCGCTTACCGTGGGGCTTACTCAATTAGTGTAAGTATGTCCTATAATATTTATTTATTTTTTGTATTTATTTATGCTTAAGAACGGTAAACTATACAACTTTCATTTCACTCTGACACATCTGATGGTGACTATTGTAGATTCAACAGCCTGGTAGCAGAGGCGGATTATTATAGCTAAGTCCTGAACGCCTAAAGACGTCGTACCATAAGCTCCTGTTGGTACACCTGAACCCTGCTTTTATAGGTATAGTTCGAACCCAATCGACTACCCACTCAATCTGCCCAATCGAACTATTTTTTTAATATTTGAGATTATAAATTAAAATTTAATTGTTATAGCACATACATCCAATAAGGAACTCTTTGGTAAAGTGGTACATTATCTGACATCCATTTTATTTACCTCAGTGATTCGTGCGAACTGTTGGTTAAGACTCGAGTCTTTTAAGTCTACACCATACAATAACGCTTCTTATTTTATTTACTGGGGCCCATTTCTGGAACGGATTAGACTAATATTATTAGTGTGTCGCCATGGTGACTCATACGAGAAATGGGCCCCAGTCTTAGTATTTAAATATAACCTACAAAATCTTTGGCGGAGTCTTTATTCGAAAGCTCGAGTCCTTTTGAGGTGCGCTTAACAAAATACTCATTAAAGGATGCGACTCGGGACTTAAAAGGTTCGGAAGTTTTAGCGCAGGGTGTCCTGAAAACGAGGCGAATTCTTTCAATTTAGTGTCATAAGACGCGAGTTCCTATCCTACCACCACTAGTTCTAACATCGTCGGTATTATCTACGCCTTTAATATGTAAAGTCAGTTTACGACACTCTACGCTCACTACATTACACGTTTGCAGTGATAGCGTAAAAACATAATAATAACCATTTTAGATGATGTTTATTAATTTAAAGCATAGTTTATACGTAAGAATATAGCATAGTAGTCAGGGGTACTAAACGTCGATAAAGTGTGGTATAAGTACCCTTACTATGAGTCTACCGCGGTCTTCTACGCCAGCGACTACGTACATTAACTCTCAGTGCATCTCGCTCGTACTGATATATTGGTGCGAGCAAGATGCAGTGGGAGTGAGTTTACATTGACCCCAGCGATAGCGGCCGCGGTAAGCTCATGGTAAGAGTAAAGTAACCGCCGTGTCACAGAAGCGTAGCTAACGCTGCACCTGCTCGCCCTAATGGCCCGTAATGGTGGCCGCTATGGAGGCTCTGTCCTATGCAGTATACCTGCACTCAAAAGCTTTCGAGTACAAGTATAAAAAGAAATATTATAGGACAATTTTATATAGACCTAGTCCCACAGTAAGCTCAGCAAGGTATGTGTTTTTGGTTCTAGATTAGATACAGTATGATCAATCCAAAACGGTCAGTATAGAGAAGTCAGAAACTATGAGAGATAGCCACATCTGTTCTTAGGAAACATGGCTTCGATTTTAAATTTAATAATAATGTCATTCAACCTTTTTTTTAATTTTTCATACATAACCGGGAATCGAACCTGCTCGAAGTCATGTAAACAATGTTAGGTATAAATTCTGCGAGTTTTTTCGATGTTATTGTTGATAATACGAATCTTAAGGAAAAAAGATTGAATGACATTATTATTAAATTTAAAATCGAAGCCATGTTTCCTAAGGACAGATGTGACTATCTCTTATAGTTTCTGACTTCTCCATACTGACCGTTTTGGATTGATCAACCTGTATACTTATATAAATAGAAAACATCCATAATCCAGGAACAAATACGTAATTGTGATAAACACACAAATGACTGATAAATGACTTAAAACAATCGTCTTGATTTGTATAACTTCAGTACTTGGGGCTTGTAAACAGAGTTTAACCACCTGCATAACTTCTGGTGTGTTTTCTATGTATCTACTTAAGTATTTATAAATATTTATATATTATATATATCGTGGTCTAAGTACCTACAACACAATCCTTACTGAGCTTATTGTGGGACTTAGTCAATTTGACCACCAGTTTGGCCTAGTGGGTAGTGACCCTGCCTACGAAGCCGATGGTCCCGGGTTCAAATCCCGGTAAGGGCATTTATTCGTGTGATGAGCATGGATATTTGTTCCTGAGTCATGGGTGTTTTCTATGTATTTAAGTATTTATAAATATTTATATATTATATATATCGTTGTCTAAGTACCTTCAACACAAGCCTTATAGAGCTTACTGTGGGACTTAGTCAATTTGTGTAATAATGTCCTATAATATTTATTTATTTATTTATTTATTAAAAAAAAAAATGTGGAATAATGTTTGTGTGTATTTCTATATTTATATTTATTTATTTAACTTCTATTCTATTATGTTTCAACTTTTAGGAATTTTTTTTCAGGATAAAAATTATCCTATATCAAATAATGCTATCGAACCATTTGTTTTCCTACTATCATCCAAATTAGTTCGTTGTTTTGTCGTAAAGTTACTTTTAAAACCAATCAGGTAGGCAAATTGTAGTGTATTTAAATACTATAAGTATAAACATAACTAACACACAGACAAGGTAATCATAAACATCTTCGTGTCCATCTTACACGGTTATTATAGCAATCTTTGCATCTAAATAATAAGGATCAAATGAAACACAAGTAAAAACACATTTCAGACAATTGAAGCCATCTTAAAATCGTAGGTAAATTGTACGTATAACGAGAGTACCTATAACACAACAAACAACCGATTTTGCCGAGGCATTTTTTCACGGTAAAGTCAATTAAGTCGATTTTGTTTTCTTCACTACAAGCTTCCACTTCTAAAACCATTGCTTTGCGTAAAGTTGCGACTTCTTGCCGGCGGCCGTGGCTCTGGGCTCTATTGCTAAGGCAATATAGTCTTAAAATAATATTTTACTTTTATTCACCAATGCACGTATTTTATACGTTTAAGTCACAACCATATTAAGGAATTCGTTACGACAACGAGAGAGTTCATAGGTAGGTACATCTACGATGCTGGGTAGCTTTAAATATTAAAGTAAGTAACTTACCTACTTACACCGAAGAGGTCATCATTATTTTTATTTGTTATTTTTCTTATATTTAATATAAATATGCAGTTTTGTCTATGGTACTAGCGAATATAAAAGTATGAATATTTGAAAGTTGGCTATTGAAATTGCCCAGAGGGTATATTTATGTCGCCCATAAAACAATAAATAATAAAAAGTAAAGTAATCGAAAAACTAACTAAGCGGTTTACTTACCCATCAATAAGTAAATCCGTTATTTGGTATAAAATACAAATGTTATTGCTCTCTTTGACGGTTAAACATAAAATCTCAACTGGGTGGGGTTTAGAGAAAAAAAAATTCGACCGATCAATAAACAAGTGGCATTATATTTATGGAATAAAAAAAATAGTTAGAACTTTATAGAGTTTTTTGTGGTGGTGCGGAATCCCCGAAGCGCGAAACCTACTCGCACTTGTTCGTTTTGTGTATTCGCCGCGTTATGCCAATATACATTGTCGATCGGTTTTCGATGTTGAGACATGTATGACGTGTATTGGGTAATGTTATAGAGACGTTATTGGATGTCAAGCGACGTTGGGCTGGCAACTGAATTTAGTTTAGCTCGCAGCTTGAGAATTGATAATCGCAGCGATAGGCGTGCGCAATCAGAGGCGGGCAATTTGCGAGCGATTGTGCGTGATGAGGCCCACGCAAATTGGACGCTACGTGCGTCGTTCCCGTTGCCTTTAGGGTGGAGGTTAGAGTTGGTAAGAACTTGAGTGTTATGAGTCTACTAGTGACCCGCCCCGACTTCCCACGAGTTACACAAAACCTTGATAAATTGTACACATAAACCTTCTTCCAGAATCACTCTATTGATAGGTGAAAACCGCATGAAAATGCGTTCAGTATTTTTGAGTTTATCGCGAATACCTATACAGATACACAGACGTGGCGGGGGACTTCGTTTTATAAGGTGTGTAATGACTAGTTGACTAGTGATAACTCTCGCGTCGAATGGTGAACCCTATGACAGTTCAGTTTTTATATGAAGTAGCTGTCACGGAAAATGATTTTAGTATTTTTTTTTGCAAGTTTGGCATATTAATTTATTTGGAAATGTGACAGTTATGTAATAAAAAGATAGAGAATTCATTAAGAGCATTAATGAGCAGAATCTGTGCTTGAATGATATTTTTTGCATTCCCATATAGCTTTCTCATTCTGGATTAGAGTCAGGTCTTATATTAGAAATACTATTTTATGAAACTGCGTTTAAAATATAGATACTTCCACGTCTTTTGCGTTGAAACACGTTCCTTTTTAGGGTTCCGTAGCCAAATGGCAAAAAACGGAACCCTTATAGATTCGTCATGTCCGTCTGTCTGTCCGATTATGTCACAGCCACTTTTTTCCGAAACTATAAGAGCTATACTGTTCAAACTTGGTAAGTAGATGTATTCTATGAACCGCATTAAGATGTTTACACAAAAATAGAAAAATAATAATAAATCTTGGGGGTTCCCCATACTTAGAACTGAAACTCAAAAAATCTTTTTTCATCAAACCCATACGTGTGGGGTATCTATGGATAGGTCTTTAAAAATGATATTGAGGTTTCTAATATCATTTTTTTCTAAACTGAATAGTTTGCGCGAGAGACACTTCCAAAGTGGAAAAATGTGTGTCCCCCCCCCCCCCCCCCCCGTAACTTCTAAAATTACAGAATGAAAAATCTAAAAAAATATATGATATACATTGCCATGCAAACTTCCACCGAAAATTGGTTTGAGCGAGATCTAGTAAGTAGTTTTTTTTTAATACGTCATAAAATTTAAAAAAAAATTTTTTTTCATCTGACCCATACGTGTGGGGTATCTATGGATAGGTCTTCAAAAATGATATTTAGGTTTCTAATATCATTTTTTTCTAAACTGAATAGTTTGCGCGAGAGACACTTCCAAAGTGAAAAAAAGTGTGCCCCCC